>NW_008351881.1:958081-959748 GCF_000622305.1 Nannospalax galili | reverse complement strand
GGTTGCCTCCTTTGATGTACAGAAGCTTTTTAGTTTAATGATGTCCCATTTATTGATTCTTAACCTTGTTTCCTGAGCAGTTGCTGTCTGGTTTAGAAAATCCTTTCCTACACCTATATCTTGTAGGTTTTTGCCAACGTTTTCTTCTAATAGTTTCAGAGTTTCAGGCTTTACATTTTGGTCTTTGATCCATTTGGAACTGACTTTTGTGCAAGGTGAAAGATAGGGGTTTAGTTTCATTCTTCCACAGGTAGAGATCCAGTTTTGCCAGCACCATTTGCCAAACATTCTGTCTTTCCTCCAGTGAAAGTTCTTGGCCCCTTTATCAAATATCAGGTGGCTGAAATTACATGTACTCATATTTGGGTCTTCAGTTTTGTTCCATTGATCTGTGGGTCTGTTTTTGTGCCAGTACCATGTTGTTTTTATGGCTATAGCTTTGTAACACAGATTAAAATCTGGTATAGTAATCCCCCCTCATTGCTGTTAGTGCTCAGGTCGCTTTGGCTATCTAAGGTCTTTTGTGCTTCCATATAAATCTTAGGATGGTTTTTGCCAATTCTGTGAAAAATGTCATGGGGATTTTGATTGGCATTGCATTGAATCTATATATCGCTTTTGGTAGGGTGGTCATTTTCACCATATTAATTCTTCCAATCCATGAGCATGGGAGGCCCTTCCATCTTCTGATGTCTTCCTCAATCTCTTTCTTTAAAGATTTAAATTTTTCATTTTAGAACTCTTTAATGTCTTTGGTCAGGTTTATTCCGAGATTTTTTTTTTTTTTTTCGCAGCTATTGTGAACAGGAGTATTTCCATGGGCTCTTTCTCTGATTGCTTGTTATTCACATATAGAAAGGCTACAGACTTTTGTAGGTTAATTTTGTAACCTGCCACTTTACTGAATGTGTTAATAATGTCTAGGAGTTTTCTGGTGGAATTTTTAGCACCTCTTAGATATAATTCATATCATCTGCAAAAAGGGATAATTTGATCTCTTCTTTTCCAATTAGTACTCCTTTAATTTCCTGCTCTTGTCTTATTGCTCTTGCAGTAGTTTCAAGCACTATGTTAAAGAGAAGTAGGGATAGTGGACAGCCTTGTCTGGTTCCTGATTTCAATGGGAATGCTTCCAGTATTTCTCTATTGAGAATGATGTTGGCTGTGGGTTTGTTATATATGGCTTCAATTAGGTTGATGTATGTTCCCTCCAGTTCAATTCTCTCTAGGACTTTGAACATAAATGCATGTTGAATTTTGTCAAAGGCCTTCTCTGCATCTATTGAGATGAGCATGAGGTTCTTGTCTTTGAACCCATTTATATGATTTATGACATTTATTTACTTACATATATTGAACCATCCCTGCATCTCTGGGATAAAGCCGACTTGATCATGGTGGATGATCTTTTTGATGTGTTCTGTATGTGGTTTGCAAGTATCTTGTTGAGAATTTTTGCATCTATTTTCATTAAGGATATGGGTCTATAGTTTTCTTTTTTGGTTGTATCTTTACCTGGCTTTGGTATTACAGTGATGCTGGCTTCATAGAAGGAATTTGGAAGTTCTCCCTCCATTTCTATCTTTTTGAATAAATTAAGTAGTATTGGATGTAGAGCTTCTTTAAGTGTCTGGTAGAATTCTGCTGGAAATCCATCTGGTCCTGGG
>NW_008351881.1:954914-957890 GCF_000622305.1 Nannospalax galili | reverse complement strand
TCTGGTGTCTGGTGTCTGTTGTGATGTTTTCCCTTTCATCTCTGATTTTGTTGATTTGGAGGTGCTCTTTATTTCTTTTGATTAACTGGGTTAGCAGTCCGTCAAGCTTTTTTATCTTTTCAAAGAACCAGCTCTTGGATTCGTTGATTCTTTGTAATCTTTTCTTTGTTTCAATTTCATTTATTTCTGCCCTGATTTTTGTTATTTCTTCTTGTCTGCTGGATTTGGGTTTCATTTGTTGTTGCTTTTCAAGTATCTTGAGTTGCAATGTTAAGTCATTTATTTGTGTTCATTCTGATTTTTTAATGTAGGCCCTTAGAGCTATAAACTTCCCTCTAAGGACAGCTTTCAGCGTGTCCAAGAGATTTTGTTGTGTTTTATTGTCATTTTCATTCAGTTCCAGGAATACTTTTATTTATTTCTCAATTTCTTTTTTGACCCATTCATCATTCAGGAGTGTGTTGTTTAATCTCCATTTGTTCATGTGGTGATGAGGGCTTCTTCCAGTGTTGATTTTAAGCTTTATTGCTTAGTGGTCTGTTATAATGCATGGAATTATTTCAATCTTTTTGTATTTGTTGTGGTTTGTTTTGTGCCCCAGTATATGGTTGATTTTGGAGAAGGTTCCATGGGGTGCTGAATAGAATGTATGTCCTTTGGTAATTGGGTGGAATATTTGGTAGATGTCTGTTACTTCCATTTGATATATGGTATTGCTTAATTCAGATATCTGTTAACTCTCTGCCTTGTTGATCTATCTAATGGAGATAGTGAAATATTGATGTCCTCTACTACTAATGAGTTATGATTAATTTGGTTCTTAAAGTCCTGTAGTATTTTTTTTTATGAAGTTGGGTGCACCAGAGTTTGGTGAATATATGTTCATGACTGTAATATCTTCATGGTTTATTGTTCCTTTGATCAGAATGAAGTGGCCTTTTCTATCTCTTCTGATAGCTTTAGTTTAAAGTCTATTTTTCAGTTACTAAAATTGCAATGCGTGCTTTTTTCTTAGTACTTTTTTCTTAGTACTTTTCTTTCCATTCACTTGGTATATTTTTTCCATCTTTTCACCTTAAGATAGTGCCTGTCCTTGAGAGTGAGATGAGTTTCTTGCAGACAACAAAACAATGGGTTTTGTTTCTTAATCCATTCACCTAGTCTGTGTCTTTTGAATGGGGAGTTCAGTCCGTTAATATTTAAAGTTATTAATGAAAGATGTGTATTGAATCCTGTCATTTTTATTTCTGTTCACATTCTTGATATAGCTGTACTTTTCCACAGTTATACCTTCATTGAATTTCTTACCGCAACCCCTTGGGTATCGTCATTCCTTTCTTCAGCTTTGTATTGCTTCCAGAACTCTCTGAAGGGCTGGTTTTGTGGAAATGAATTCCATCAGCCTATTTATGTCCTAGCAGATTTTTCTTTTCCTTTTGAATATAATAGACATTTTGGCTGGGTAAAGTAATCTGGGTTGGCATCTGTGGTCATTTAGAACTGGGAATACTTTGGTCGAGGCTCTTCTGGCTTTCATAGTTTGCACTGAAATGTCAGCTGTAATCCTGATGGGTTTTCCTTTATATGTGACTTGTAGTTTGCACTGAAAAGTCAGCTGTGATCCTAATGGGTTTTCCTTTATATGTGACTTGTTTCTCTTTTGCAACTTTCAGTATTATCTCTTTGTTCTGTGGTTTAGTGTTTTTACTGTGATATGCTGTGGAGAGTTTCTTTTCTGGTCCTATCTGTTTGGTGTTCTATATGCTTCTTCTATTTGTATGGGCATGTCTTTCTTTAATTATGGGAAATATTCTATGATTCTGTTGAGGATCTGGTCCATGCCATTATCTTGGGATTTTTCCCCTTCCTGTATGCTTATGATTCATAAGTTTAGTCTTTTTATGGTGTCACACAATTTCTGCATATATCATTCTTGTGATCTCTTAAGTTTTTCATAAACTTTCCTTGAGTGGTCTAGTTCATCCATTTTATCTTCCAGTCTTAATAGTCTGTTTTCCATTTCATTCATCCTATTGGTGAGGTTTTCTCCTGTCATTTCTAATTGGCTTACTGAGTGTTTCACTTCCTTCGTCATTTCAGCCTGAGTATTCTTCAATATTTCTGGGTCTTTTCTGAATTCATTCAGAAGTTTATCCCTATCTTCCTTCAGTTCTTTGATTTCTTTGCTTGTGTGTTCTTTAAATTCACTGAATTCTTTCATTATGTTTATATTTGTTGTTTTGAGTTCCTTATCCTGCATTATCTCTAGGGCGTTCTCCTCTAGAGGTCTATTGGTATTTGGTGGGAATATGCTATTTTGGTTTTTCATGTTATTATTTTGTCTCTGTGATTTTGACATGTGAATTTTTTGTAGTTTCTGATTCTTGTGTGAGACTCAAGCCTTCAAGTTTAGGTCTGCTTCTTTTTGTAAACTTTATGTGCCTTTGTGGTTTACTTTGGGGGCATGAAAAGCTGGTTCCTCTAAGCTTCTGGTTCTCTCTTTTGATTTTATATTGGAGTAGCCAGGTTGCTTTTGTCTTCAGTAGTTTCCACAGAGGCCCAAGTCAGATGAGGATCAGATGCTCTCAGGCTTTCTCCTAAGGTCTGGGTCCCTCCAGGAAAGATTTGGGCCTCAGGAATTTGGGGGTTGGACTGGCCTGGGAGCCAGGCCCAGGAAAGATGCTCGTCTAGGGCAGCTGGTGGCCATGCTACCCAGAGATACAAAGGAAGATGGGCGCAGGAGGGAGCCCCAAGGGGTCCTGGGGACTGTACTGAGGAGCTCGGTTGGTCTGGATGCAAAGGATCAGGAAGAGGAAAGGTCAGCCCAGTGTCCAGGAAAGAGGCTGGCGGGTTGTACAGCACAGAGAAGCAGAGGGAGGTAAGGGTGGGACCAGGACCCAAGGGCTCCCTGGAGAGAGGCTGGTGGGTTGTACAGCCCAGGGAAGCAGCCTGTTTGATATCTTTAAAATATATATA
>NW_008351881.1:942918-954615 GCF_000622305.1 Nannospalax galili | reverse complement strand
ATATACTATTCTTTCCCTTTTGTCATGTAATTAAGTGGAAGTGTATGCTTTTACAGTGTACCCTGCATGCATAGGAAAGAGTACAGTATATTTTTTAACCTTGGCTAGGCAATTGTATGTACATGTTTTACATTAATACAAGTGTACATGCTTATTTAAAGCTGTTCAGCATCACCCTTTACAGATTAGGGTGTGGTTTGGGCACATTCTATGTGAATGCTATTATTCTGAAAGCAAAAGGCTGACTTTCCCAGCTGGTGTAAGAATCCTTAAATCTACTATTTAAGGAACAACGGAGCAAACAGTCCCAAAGGCAATGGTTTCCAGAAAACTTGCAGTGTATTTTCAGTTTAGGGCTTTTTCTTGCTCTTTTTTCTTCCCTTCTAGGCCAAGACAGGAGTTGCGTTCTGTCTACTTTAGAAGTTTGATTTTTGTGCATTTCGTTGTGTGGGTTGGCAGGCATGAGCTAACACATTGCCCAGGTGGCCCCTCCACGCACTGTGACTGAGCACAGGAAATAAGCAGCCTGTCTGCTGCTTGGCCAGGTGAATGTGATTAGCAACTGACTTTGGTAGCGATTCCCCTAGATTCCCAACAGACGTCTCCTTAATTGAAAGCTTGTTGTGATGCTGCTGATTTTGAGCAGCCCCAAATTCCCTTTAATGTCTCATGCTCATTAAAAACACACCTCCCTTCTTCCAAAAGAGAAGCTTCCTTAACAACTATTTGTGTGAGGTAGGAGGGAGTGGATGCACATGCAGCGCCTCAGAATCCACTTTAAAAAATAAAGTTGCCCATTCATTCCTGCCTTCCAGTCAGATGACAGCCCCCGCCACCCAACCCCCAAGTAAACCCTGAGGTTCCTTGAGCTGTTTGTGCTCCTGGATGTGTAGGTGGCTGGGTCTCTTTGTGTTTATGGCCTACTATGGTCAGGAAAATTCTAGCCCAGAGCAAGACAATACATAGCATAGGATTATTCCTGACTAAGAAAATCAGGAATGAAAAAATAAAAGTGAAGAAAAACGGCAAAGATAATGATCTGAGATTCTTCTTTGCAATGTTACCAAGTAGGTCGCTGAGTTTTATGCTTCCCTGTTCATACCAAAAGGGGAAATAGTTACACAATTCTCATTTGCTATATAATAAAATTAAGCATAAACCATGTACAGAAAAAAGACATATTTATCCCAAGAGGCCTCAGAAACGGGGCATAATGATATTCAGAAGTTACCAGAATCCTGTGTTGTTTACTTTGGATATTTGGTACTGTGGGTATTCCACAAGAAAGGTTTAAAAATGTGGTGTTCACTGATCCAAGGTTTACTATAATTCATTATATTTCATAGATTTTACCTTTATAGCTCATTATTTCCAATTAAAAAAAAATTAAAGTCGTGAGAGGAGGATGACTTTCCAGAGGGAATGATGCCAGGTTTAAGATGTGGTCACACCACACATTTATTGAGACTAGATTCAGTATTTTGATGACTTCTGATTGTATTAAGTGGCTGCTCACATAGTCTGGAAAGTTGTTCACTGAGAATCTGTCTTTCCTAGTCAAACGTCTGAAATCTGTCCCCTCACAGTCTCAAATGCATGGTTGCATCCGTCCCTCCCACTGGCTGCAATTACAGGATCAGCAGCCTCACCTCAGGCTCACACCGCCCCCACCCGCACCTTAGACTCCAGTACCCCACGTGCTTCTGCATGTGCCACTACTGTCCAGACTGGGATTCTTGGCCTTTCCTGTCAGGCCATCTCTCTGATACAGTTATTAAATGTCATAATTCCTCAAGGACTGACTTTGGGATTCCTTCTTCACTGCTGCCCTTTGGCCCTCCTTCTTTTCCTTCCTCCCTGTGCTGAGGGCTTCCCCTGGTATCTACATATTGTTGAATCTCTCATCCGTCTTTCTAAACCAAACTTCTCTTAGACTGTATCCACTGGTATATCCACTTAGTTCTCACTCGGTCACCTCAAACTCATGAAGATCAGGCAGCAATGCCTGAACTAAGTAAAGCAGACTGCCCTCCCTAACTGCTGGGCCTTATCCAGTCAGGTGAGAGCCTGACCAGAATGAAATGCTCATCATCTGTGTCTAGAGAGGTCCCTATTGACTGCCTTGAGCTGAGAGATCAGTTCATTCTTGCCTTTAACCTGGAACTGAAGCATCAATATTTTTCAAGGTTTCAAGACTGCCAGCATTTAAGGTAGATCTGTGCAACTGAGCCTCCTGGGTATCCAGAAAGAGTTGTAGGCCTACATGCACACACACACACAAACACACACACACAAACACACACACACACACACACACAGTGTAAAATACAAACACAGAATACATTCTTTTGACTCTTTCTTCTGGAGAGCCCTGACCACCACATGGAGTTTATTACTATATCATTGTTGACCTTACATCCTATAAATATGCCTTATTCGTGAATCACATTGCCTCAGTTCAGTTGTTACAACCAGAGCCCTAACTTTTACATATGCGGGTGATGTACAACCTTTCACCCTCCTGGATACTGGTTCTATCTGGTCTTTGCTCTATGGATGACTAGAAGGAAGTTTTCATACACTGACCTGACCCTCATACCTCTTTATCACCTGTTCCCATAATAAAATATTAAAGGTTTGCTATTGGTTTTAGGGCCAAACTTGAATTCATGACTGTAACCCATGAAGCTCCATGTGGTTTTGTGTGTATGATTTTCCAGCATTTTTTTTCACCACTTACTCCTTTCCTGTTAACCCTGATTACATGGACTGTTTTGCAGTTCCTTGGACATGTGTTCTCCAATGGGTCAGGCCCATGGTTTACCCTCCAGGAAGGTAGATGTCTGCCAAGAGAAACACTGGAGTGCATTGTCTGTAGAGGCAAAAATTACAAAGCCCCTGACATTAGTCTGTTTCTTATCAGTACCTTGCATTATCAATTTCAAACAATACCTTTTCTGAACAATCATTTTGTTTGCTTAAATTCTAAACAATTGATATAATTACTATTGAGTTGTATATATTTATGTATGCTTTAGATTACTATTGCTTAAAAATATCCTTTGTAAGGTATTATAGACTATGTAGAGTTTCACTTGGAGAACTTTAGATTATATGGTCAGGCCCTGACATGGATGCAGATGCAGCTGCGCACAGTTTTTAGATGTCAGGCATGCACTAGTTCATAGCCATTACATGGCATGTTTCAGGTGCACGTATGTCTCAAGCCCAAGCACGCAGCATATCTCTAAACCTAAAAATTAAGTTCTGAATGAGCAATGAGAGGCCAGATATTGTGAGAAAGAAACCATTTGAGCTGCTTCGGTTCTGTGATCTTCTGTGACTGCTTGGGTTTTTAATTTCTTTTTAAAGTTCATGGAATAATAACACGATTTGTGAGTTAAAATATTTTTATTTGAAAAGAATGAACTTAAGCTCAGAAGAAATGCTTTTGCTTAATTTTAGTAGTACCTTCAAAATTAAAATTTATTTTTTCTAGTAGATGTTAATATTTATTAATTCCATAGAATCTAAAATAAGTTTGTCATGTGCATAAAAAGAGTGATGAAAAATTATCCATTTCAGGGTTCAGGGCTGTGGATGTAGTTCAGGAGTAGATCACTTGCCTAGCATGAGCAAGGTCCTGGGTTCCATCCCCAGTATTTTGAAGACTCCATTTTAGGTGTCAAATCTCTGGCACTTGATGAAACACACTTCTCTTCCTCAGAATATTTCTTTTACTTACAATTCACATTAAACAGGTTATATAATTAATATCTGAATTCTTAACCAAACTCACCTGTCTCTGAGAATAAGAACACCATATATCTTTGTACCCACCATTACTTCTGCAGAACCCAGTTCAGTGCTTTCATGAAGCAGATTCTTAATAAATGTCTTTTGAATCAATGAACAAGGTCAGAATTCAACCCAATTTTTTCTAGCACCAAAGCAAGTCATCATCACCATATCCCTGCTGTCTTCTAGCCTTCCCAGCCTTCCCTCTTCACTGACCACCATTATGAGAGTGTTCAACTGCACAACATTTAGTATACAGGTCTTTGAGCTTTGTTTATATGTTTCATTAGAAGTCAAGGAAATGAAAGGGGAAAGATAGACAGTGGGCTGGAAGAGGCATGCCTTACAAAGAATCCCTTTTTAGCTAAGGATATTCCAAATTTGGGGGCAGAAGCTCATCAATGTAGAGCAATTAAATGGAAGGCACTCATTACACTTACTCATTTAGATTAAGGGAAAATATGAGCTATGCCAGATGTATGCATACTCAAAATAGAAACTCTCATGTGAAAATAACGCACTTTGCTTTATTTCTGAGGTTTTATGTAAAGGGCAAACTGAAGTGGCAAAATGCATTTGTGAACATTCACCAATAGGATATCTTCAGTGATGTGTCCTACAATGGTGAATTCTAATAGAAAGTACTCCAAGACAAGGAATACATACATTTTATCTTACAAACATGTAAGGAATATGGATTTTCTTCTGTATCTTTTTGCTGGTTCTTACAACCACACACAGTAAAGTTCCACTAGATGTACTACACAATAATCCAATCATGCACACAGAGCGGTTTTGTATCTGTGTATGTATGTAAATGTGTCCATATCCATGCCTGTGCCAGAAAACATGTTGGGAGTGTGTGTGTGTGTGTGTGTGTGTGTGTGTGTGTGTGTGTGTGTGTAGGGAGGCCAGAGGTTACCTCAGCTCTTTTTCCTCATGTGCTGCTCACTTATTTTGAGGCCGGCTGTCTCATTGGTCTGGAGCTCACCAAGTAGACTAGCTGGCTGGGTAGTGGGCCCCAGGGATCCACCAGCTTCTGGCTCCACACCCCTGGGATTGAAGGTGCCACTATGCCAAGTTTTTATTTAGTGGGCTCTGGACTCCACCTTGGGTCCTCAAACTTATGAGGCAAGTGCTTTTCTGATTGAACTCTCCCCTAGGTTCATAAAGCGTTTCTTTAATTTTAATTATCACATACAGTATTAGATTTCATTATGTTGTTTTGAAATAATTTTTTGTCGTTGATTCAACTCTCCCACCTAGTCCCACAGTCCCCTCTCCGCCCTCACCTTGCTCCCTTCCACCTCTCCAGAGCCCACTTTCCACTTTGCTGTCACATGTCAATTGCCTTTCTCCCACTTCCTCAAACCTTCTTTTCCTGCTCTCCTGGTCTCCTCACTAGTTTCATAGCCTGTATCCACACTTACTTCCATTCATACACAGTATGTACTAGTGCTAGGATCCATATGTGAGAAACAAAGTGTCATATAGCTGTCTCTCATTTCTCATGTCTCTTCAACAACATCAACAGTATGCCCCCACTCCCAGGGCCTGTGACCTTCCCAGCCATAGGCTTTTCACTGTGTTTACTCCCTCCCATGGAGCAGGCCTTAAACACAATCAGGAATTGGTTGGTTGCCCCCCAGTCATGCCACCCTTTCACCCATAAAAAGTTGGTATTGTAGCCTACAGTGGGTTTTTCTCCCCAGAAGCCTGCATATCCCCTTCAGGCACCATAAGCACTGCCAACAGAAAGGAAGTTGCATCTCAGTTCCAGCTTGACTTTTTCCTATGTCTTGTATCCAAAGCTGTGCTGTCTTTAGCAATAGGATCTTAGTAAAATTCTATAGGGAAACCAAGAACTAGAACAGCCTATACTGTTCCAGCAGCTCTGGGGCCTCCTTGGCTAATGACTCTTAGACAGGTATTGCACACTTGGTACTGTGATTTTCATTTTAAAAGTTATGGCTTCTGTGAGGAAAATTATTCAACTCTGTAGGCTAGCTCCATTCAAAGTTCTTCAAGAAATTATATATTCTAGTAGCTCAGAAAGTAATAGGTTTCTATACGGCTTTTTTATATATCCTTGGTTTGAGTTAGCCCTCTACCCCACCCTTACTTTTCCTCTATCCTACCACA
Organism: Nannospalax galili; assembly: GCF_000622305.1. NCBI lineage: Eukaryota > Metazoa > Chordata > Mammalia > Rodentia > Spalacidae > Nannospalax > Nannospalax galili. The sequence continues at coordinate 948,675 of NW_008351881.1, read as the reverse complement.
CCATCTCCATTTAAGCTTTTCCATGCACGTAAATTTGGCCTTTCTGATCCTAGGACACCTCATCTAATATTAACAATTTCCAATTCCACACATTCCCTGGAAATTTAATGATTTAATTTTTATTTGCAGCTGAATAAAATTCCAATGCATGTGTCCTGCATCTCCATTCATCAGCTCATGGTCATCTAGGCTGTTTGTATTTCCTTGCTATTGTACATGGAGCAGTAATGGCCTTGAATGTACAAGTACCTCTGTGTAGACTACGGAGTTCTTTGAATATACGTCCAGGAGTGGCACAGCTGGGTCGTATGGACAGTCTGTCTTCTTTGAGAAATCTGCAGATTGACTTCCATAATGGCTATGACAGGTTGCTCTCCCACATCCTCACAGACCTTGCCCTTGTCTCTCTTCTGGATGATAGCTGTTCTACTGAGGTGAGATAGAATTTCCAAGAACTTTTAATTTTCACTTTACTGATAGCAAAGGATGTTGAACACTTTTGTGGATACTAATTGGTCATTTGTGTTTCTTATTTTGAGAGCTGCATGTTCATTTTGTTAGTCTATTTGCTAACTGGCAGGGTTTTTTTCTTCTGTGGGCTTTTAATTTTGTTTTAATTCTTTATATACTCTAGATATTAGCACCTTATCTGAAGTATAGCTGGCAAAGATTTTCTTCCTGTTCGTTAGACTGTCTATTCACTCTGAAGATAGTTTCCTTCTCTTTACAGAAATCTTTTAATTTTATGTAGTCTCATGTATTAATTCTTATTTCTTATTAGAGTCCTTTTCAGAAAGTTTTTGCCTATACCTATGTCTTGAAATGTATTCTCTATGTTTTCCTCTAGCAAATTCAGTATTTCCTTATCCAAAGCAATAAGACAAGAGAAGATGTAAGATGCATAAAACAGGAAAAGAAGTCAAATTATCTCTATGCTCAAATGATATGATTCTATTCTTAAAAGGTCCTACAGACTCTACCAGAAAACTGTTAAATCTATTAAAAACTTCTAATAATGATTCAGAATAAAAAAAATCAATGACAAAATTCAGTAGGTTCATATATATTAGTATTGAACTTGCTGAGAAATAGATTAGAATATTTCACTCACATTAGCTCAAAAATATGCTAGGAATAGACCTAAATAAGGAAATGAAATCTTTGTATCAAGAAGACTTTAAGACACAGAAAGAAATTGAAGAAGATGCTAGATACATTCTCCTGGATTGGAAGAATCAATATTGCAAAAGTAGTTATGTTGCCAAAAGTAAACTATGGGGTCAATGCAGTCTTCATCAGAATGCCAACGACATTCTTCACAGGATTAGAAAACAAATCCAAATTTCATATGAAAAAACAAAAGGTCATGAGGAGTCAAAGCAATCCTTAGCAGGAAGAACACAACTGGAGGCATCACAATAGCAGACTTTAAATTATACTACAGAACTAGAGCAACAAAGATCGCATGCACACTAGCAGACATGCAGAGCAGTAGAACATGGTAAAGGACCAGGAAAGAGCCCACAGTTGTGAACACCTAATTATCCATAAGATATCAAAAAGGATCACTGGGGAAAAACAGCCTATCCTACAAATGATGCTGGAAAAACTGGGTAACTGTAGAAGAATGAAATCAGGTTCATTCCTCTCACTCTGTACAAAAAGAAACTGAAAATGGGTCAAGACCTTAATTTAACACATAAGTAGGTTTTAATTTATTGTTTATTTTTGGAGTGGTACAATGCTTCATTACAGTGATGCCTGAATAAAGACAGCTTGACTGGGCAGCCATTAAACCCAACAGTGGGGCCCAAACTGTTCTGAGGACTTGTTCCTTAAGATTTCTCTCAGAAACTGTGCGCTTGAGCAAAAGCCTTGCTCTCTCCTTATTGAAACCATACATACAGGGGCTGGAGAGATGGCTCAGCAGTTAAGAACACTGGTTGTTCTTGCAGAAGACCCGGGTTCGAATCCCAGCACCCACAGGGCAGCTAATAACTGTTCGTAACTCCAGTCCCAGGGATCCGACAGCCTCGTCTGACCTCTGCAGGCACGGGTGCACTTACCTACATGCAGGCAATACACACATAAAATAAAAAATAATAAGTAAAATTTTAAAAAGAAACCATACATACAGCACGAAATGGAAAAGGAAAAGTGGGGAGGTTGCCCTTTGACCCCTACTGAACAGCACACACAACTTCAAATAGGTGTTAGCAGTTTAATCACACCTATTGTTTGCAATGCAAATGGGATAATCCAATACTTCCAACAAATATTCACTGCAGTGCTCAATATTTTCACAGCACAACACACACACAAACACACACACACACACACACACACACACACACACACACATAAACGCACACAAAATATTTTGAGTCTACATTCACAATCAGTATTGGCTAGTTCTGTTCTCTCTCTCTCTCTCTCTCTCTCTCTCTCTCTCTCTCTCTCTTCTGGAAGATTTTATATAAATGTAATGACCTGACAGAGTTCTCCAGTGAGATAATCTTGTACTGGGCTTCTCTTTGTGGGGAACTTTTTATTTACCATTCAATTCACCTTTATTTGTATAAGTCAATTTCAGGTTTTCTCTTCCTTCCTGAGTCTGTTTTGACCCTGGGTATATTTCCTGAAGTTTTTCTAAAACAGTTTTGTTTGAACTGTGACTTAATTGTGTTAATTTGTCTTCAAAATATTCATAATTATGTATTTTATATTATATGGAATTTTGCACAGTAATTATAAACAAAAATATGTGACTTAAGATTGCTATACTTTTTTTGAGTTATGGGACTTTTATTTTCTGTAGGGTTAAGTAATGATAGCTTCTTTTGGTCTTGATTGCAATAACTATTTTCTCTTTAGATATTAATGCTATATGCTTCACAGTTCTTACATGAAGTTCAGCATGTTTTATAAGTAACTGCTTTCCAATGGTTATCTTTCTTACATTTTTTGTTCAATTTTATAGCTGTTTGGAGAGATTTGCTACCCCATTCGATTTCTGTGCCCTTAAGTGCTCATTTTATTTTTAAAAGTAAAGTCACATCTACTCATGATGAAGTCTTGGGGTTAATTTTAATATATTACTTACAATTTAGTATATTTAGTGGTGAAAATGTAATAATTATAATGATGAGGAGCTCTGAGAACTGTTGATTGCTTACATTCGGCTGTTACATCATTACGTCATCTCAATCCTCTGAAGATGTCTTAAGATAAGTCATTCCCATCTTATGAGTACGGAAATTGAACCTTATTCAGACAAAGTCATTTCCCCAAAATTACACTGCTAAAAACTGATAAAGTCAGAATCTATTGGCACCATAGCCTATTTTGATTCATTCAAGTTAATTATGAAAGAATTATTGGACAACATAGTTTGTTCTAACAGATGCCAGAAAAGGGGGTTCATGGTCTATTAATCATCAATTTTTTAAAGTTCTGTAAGTCATAATTTGAGGAAAGAATGCTTCATTTAATGACATTTCAAAGGATGAAATCCATCATCTGGTCGGGAAAACGTCCAAACTTAGAGCATAGGTGTTTAACGTGAGATTCATCATGGTCAACTTGTACTTGCATACTGCATTCAAAGGACATTTTCCGTGTCTCTCTCTGCTCACTGGGCACACATATTATCTACATTCTAAAGTTATATATAAACTAGAGTATGCACTCAAAATTAAACTTGAAAACGCTAAGTTTGGGCTTTCCAAATGAAACTGTACTGGAGTAGTATTTACTTTTGCAGTTGATAATGCATAGTATAAATTAGCCACACAGACTGTTCCTTGGGGTCATTGTGAATAAATCTTTTGGGTTGGGCAATATTCCATATCAAAATAAGTTATCCAGGCTATCGCAGGAAGAAAGAAGAGTGGGCTTTTTCTTCACTCTCTGACGTACATTCATAGCCCCCCCAAATTTCCTGCACATCCAAAATAAATGACCTATACCTGAAGTTCACAATGAATCAAGAAGAAGAGTGCTTTTCTCCAAAAGGAGCTTGGGAGAACAAAATGGCCAATGTCTTGCACATCTATGATAACAGAAGCCAATGAACAAACCAGGGCCAAATTAAAAATCACCATTGCCCTTTGGAATTGCTTGATTTATTTTAATCATAAACAACAGATGGACTTACACAATCATGAATCCCTTTTACATCATCTTGACTTTAGGCCATCCAATCAAAGGAGAGGCTGGTAAGGATGACCTGAAAGGCAATGTTCCATTCTATTTTTTTCTATTCATAATTCTAACTGTTTATGTCACTTAAATCTTGAAAACTTATTCTTCTAACTCTGGCCTTATTTTCTTACAATCTTGCCAAGTTTCAACATTATAATTTCAGCCAATTTTATTGTATATGCATATCAAAAATAACTAGGCATGTTCATTTCAATGGAAAATGTTTATATATCAGAGAATATGCTGATTAAGTTGACTTTTTACCTTGTTTATGAAAATTTATGACTTAGTAATCAGATTTGGGAATTTCCCTATAAGCATATTTATTCTTTTAGAAAAGTGACCATAATAATGCATGTTTATTTTTAAATTAATATTTATCTTTTTAAGATTCATTTCATTCATATTTCTGTATATGTGTATATGCCTGTATCTGTGTATGCACACATACATGCCTTCTGAGGCCAGAAGAGGGTGTTAGAACCCTTGGAGCTAGAGTCACAGGTGATTGTGAGGTATTTGATATAGATGCTGGGAACTTTCCTTTTGTCGTCTGCAAGAGCAGAAGTGGTCTTACCTGTTAAGCCCTCTCCCTGGCCATCAGAAAATAATATTTAACATTTAAATTTGTGCAACATTTAAAATAAGATTTATTGTTTAAATTGGAGTAATATATAACCTTTGGTTGCATCCAAGATTTTGAAATAAACAATTATACAATGCCTTTTCTAGAAATTTCAATGCATCACACAATTGCATCCTACCGGTGCTAAATGTTCGGAGTTTTATAACAGCTGTGGTTATGTGGATGAATGTCCTGTATCTTAAGAGATAAGCCCTGAATTACTTAAGAGAAAAGGACGGTGATGGCTTCAGTTCACAAAAGGCTTAGATTAAAAACGAGAGAAAAGAGCACCAAAGTGTATGTCACAAATAGACCTGGTGAAGGGCCTAGGAGAGCTCGGTGTAAATACCACAGGTAAAGGGTGTGGTGTAGTGTTCTTACAACTTTCCATCAGGTCTGAAATGTTCCAAAAATGTTGAAAGAGAAATAAATAATTGGATCATAAACAAATGGACAAGTTTTGTGTTGTTTCTTTAAAAAGTTACTATAAAATGCCTTGAATCATTTTTCTATAAACTGAAGGATGTAAAGCAGGATTTCAGTCAGTCATTATTAGCATGCACTGTGCTGCATTTACTGAAGGCACAGTGTTTCACAGAGTATTCTTTTCAACAGGAATCAAATATTCTAAAGTTGCTTTTGAATGGTAGCCAGTAATAAATGTTTGTGTTATTTTTAAAGTTACTATAAAATGCCTTGAATCATTTTTCTATAAACTGAAGGATGTAAAGCAGGATTTCAGTCAGTCATTATTAGCATGCACTGTGCTGCATTTACTGAAGGCACAGTGTTTCACAGAGTATTCTTTTCAACAGGAATCAAATATTCTAAAGTTGCTTTTGAATGGTAGCCAGTAATAAATGTTTGTGTTATTTTTAATAAGAAGAAAATGAGGGCCAGTGAAGAAAATTAGGTATGGTAATTCTGCT
>NW_008351881.1:929488-942790 GCF_000622305.1 Nannospalax galili | reverse complement strand
CTGAACCTTCGTGTTTGTTTCTTTAAGCAGGTTTATGAAATATTCTGCAATGTTTACGTAGTTGCAAACAGAATAATAACTTATTTTCCTTTCTTATAGTCAACCTTGCTGGAAATTTTTTCAGACCTATTCCTTTAAAGCCACTGAAAAGTAATTAAATTTGGACTTGGTAGTCTGTGGCTGTAACCCAGGTACTCGAGTCTCTGAAGGTCGAGCATTTACAGTTCACGGCCTGCTGAGACCCCAGAGTGACACCCTGTCTCCACAAACAAAACAAAATCATAAAATAGTGAATGTTTTTGCCAAGGGGATGTAGAAAAGGGACAGACACATATTAATTGTGTGTCTCATAATCGTTTAGGACAGAAGGACAAAGCAAGTAGATATTTAAAATTTGGCTCCACAATTTTTTTTTCCAGCAGGTTTAACAGGTTGTTTTCTTAAACACGTTCCTAATATTACCTTTCCAGAATAGTAGAGGGGAGCAGGGTTAGTAATCAAGCAGATAAACCACTTACTAACTGCACATCCGACCCATGCTCTGTAACAGATCTGGAATCCAGAACACAGCACAAGGCTTCATTTTTCTGACTTCATTGTTCTATACAATTAGGGTAAAATCAAGATTTTTGCTCTCATTCTAAATCCATTTTTCTCTTTCTCCCCACAACCCCAAACTTGTGAAACCTTCACAAAACAACAGTCAAAATAAAATAAAGTAAAACCTGCTGACTTTATTTCTATTACCTTCCCCCAAGTCGTCACAGATGTGCAGATTTTATTGACCTCAGACAGTAATTTGGGAGCTGGATTTCATTACACACAGCTATAATCCCAGCACTCAATGTGGAGGCCTCATGGTGACATGTGTGTATTGTGTGTGTGGTGTATGTGTACATATGGTGTATTTGTACGTGTGTGTGAGTTATAATGTGCCCATGAGTGGGTGTGTGTGTGTGCGCGTGCTATGTATGTGGTTGTATGTATACAGTGTGTGTGTAGTATGTGTGTGTGCGTGGCATATGTGTAGTGTATGTGTGGGAGAGAGGAGAGAGAGAGAGGAAGAAAGAGATTGTGTGGAGGAAGCTTTCTTCAGTGCTTGTTCTGACTTCCCTGTGCTTTGAATAAGACTAGTGATGCTCAGAGAACCTCACATCAATCTCAGATTGACGATAAGAAGCCAAACAGCAGATTCTTGTGCCTGTGCACTAACTTAACCAAAGAGCATTTCCTCATATTCACCTTGAATGTGAATTTGCTCTTGATGTTAGAGCAAGAGCAGTGGGTCAAAGAGAGGGTGCTGAATGGAAACTGAATAAAATGATGAAGTTGTGAAGCTGGATTTATTTTCTGAATCGAAGGTGTGCTAGTGAGTTTTGGCCTGAGAAACAGGGAACGGGGTTCCAGCCCCGGTGCCACCCTTCTGCTGCTGGGAGCTCAGAAAAGTTACTAAAAGTTCAGGAAACATTCTGTACTCAGCCTTCATCTCTAATTGAAGATAAAAGTGTTGACAGCTCCTATCACATGATGCTATTGTGAGTTGATGTAAAACACATGGGAATGAACGGCTCTTCATAGTATGGTGCCATTTGCACACAGCTGTTAGTATGTAGAGTCCCGTTCCCTTCAGTGTCATCAAGGAAAGCCAACGTCACCATCACTTGGGTTTTCTCTCTTCTGAATCTCCCCAGCTGTTTTCTGTATCTGTCTGGATTTAGGTTCTCATCCACTCACACAGTTCGGATGGACTGTAGACACAGCAAGTGGTCTTATGTCACACTGGGTGCTCTGGGACATATGCAGAGCCACTGCGGTTCAGAGAGGCCAGGGTGCTTGGAAAATCTGCCTCTTTTCTACCTTTTCCTCCTAGTTTTTGTCCCTTCCCTAGTCGGTCCTAATTTCCCCCCTGCATGATTTCTCCTGTTTTTCTTTCTTCCCTTCTTTATGAGCTCACTTTTTCTGATTTGATAGAGCCTGCTGGTACCAATACTATTAATTATGACTTACCATTAAGACGCCATATAAAAATTAGAGTAGCAAGGACTTCTACAAAGCGGCCTGCTTCAGCTTTGATAGTCAGAGTTTTGTCAGTGCCTGAAATCTGAGGCTGCAGCTTTGTGTGCAACCTCGATTTGACCCCACGACGGACTCTTCCCCATACTCAGTGCTAATTGGTTTTATTACCTTCAGACAGGACTGTCTCTTGTCAGCATGTTGAAGACTATGTTCTGGCTATGCTGTTGTTCTTGCAGTGTCATTCGCTCCACCCTCCTGTATGCAGTACAATCCCAACTGAGGATCGGTGCAGAAACATTCCAGGTCACACTCTGGTCAAATACTTACCTGACCCAATTGACCTGATGATGGTGACCTTAAAATCATAATTGTGTAACTTTGAAAATGAATAGTCTAAGGCAAGTAAGAAGGCTCAATGGGTAAAAGCACTTGCTGTGTAAGCACAGCAGTCTGAGTTAAAATATCAGAACTTACGTTGAAAGAAAACCAATTCCCAAAATTGTTCTTGAGCTGTGGAACATACCCACACATACACACACACACACACACACACACACACACACACACACACAAAACACACACAAAGCAATACACAGATATGTATATACAAAATACATATGCACATAACACACACAACACACACATACATACACACAACAGACACCATACAGAATACACATATACAACATGCACGTACACACACAACATAACACACATAAACAGATAAAATTATAAATAAATATAAAAATAGTAAATGATTTGGACCACCCACACAATTTATGATGTAAGGCTTTGATTCTTTTTTTAACTGAGTTTAAGATATTGGGTTTTTTTTTAAGTATTCTGTTTTCAGATGGGAAATTTGAAATTTTGAAAATTCTAAACAAAATTTATGTTCATCAGCTATTTTAATACCAACATCTCTGTTCTTTTGCACATTAATTGGAAGGGTAACAAGGTACCACCTATAAAAATAGCTTTGTGGCATTAATGGAGATCTGCTATTCCCCATGATAGCACTGTCCAACCTATTTCACTGAACTGAAATTCTTAATGTCAAGAAGCCTACTCATGGCATTAGAAATGTTCAGTAATCATTTAAGTATATTGCCCAACTTAATAATGTTTTGATGCACATCTAGATTCATCAAAAATCTTAGAAAAGATTTCAGGAAAAAAATACAAAAAATATATATCCAAACATATTTGAAAAATTTGTATTTTTCATGAATATTCATGTTTACAAAATCTTTTATTTGCTTTGATTCTAAACACTTCACAAATGCTTGTCACTCTTAAATGCTTATGTTTATATGTTAACATGATTCACTGCTCCCATTTCAATGCCTGTGGCACCAGGCCAACTGCATTCACCCACAAGGACTACAAACATACACACTAGCCTCTGTGGGGTTCAGCCATCCCCACTGCAAATGGGCGTGGCAGTAGCTCCTCCTCTGGTCAAACACAGGCTGCTTCCTGTAAACTCACCTTAACAAGACACCCCTAACTGCCCAGCCCCGCGAAGCATCCACCAGATGCCGGAGAGGACACAGCAAAGTGGAAACAATCTGGTTTGCAAGGATTTTTTTCCAGCAAATTTCTGCCTTAAGACCATAAAATCAGAGTCACCTGCAGTTGCTGTCTATCCACAATAGGGATGGGGGAGCATTTTTTTTTTATTTTTTTAACAGCCTCAACAGAAATATGGAAATCCTCTTGCCTGGAATTCAGCAGTGGTTTCAATTAATGTTTGAGAGCACAGTCAGGTTTTAAACGCAGAGACACACTGGATTACCCTATTGCTCTTCCGGAGAGGGCAGGTTACCTTTACTGTTGAAGTGTTAGACGTTAAAAGACTCACTGCAGGGCCTGGGTTGAGAGCGGTAATTGTGGCATTGCTGGATTAGACTTGCTTGAAGCATCTGACGCAGGACTCCAGGCTGCTCCTCAGCAGATAATCTGTCACTTACTCAGTTCTCCCTTAGCTCAGGAGCTTTCATAAAGAGAAGATAAAATCATTTGACATAAACATTTGTGAAGGGAGACATTTTATCTGCAGATCAGTGCAGCAGATAACCCAAAACAATGGATTTTCGTAGTCACTCTTATTGAAACGTTTATATTATGTCCTCACTGATTTGTGTGTGTGTGTGTGTGTGTGTGTGTGTGTGTGAATTGATTAGAACCTGAAAGTAGTCTTCATTTAAGAAAAAATAGTGTCGGGCCTCAGCAGTTAAGAACACTGGTTGTTCTTGCAGAAGACCCGGGTTCAAATCCCAGCACCCACATGGCAGCTAACAACTGTCCATAACTGCAGTTCCAGGGGATCGGACAGCCTCTTCTGACCTCCGCGGGCATTGCATGACATGGGTGTGCTTACCTACATCCAGGCAATACACGCATATACATAAAATAAAAATAACAAATGATTTTTTTAAAAGCAGAAAAAAACAGTCTTTTTAAAATTATTAATTAATCAATTTTTATTTAATGTGTATGAGTGCTTTGCCTGCATGTATGTAAGTGTCCCACATGTGTGCAGTTTCTGAGAATGCCAGAAAAAGGCACTGGACACCCGGGAACTAGAGTTAGGGACGGTTGTTAGTCACCACATGGGTGCTAGTAACTTGACCTATGTCCTCTGCAAGAGCAGCCAGTGCTCTTAACTGCCAAGTCATCTCTCCAGGCCCTCAAGTATCTGCTTAAATAGTGAAAAGAGAATTCATTTGCCTGTTTAATAGGGTCCGTCACAGAAGCCTTGCCTGTCTGATGTCCACATCCACATTCATCTCATCACACAGTGTTAGAAATAGTCACCATGTCTCATCAGAGACGATTTAGCTCATTTCTGAGGAATTTAAAGAATCCCATCAAGATCTTATTCTTACTCATCTTACATATTAATATTCAGTTTGTTAAAAGCATTTGATATGTCTCACTCAACCTTTGTTTTTTCATTTAGTTTTTCAATGAAATTTTGAGTTCAAAATGCCTAATACTTAAGTCATTATTTTCATCCCACTCAAACTATGTACAATAGAAATCTGAACTGCCATTTTATCTTGTCAATAAATGTCCAGAAAAGAACAGAGAACTATCCAGAGCCAGAGAACAGCCAGGCCGCTGTGACAGACTCAGTCTGTTCTCTGGTTTTCTCTGTCCTCCTCTGTAAACACTTAGTTTTCTTTACCTTTCTTCACTGTTTCTGAATACAGGGGCATTCTGGACCTAACAGATGATTGATTTATGACCCTGCTTTTTACCTCCAAGTGAAATAGTAAATAATAAAGAAATTTGTACTAAAAATAACTATAAGAAAGTATGCTTTATCCTCATGTATTGAAAGTTTCTAGAAGCATTTCTGATTTTAAAAACCTAAATATGCAATGTAGACTCTCAAGAAATTAAAGCAGATATTTTCTGTGCCTTTGGGAAGCTTTAGCAATGTACAAATTAATCATACCTTTCCATACTCTTTCTGGGACTTATGTACACACGAGACAATTGAATCGTGAAAATAGACCTAAAATTCTTCAAGTCACAGAGACTAAGGGAAAATATTATCTTAAGATTGCCCACTCTTCGTTGACCTATTGCCAAAGTATGTTGTTTTATGTTCAGCCCCAGCATTTGTTCATGGTGATAACCAGTCACAAAATTTTTACAAAAGTTAGATGTTATACTATGATTCTTTACAATGAAATTTCATTCATCACTGAGCCAGGATAAATTTTCTAGTGTTCCATGTGCTATTTTAAGCTACTTTAAGCTTGGGTAAAATTTCTGTCATCTATATTATTTTCAGCAAATGAACAAACCACGGATGCGAACTGTTCTACTATATTATTTTAAGCTTAATGCTATTAGAAGCTGGTGTGCTTAGACAATGGCAATCATGTCACACAGCCAATTCTAAAGGTAATAGGAAATTGAGAAAGTGCTTTAATAAGCAGATGCTTCCTTTGCCTTTTGAAAGAAAATCAGATTTATTTGAGCAAGCTTTCTCCATATAACACAATCTGCACATTTAAGAGGCAATCATTTTCCCCTGTGCAGTCCTTTTGGTGAAGTAAGTGCTGCCCGCAAGAATATTCCCTGCTTTGCCCCAAGTCAACACTCTGGTGTGGGGGGTTGGCTTTGAACAGAGATGGGGCACAGAATCCCACAAGAGCTTAGGACTTAGAAGAGCAAGCGCAGTTTAGGGTGGCTCTCTCGGTATCTTAATATTTCTACAAGAACAGACCACAGGGGGCAGCAGATATTAACAGGCTCTTGTGATGGTGTAGAAGCAGGGACTGAACTGGTTCTGGGCTGCTCAGACTCCCCCTGGGGAGAAATGCCCAACTTTGATGTGGAATGTAGCATCCTCTTACAGCCTTAGTTTCCAGATACATGAAAGTGAACTCTGGAAGCCACACCCTCCTGCTCATCCTTCCCTGGCAAGCTCAAGTCCACAGGAGCCCTCACTTTCAGCAGGCTTCATTGTCTTCTGCAAACAAGTGCAACACGCTCAAGTCACATTGATTAAAAACTCAGGGATCATCTGGTCACTGAAATTGTGAGAGCACAGGAACTGTACACACGCAAGGTAAACAGTGAGCTGTAAAGGGTACTGTGTCCACTCTACCTCATTTACTCGAGCAAGTGGGAGCTGTGGGCATTCCTGAAATAGCTCCCATACTTTTTAAGGTTCTAGTATCTGAGAGACAGTTTCCAAATACTTGGCACATTTAACATCAAACTATCACTAAATTTTCCAAATGAAAGTGCAGGTCTGCTTTTCACCAGGACAGAGACAGTGGGAGCATATTAGATGTTAATAGTTTTGACTTTGACTTCTGTTTTTATTTTGAGACTAGAAAAAAAGAGAAAGAATTCTAGACATTTTTCAAAAGGCTTTGAGCTCATCCAGCGTATCTTAAATAAGATAGCATATTCCAGAGGCTTCATGTGGCCTATCTTTCTTGTTTAGGAATCTGAGCAGCAGATCAGGAAACTTCCACTCTTTCCCTGCCTCAAGAACCCAGTTGTAAAGTGTCAGCAGTTCTTCATAATTTAAATTTTTTAAATTTAAATTAAATGCTTTTGACAGGAAAATTAACAACAATAATATATTCATTCTTTCACAGAGAAATACAATATAATATCATGTTTTGTGTCTATAACGATTGGTCAGCTACCTGCTTCACATATTTTCCACTCTTTTTTCTTGCACAATCCTGTTTTATACCTATTATTCTTTGCCATAATTATGTACAATAAGGGATTTAAAATAAAAACTTAGAGGCATAGAATCATAGTTAGCAAGCAATTATTGTTAGCCAACAAAAGAGTTATAATTGTTGGAAGGTCTAATTGTCATTTGCTGGGCTGCCAGATAATTTTTAGAATCATATTTAAACATTCAAATATACATTCAAGAGGAAAGTTTTAACATTAACACATAGCTTTGTTCTGTCCCCAAAAGCCTAAAAATAAAGATCCGTATTCTTTGATCTGTTCACATAAACTTACTACTAATTGGATTCTGAGCATCCATTGGTAACTTGTGGATCTTGGGACACGTCTGCTGATCACCTTTATGATTCTAAGGTTTTTGTGGAAGTTTAAAGATATTTTCTAAGGTCATATGTTGTATATTACAAATAACAGAGGCTTTCCTCAGTTATTTTTCTCTGTCCACAAGAGAAAATAGGATTTATTTATGGGTTCTGTATTTCCCTAAAATATTCATGCATAGTTTTCATAATGCTGGCAATATACAGAATTCAGCAGATTATTTTAATTTAAATTTTTGTTTTTTGAGAATTTCATACATTACTACTGTAGGCATGACATTTTGACCCCTCCCTCACCCACTCTAGCTCCTCCAGTGTCTCCCCAAACTCCCTTTCAAATTCATGATGTCTTCTTCTATAAATATTGTTACATATACATATTTACTCGTATATATGAACCCTATCGAGACCATTTAGTGTTGCACGTGTGTTTAGGGCTGACCATTTGGAATTTGATAACCTATGAGGGAGTTCATCTCTGGAGAAAACTGAGCCTCCCTCTCTCAGCAGCCATTGGTTGACTGTAGCTCTTCATCTAGAGGTGGTGCCTTGTGAAACTTCCCCCATCCACATTGACATGTAGACAGATGTTGTCATTAAGGTCTTGTTTAGGCAACCGTATTGTTGAGATTTCATGGCTGCAGCATCTCTGTCATATGTAGAAGACACTATTGAGAAACAGGCTAGCAAAGTAGAAAGAGACCATGGGAGGAAGGGAAAGGAGCTCTAGGGAGTAGGGCACAGGTGCTAAGAAAGGGGAAAACAGGGAGAGGGCATTGTAACTGGGCAGGGACCGGGAATGATGGGTAATACGGAGGGAGAGACAGGAAGGAGAGATAAATAACACTAAGAATGTTTCAAAAAGCCACACACAGGGAAACATCATTTTATAAGCTTACTTAAATATACTACACACACACACACACACACACACACACACACGACGTCATCGTAGTAGTAGTGTAAATTGAGTTACACCACACAGGGTGATAAAGCTCTGCCCATGAGCCTCTAACTTTTTGTTAAACAATCTAACAAAACCACCAGTGACAAGCATGGGAAACCTTCCTTAGAGTCATTAGTAAGGGGGATCAAGAGGCTCCCCCAAACAATGTAAGTTATTGTTGTTGCCCTCATTTGACCCGCAGAACTTGAAAGTAAAACTTTTGCTTCTGAAGACAGCACAAAAGGATGGGCCTGGCAACATATCCCCAATGGTGTGATAGTAGCACTTTCATCTTGGGAGGGAAGGTCATAGACCTGAGCAGGGAAGCTGCTGCAGCCACTGTCCTAAACCAAAGTCATTTCTCACTGTATTCTAAATACTCTTATACTCACAGATAAGTGTAGCTCTCACTCCTCTTCAAAGAAGCTCTTTATTTGAAGCAGAGAAAGACATTTACAAAGATCCCCAACTGGTTAAAATGCAGAGAACAAGCCACTGTGAGGGGCCCAACCCCAACTGGCACATGTACATCACAATCCCTACACCTGAGGTTCAGGGAGCATCTCTGAAGAGGGGGTGGAAAGATTGTAAGAGCCAGAGGCTGCGACATTCTCTAGTGATTAATTAACATTTAGGGGCCCTTACAAGACTGGAAACCAGAAGGTGAATGGATTTCTAGATTAACAAGCCAAAATCTTGGGATATCTTATAAAAGCAGAAGCCAGTACTGAGCTGCAGAAAGGTGAGAAGGCTGGGCTCATGTTTCAGTTTCCAGCAGCAGAGCTCCGGTGCTCTCTGGGCCTTGGGCTCCCCCAGTGCTGTGACCTCTGTTGATTGAACATCTACCTCCAGGTCTATAGCTGGTTCCTCTGCTTCCTTTGTTTATAGTGAAATATTACAAATAAACAGGAAACACCATAAAACACTTACACACCCATCAAACAAGGGTAATTAAATTTCAATATGATGTTTTACCTAAGAATTTTCTTTCTTCTTTCAAATAGAATTTTTCATGTTTTATTATAGTATAACATATATTCAGAAAAGTCAGTATTTAGTAAGCATACAGCTCAGTGACTTTTCCTAAGCGGAAATCATCAATGTAGCCAGACACTAGATCAAGGAAGGACACAACAGTACTGTGCAGAGGTCTTCTGAACCCACACAGAGTCTCTAACCTTCCCCTGGCACCAATTCCTCACTCCATCAGGACACACTGACTTCTGATTCTCTATAAATCACACAGTATGCAGTCCTTGGAATATCACTTGCTGAGCCTCAGGACTAAGAGAGACAACAGTAGAGTTGCAAGCAGCTGTAGATTGCTTAACTCCATCACTACAAGATATTCCATTGTGTGCTTTTCCTAATGTAGTTTACAAAAAGTAAAATTATGGGCACATAGACACAGTATATTTGAGCTCTTTTTATTGTTTTTACTTTTTCTACATATACACCTATCTACTAATGGTATATAAAACTGTTGTGTTTGTTTTGAATTTTACACAAATAGTGTTTAACTGCACTGTTCTTGTATACCATTCTGCACAAGCTTCTCTCTCACCATCGTGTTGTAGACATACTTTCTACTTTGATGTGTATATGCTTAGTTAATTTTAGCTTCTGGATAGTAGTCCACCAACTCTACCATTTGTCGGTCTATGTACACTGTGTATGCACACATGTATATCTACTGATGGCCATTTACATCCTACCTTCCTCACACATAGGTGCAGGAAGCTCTCCACTGCACACTAGAAAGCATAATGGCCCACAAGTGGGCTGGTGTGTGTGTGCTTCTTTATGGCAGATTGCATTCTCCGAAAGGTGTAGTGAAAAGAAAGCTCTCCCCGCTCTGCACACCAGCACTTAGAACTGTCAGGCGTCTCTGCCTACAGTTTATTGGGCTTTGCCTGTTTCTGAGAGTACAATAATGTGTCACCAAAGATTGGCAATGCTGAACAGTGTGGCTATTTCTTGGTCATTTCATTTTGTGTTTCTTCAGGAGTGTTTTTCTCTTCCACACTCAGTTCCCTTCTCCACTCCCCTATAGATTTTTCAGGTGGTAACACAAATTTTCATCTCTTTCTGTCCTGTTGATTATTGAAAGGGAACTAGAGCCCAGCACATGCTGTCTTAGGCCCAATCTGTTGCCCATGTACTCTGTCATCTCTCAGAACTTACTTCTGGCCCATGCTTTCATTTCACCTTTTCTGGTTCTATAAGTCTGTTTCTCTCTTAGCCTTTACTTGTTTGAAAACACACAAACAGAACATACATACAAATGGATTCAAATCTCTTCTCTCTAGATATTTTCCCTTTATGTAGTATTCTAGTCAAATGTCTAAACTGTCCATCTTTTATTCAGCATGAGTCCTGGTGGGAGACCTGGCCTCTGTTCTCTGACTGTCATTCTTCACTGTAGTTGGCCTCTAGGTACACTGAAATGGACTTCAAGATTATTTTTGACATTTTAATTGCCATGATTTGCCTGACCATCACCATTTTAGTTCACGTCTGTGGACCTCATGACTTTATCAAATACTCAACATCTTTTTTGTTGCTCAGAGTGTTGAATGTCTGTTACCTGCTAAGATTCACCTTCAACTCAACCTCAGTCTCTCATTCTTTATTCTAAACTTTCACAGAACCTATTTTCAGCTTTTTATTTTAATGACGATTATTGGTGATAAAAAGAGATTCTGAAGGATTGACGTTTTGCATCCCTGGAGTTTAATGCAGAGTCTTGGCAAATGTTTGTGGAATGAATCAATAAATGAGCACTTCTCTGGGATCCCTTCAACTTCTGACACACTGGATCACAGTCTCTGATGGTGCTGTAAGGTGCTCTTTCCTCCTACACTGCTGTGCTTTATGCATTTGCAAAATAAACCTCTTCCTGCCGGAGAAGTCATGTCAGAATCCAAGAGGCTTTGGACGGGTGTAGACAAAATTCCTCTCACAAACTGAGAATCAGCAGCATAGGTTGGGAAAAACACTGAACCCCAAGACCCTAAGGGACTAGTCACCAGAGAACCAGATGAAGCTCAGAGTAAGAATTCTATTGCTCACTTTCCATTCCCCAAACCTTCAGAGTGACAGTGATGTGAATGAACAAGATGAGAAGACACAGGGATGTTAGCAGATGAAGGCATCACAGGGCTTCTAGTCCACCCAGAAGAGCAGTCCACCCAAGTGATCCACAAGGACAGACTTTGAGTTTTGATCACTGAAATCTGCCAGCTCTGGTACTGCTGGATCCCAGGGTGTTTTAAGTTGTTTTGCTTCAAGTGTTGCCTAGAATCCTGTGACTACTCATAGTGTTTCCTAGGTATCACTCATTGGGACAGTCACCATTAACATGGCCCTAGGCCCAGTGTTGTTTGGGAACATCCTTCCTCCCTCACTATATGTGAGTAGCAGTGGCAAGATTCAGGTTATTGTGTTGCTTCCCTGGTAAGAAAAAATTGCTGCTTTCCGAAGTCATGAGTTGCTAATCTTATAGTAAATTATACATTGCCATCTCATCATATAACAAATGGCTCTTTTATGCATTAACATTATTTTTAAGACTCTTTTCTATATATGTTAAAGAATGCTTCTCTTGGGGTTGGAGACATGGCTCAGTGGTTAAGAGCATTGGCTGCTCTTACAGAGGACCAGAGTTTGGTTCTTAGCACCTGCATGGCAGCTAACAACCATCTGTAACTTTAGTTTCAGAGGATTCAACACCCTCTTCTGGCCTCAGACACGGCACGACATAGGTACATTTATATACATGCAGGCAAAACATTCCTACATGTAAAATACAAAATAAATGCTCTTAAAATTTTTATGAAAAACACTTCTCTTTGAAAAAGTAATTGTAGGATACTGGGGTCTAGGGATGTAGCTCAGTGATACAGTGCTTTTCTGCCATGTTTGAGGCCCTAGGTTTGTTCCCAAACATGATGGCAGGGGGTGGGCGTTCAAAGCTCAGAGGTTCTAGGAGAGACGTACAGAGCATCATCTGTTAAAATACAAGGACTAATTGAATTCCCAAAGACCTTGGTCTTTATTTAAAATATTTCTCATTTATTTTCTTATTTTATTTTGTGTGTGGAGCGGCCACTCCTACCAAGATGTGTCTGTGGAGGAGATCAGAGAAAAACTTGTGGGAGTCAGATCTCCTTCTATGACGTGGGTTCTGAGAATCAAACTCAGGATGTCTAGCTTGGAGGCAAGTGTCTTTACCCACTGAACCACCCTTGATCTTTATTTTTAAATATTGTAATTCACTTCAGAAAATCCCACCAGTAATTTATACTTTAAAATTATGAAATTCATCTCATTAATACTCCAAATAGGCAGATGAACATGCTCTACGGAAAGCCTTTTGCTCGTTTCCTCAGTGAGACAGGCAGCTGTCAAATGAGGCCTCTTCATTGCATCATTTTAGTCACAATAAAATAACAAATGAAAACAGCAATATAAGACTACCTTGTCTTCTCAAGCCCAGTGTTCTTAGAAAAAAAAATGTCTGTCCCACATAGATAGCAGCTAGGCTATCTGCTTGCCTATAGCAGCTTGGAAGACAGGACTCTGAACAGAGAGTAAGGTTCAGCATAGCAAGAAATTGCAGAGACTGTTCTAGGGATGGGGCTACCCCAGGGCATCTGAAAACAGCTGCCTAATCTGTACATTAGAAATAACATCTTTCCACGCAAGGGCTCTGAGCTGCTTTTTGTTTAACATACACTTTTTTTTTTTTTTTTAACTAACCACAGTGCTTTGGCCCAG
>NW_008351881.1:905358-929404 GCF_000622305.1 Nannospalax galili | reverse complement strand
ATACCCTTTTTTTTTTTTTTTTTAACTAACCACAGTGACTTGGCCCAGATCCAAGAGATGAACTTTGCCTAGAGAACTGTTTGTGTCCCTTGTGAGTTTTCAGAATAGGGTTGGGGGAAAGTCTATGTGATGTGTGGAGTGCTACCACCAAACAGTAACAGGAAGAAGAGACTGTTCTCACTTTCCCGTCTGCTAAACTTGGGGAAGGACCGGCACACAGGCCTGTCAGGTGAAGTTGCCCTCCTGCATTTCCTCTTCTTAATCCATTTCATCTGAAATGTTATAGAAGCCTTTTGTTGTAGTCTCTGATAAAAAGGTGGAAATGCCAGGTTAGACATTTGCATGTTTCTGAGAAGACTATTATCGGAAGTGGATTCATTTGAAGCAGATATCCAGTTCAGATATTGCCCCTGAGCCAGGCTGGCCAAGCTGCCCACCATTCATTCATTCATTCATTCATGCATGCATGCATGCATTCATCCAGCATTTATCTGCTATATTCCTGTGTGCCAGAGACCCAGTATGAAGCTGAATAAAGGTGAACAAGACAAATCCATTTGGCAAGAAGCTTGCCTTGCTTCTCCAGCATCTTCCTGGTAACTCTGACTGTCCTGGCAATTACTTTATACCCTGGCTATATAGCAAGATTTTACCTCAAAATAAATAAATAAATAAATAAATAAATAAATATTTCAATAAGTATTTTATTTCCAATGTTGCCGTTTACCTGTAAAGCAGGTAAGGATATTATAGGAAAAGACTTGGTTCAAATGCAAAACAGTTTTACAACAAAGTTTATGTTTCCTCTGCTTTGCAGTCTCTGTGCATTCCCATTCCTCAGTCAGAAGTTTCCAGCAGAGACCCCTTCACACACACCATTAGCTCATCCCTCCGAGGTGATATTTTATATCTAAGGCGAAGCACTAGTTAGAAGACACCATTAAAAGAAAGGTGCCAAGGTGAAGCACATAGTCTTAGCAGAACACACTATCAGGCGGCGGGCTGATCCAGAGGGGGGCCCCTCTGCAAGATCCCTTCTTGGAAATTTTAGTTTCACATGTGTTAGATAATGTTTTTCATCTTTTGTTTTCTTTGTCTGAAATCTCTTTAAGACAGCAATACTCGTGTGTGTGTGTGTGTGTGTGTGTCTGTGTGTGTCTGTGTGTGTGTGTCTGCGTGTGTGTAAGGCCTGTTTAAAAATTGCACTGCCCCTAAATCATATTTAGTCAGAAGCCTCTATCTGGTGTATAATTATTTGTTCAAATCATTTCACCCAATTAAGTAATAAATTCAAAAGAACTTTATAACTATAAGTGGTTATGTAATGAAAGATATTATTATGTTGGTAAGTAAATAGTCTTTTCTGTAGCATTTGATGAACATCCTTTAAAGAAAACAGAAACGTACTCAATGCTACTTGATTAATCTATTAAATTATGGACAGCATAATCATTCTTCTTTTAAAAAGTTTTACGCTGAAAATATTTGTTTCTAAATCCCCAACTTTGTGCATATTTGTGTACAGTATGTTTTCTAATGAATTCCGTGATAAACTCACTAGAAGTTGTGGTTTTAAGAACTGAGGTGACCTGTCTCTAAGTTTCATTAGGGAAAGATAGACCTTAGGTCAGAGGTCTAGCATGTTCACAGATCTCATTAAAGCTGTTGGTGGAATAATCAGAGAAGGTTGATGCTTCTGTGGATTGTGAAGTTTTAAATGACAATTTCAGAAATGAGTGGGGTATCAACTATTGAATTAAAGAGGTATCCCTGTGCTCTGCAAGTGTAGACTTTGTAACTGCTTCCTTTGAAGTACAAATCTCATCACGTTTTAACTAGAATAGGATTTGAAGAAACAAAGCTTCAAGAGCTTCAGATGGGCAATAAAAAATGATGCAATCTGCTACTGCAGAGATCTGATTTATAAGGCAACATATTTTTTATGACACATCAATGTTTGCAGCCGACCAGGTCAGTAAGTAAGAGGTTCAGATTTAAAAGAAAACTGCTATGATATAACTTTCCTTTACAGGAGTCATTTGACTTAAAACAACCTTTGTTCTCCATTGGCTGAATCAGTTTGGATGTGTGCAAGTGGGATCTGTGTAATGACTGCGGTCTTCTATCCATAGGCAGGAGCCAGCACCTTAAAACCAAATGGTTCCTAAAATTGCACACATGTATTATTTATTTATTTATTTGTGTGTGTGTGTGTGTGTGTGTGTGTGTGTGTGTGTGTGAAGCAGTGCATGCCACAGCACATATATCAAGGTCAGCGGATAACTTTCAGTTGTGAGTTCTCTCCTCCCCACCACTTGGGTTCCAGGGGTTGAGCTCAGGTTGTAAGGCTCGGTGAGCCAGTTCTTAATGAAATAGGAATAAAATGTTCTGTGTATGTCTGTGCTTGACAGAGAACTCAAGCCAGTCCTTGGATCCAACAATCTTGCATATCTATCAGGAGACGCTCACTTGAAGGAGAGCAGCAGTGTGATGATTGGGAACGTTGGTTATGGCATCAGAAAACCTAGCTTCAAAGAAAGTGTGGCCATGTGTCAGGTTTATACCACCTAGGTAAATCACTTACTTTAAATTTCTGTACCTTAGTTACTGCCCATGCAAAATGCAAAAAAAGCTACTTCACGGGATTATTTTGTGGGTTGAGAGTGTTATATGTTTTCTTTGTTACTTTTCCTGCTGCTGCAATAAAGTACCCCGATGGAGGCAACTTAAAAGAGAAAGCATTTATTTTGGTTAGAGGTTTGAGGTTCAAGTGCATCATGGGGGAGATCTTGACCACAGGAGCTTGAGGCCACTGGTGACTTCAACTTTACATCTCCAGTAGAGAATCATGGAGAAATAAACCCTCGGTTAGCTTTATCTGGAATGACTGCATCCATGCTGGTGGGTCCTCCCACCTCAGCTAACCTAGTCAAGATACTCTCAGACAGTCATACCCAGAGGCCTGTCCTCCAGGTGACTCTGGAGCATATCAAGATTAACCATCACATGTACTTGAAATACTTATTCCAGCATCCAGTACATAGTAAAGCAATGGGACTATTTTGAAGTCATTGACAAAACATTTATTGAATAACGACTGTGAAGCAAGTAAAATACAAATGTAGTTTGTGTGTGTATATCTTCAAGTAATAGAGCACACCCATGTGCCGCCTCTACATTATATGAAAATGTATAATTAGAGTTTGTAAGCACTTTTTAACCACTAGCACATTAGCAAACAACAAAGACCATTGCACGGTGCAGAGTCTGTTTACTTGGCAGAAATGCAGATAATGCAGCTGCTTCACACAACAGGCAAATGGGGGTAGACTGCTGATTACAGGGTGAATTGAGCCCAGAGACTATATTTAGTTTGAATGTGACATCATTTTAAAATTTGAATTATGTGAATCATGCATTTTAAACAACGTTGGTTTATTTACTTAAGAAAACCTGGGGAATCCAGCATATGCCCCCACCTTCTTTTCGAGTTTAACCAACAAAATCTAAAACTAGAAAGTAACTCGTTTTAAAATCCAAAACATCTACATGGCTATCTGGGTCAAAACATATGTCTTGGAACATAATAACCATATGGTGTAAAATATAATTGATGTAACAGTGAGGCCAGTAAGGTGAGTCTGCATCCTGTCCATCGAACATTAGCATTCTAAAAATGTTCCCTGTGGTAATTACATAGTTAGTGAAATGCCATTATGCCCATCTTCCTGTGTGTAGTTAGGGCTGTGACTATATGACACAGGGCATCTACATGAATATCAAAAAGCTCCATCACCTTTCCAGCTGTCCTCAAATATCACCATACTTGGCTTGTAAACAACAGACCTGGACATAAGTTTTCATCTCATTTTCTTCCTTTGTTAGTCTCTTGTCTGTGCAACCCATTTGGAGTTTCTTTCCCATCATTTGCCACTGAGATTATAACCAAATTAATGAACAGCAAAATGCCTTATTTATCATGTAAGTCTTTTCCTGTGTTGAAGGATGCTGTCAGTCTGATTGGGCATACATGGATGCTGGTTGCCAGATGTAGCAATGAAAAAAATTAACAGGAGAGAGTCAAGAAAGTTATTTGGTTCGAGAAATTAAGTCTTCTCCACGTTTGACTTTACAGAAAGCATGCAAGTTGATATTGGCAGCAATTTGATATTGGAAAAGTGAGAATTTGTCAAAAGTAAGAGACTTTGGAATACTGGAAAGACACAGATGTTGTCATCAGAAAAGATCAGGCATAAGCTCAGTTACTCTCCTTAGAACATCCTGATCCTCAGTTTCTTCTAAGATGGCCAAATATTCCAGTTTGTCTGGGATTCTCCCTTTTTCACACTCCAAGTTCCCTGCCCCAGGAAATCTCAGCCCCAGGAGAGCAGACAATTGATAATCCAGTGCTCATCCAGGGTACAGAGTTGTGCTGCAGAACAATGCCTATCTGAAATATCCAGCACAGTGAAGACAAAGGTTACCAAATGGGAACTATTATCGTTACAGATCTTGTCCCCATCGCCCAGGCTTGGCTGTTTCCATTTTATTCAGCACAATCAGCACTTCATTCACACTATGATAGCCACTGTCATTGAGTCCATCTCATTCTCAAAGCATGCCTCCACACTGCAATATCCATCCTTGACTCGATGCTCTTGAGTTTACGCCATCCTTCCTGGAATCCAAAGACTAAATTTGTATTTCCTGCCAAGCAAACCTGACGTGCTGCACCGGATCAGAGTATGGGAACTTAAAACCTAGAGCAAATCTGGCCCACGGTGGGCCTTCAGCAGATACCTGGGAAGCAAAGTGTCAGTGGATGCACAAATATTTTAAAAATACAGGGAGACTAGCAAATCAATAGAGTGAACTTCCAGTTTTCCACCAACTCAGGTTTTCTATCATAGGCTTCAGTGTACATGTCACAGAATCATTGCTTACTATGTTTTAGGGGTCAGGTTAATGTATTCCCTTTCAAGAACAAAAACTTCAGTACTCCCGACCTACACTGCCCTCCCCTCCTTTCTGGTTCCATTTTGCTTTTGGGGGTCTCTAGCCTGAGGTTCTCCACTGCCGTGTGGAAATATCCACCAGCCACGAGTAGCCACATTACTTGATTCCCACCTGCCACGTGTAGCCTCTTTACTTGATCCCCACCAGCCACATGTAGCCACATTACTTGATTCCCACCTGCCACATGTAGCCACATTACTTGATCCCCACCAGCCACATGTAGCCACATTACTTGATCCCCACCAGCCACATGTAGCCACATTACTTGATCCCCACCAGCCACATGTAGCCACATTACTTGATCCCCACCAGCCACATGTAGCCACATTACTTGATCCCCACCAGCCACATGTAGCCACATTACTTGATCCCCACCAGCCACATGTAGCCACATTACTTGATCCCCACCAGCCACATGTAGCCACATTACTTGATCCCCACCAGCCACATGTAGCCACATTACTTGATCCCCACCAGCCACATGTAGCCACATTACTTGATTCCCACCTGCCACATGTAGCCTCTTTACTTGATCCCTACCAGCCATGTGTGGCCTCATAACTTGATCCAGTTCCAAATTCATAGAACATCCCTTGAGTCTTTCAGATTTCTCTCTCCACCTTTTTCTACCTCCCAAATTACTTGATTCCCTGTGCCTTCTGCATCACCCAAGTCATGGCTCTCCTTCTCACCCTCTGCACCTGGGACTTTAGCACGTTAATATGAGGAAGATCACATCCTAATATCACATTCTTTCCTTTCTCTGCTTTGCAACCTAGGACTCAATTTCTGCAAGAAGATCTTACCAGTGGGCACCCCAACCTCAAACCTATCAGTACAATCTTGGCACAACCATCATCTCAGAAAACCGGCTGCCACAATCAGGCAGAGCTGGGGTCTTGGTAACACTTATTGGCATGGTGTTCAAGAAATGTTTTCATTTTTCTACACTTGGATTACTTCTTTGATACTATAGGTATAAGGAGTATATTTGTGTTGGAGCCAGTGAGACGGCTCAGTGGGTAAAGGCACTTTCTGACATGTCTGACAACCTGAGTTCAGGCCTTGATCCTCCATGGTGGAAGGAGAGAACTGACTCCAACAAGTTGTCCTCTGACCTCCATTTGTATGCCGCACCATGCATGTGTCCCTCCCCATACACAATAAATAAGTAACAGCATTATGAAATAGTATATTTGTGATAGAATTAATCTAAGAATTAGTGGGCTACTCATAAAGATGGTCTACAGTTTCACTCTATCTCATTCGTCTTGGAGCTTCCCTCATTTCTGACTCCCCTCATTACTTCCTTTCCCAATAATTATGTAGAAGAAAATGTGTGTGGGAATTCTCGACCACATGTCTCCAGTGCTCTGTGTTATTGAACTGCGTCTAGAAGACGCAGATCTACATTGGTGAGCACGTACGAACATAAGAGACCTACTGAGATTAAAGATGAAAAAGAAAACAACAAAACAAATCATGGCTGGGGACCTTCAGAACCACAGGGGAGCACATCTTCCATGCTGATCTCCCACCTCACCGTTTTTCTTCTTTGCACTTTCATCAGTGACTAATCAAGATGCCAGAGTTCATTTAGATTTAAATGCTGTTATATCCGACTTTAGTGATAGCCACTCACATCTCACAGCAGGTGTGTGCTTGCAAAAAATCACTTTCTGCTCCCTTTGTTCAATTTTCAAATTATCTGAGTTTATGATCCTGACTGGTTAAATTTAGTAGCACCACCCATTGTCCAAGGGAATAGCTGCTGGCTTAGTATTGAGACATCTGCAGTAGACTAGACGTTAAGAAAGAGACTAAGGACTAGAGAGATGGTCAGAAGTGAAGAGTGCTGGCTACTTTTCCAGAGGACTGAGCTTAGTTTCCAGTTCACAACTTCCTGTAACTCCAGCTCCAAGGAATCTGACACCCTCTTCTGGCCTCCAGGGGCACCCATAAACATCATGCCATTTATCCGCACGTGCGCGTGCACACACACACACACACACACACACACACACATTTTAATAAAGGAAGAAAGAAATCACCTCTGTCTGAACTCAACATGGAGCAAGTCTGAAGGATGAAAATCTTCTATAGCCTTTGTCTAAATCCTTGTATTTACTGCTGGCCCATGTAACATAACGTGTGTGTTTTGTTGACATGTGTGCAGTGCTTACAGGGTAGTTGTGAGAACTGGAGCTTGCAATTTGACAAGATTCTTAGTACATAGTAGGGACTCAGTACCAATATAACTGGCATCATAACTCATTTACAAGGAATTAAAAGCATATTAGGTCAGTCTTTTTGTAGGGGAATGCTGTGTGCACTCACATTTGTGTGTGTTTTCAGTTAATCCCTAGATGCATCATCCATCAGTTGTGTTTATATTTGAGAATGGCTTCAGAGGTCTCTAAAATATCTGTACCACACTCCATAGCAGTGGTTTTTGTTAGGTAAAGGAGGAGGAAAGCACTGCAAGTTTGTGTCTCTGTGGACATTTCAGAACTCTTCTGTGTGTTTTTCATGCATTTTTCTTACCTATGTTTTTACAACTTGCCTGTAAAGTCTTATCATTTCCATTACACAAAGGAAGTTCAGATATAATTAAGAAAACAAAATCAAATGCAGTTAAATAAATTGTACATCACTTTTACTTTTTAGGGTGGGGGATCAAAAGACTTGATTTTTGGTCTCAGTCTTCTACTCAAATACGTGATCATAAATTAATTACCTCACCACTCTGATATTCAAACTTCTAAAACAAGGAGACTGGATTACATCACTTTTAAGAAACTTTTCATGGGCTGCAGAGATGGCCCAGCAGTTAAGAGCACTGACTGCTCTTTCACAGGACTTGGGTTTGATTCCCAGCACTCACAGGGCAGACTAACAACCTTTTGTAACACCAGTTCCAAGGGATCTCATACCCTCTTCTGGCCTCTGCAGGCATTGCATAACACAAGTGCACTTACATGCAGGCAAAGCACTTATACACATAAGAATAAATTTTTAAAAGGTATGGTAAGATAAAAGTCAGTCTAATGAAGGAGAACAAAATGGAGGGGCCACCTGTGTTTCTAGTCAGTGAGTTTCCATCTTGATACCTCAAAGGGTCTGGGGGAAGGAAAAGGCCTGCTGTCCCCGCCCCCTAATGCACTTCTTCAAATATTTGGCTTTTTTGTTGTGTTGTGTTGTTGTTTTCTTTTTCTTTTTTTAAACTTTTGAGAAAGGGTTTCCATGCATAGGGCTAGCACTTGCTATGTAGACCAGGTTGACTTCTATCTCACAGAGATTCACAGCAGAGAAAGGAAAGAATGTGATATTAGCATGTGATCTTCCTGACATTAACGTGCTAAAGTCCCAGGTGCCTTTGCCTCTCAGATGCTGGAGTTAAAGTGAGGTACCACCATTCCTGCCTTCACATTTGTTGTTTTTAGAATTTGTTTTACATTTATTCAGTGTGGGCCTGTATTCCACAGTGAAGGTCAAAGGACAACTTGCAGGAGTCTGTTCTCTCCTTCTACTGTGTGGGCTCTAGGATGAAACTCGGGTTGTCAGGGTTGGTGACAAGTGCCTTTACCACTGATCCAGTATTTG
Source organism: Nannospalax galili (assembly GCF_000622305.1). Classification (NCBI taxonomy): domain Eukaryota; kingdom Metazoa; phylum Chordata; class Mammalia; order Rodentia; family Spalacidae; genus Nannospalax; species Nannospalax galili. The sequence continues at coordinate 920,785 of NW_008351881.1, read as the reverse complement.
ATCTCAGTTGACCTTAGAGGCATGACCCTTAGGAGACCAGAGCTTATTTCTCCTACCTAGTTTTCTGCCAGCTTCCAGGAAGCAGAATAGTTTGATCTTATCCTATAAAATATAACTTTCTTACTAGTGGGAAAGCTAAATGGTGTTTTTTCTTCTCTAGTCTTTCTTTCTTGAGTATGAGGACAGTCTAGAACAATGTCTAGAAGGGTCTCCTAGGACTTACAGGGGCAATGAGAAACCCACTGGGGAAATTATGTGTGATCAGGCCCTAGCTTCCCATGAGTGGATCCCTTTTATCTGCTATTTCTTCCTTGTGTTCATTAATTGTAGCAGTCCTCTGTATCTAAGCTTTGGAATCTTTGGAAGACTCTGTCCCCACGAGCTGCCTCTAGTTTCTGTTGTGCTATCCTCCCACACTTTCAGAAAAGCACAGAAACAATGCAGGCACCGAGGGCTTATGCATAATGCCCAGCATTTGGGAGGCAGAGGTAGGAGGGTAACAAGTTCAAGGCCAGCCTGAGCAGCATAGTGAGATACAGTCTCAAAAAAGCTTGTTGTTAGTTGTCTGCATGCCTGTCTTTTCTTTCACTCTGTGTCACTGCACATATAATCATTTTCAGGAGAGACTTTGAAAGTTCTCCCGGTGCCTTGTGCTACAGAACTCTAGATATGTATCACACTCATTTTCAAAAACCTTGTAGAAAGAAGACATTCTCATAGGAGGGAGGGAAAGTATGCTTCGCTTTAATCAAGCCTGACATATCTGGCCTAACCCAATAGACCTATTAGAGTCAATTCTTTATCTTACAGAAGTATTCATGGAGAACTTCTTTTATACTCAAATCGCCCTATTGAATTTTAATATGAATTTATAAAAATGTGATTAATATACAACTGTTTTAGGGACAGTCTTTCCCACTAGAATCTTATGTCCTTGAGAGCAAGGGCCATATTTGATTTCCTTTCCATTGTACCCACTAATGCCTGGCACATAGTCAGTGCTAAATGAACTTAGGAAATGAATGAAAGAAGGAATAAAGAACTGCATCTATTATTAAAATGAGGGAACACTGTATAGCTGGTAGGTAGAACAGACAGTGGGATTTCTCAAATCTACGCATGAGGGAAATTGCTGACTTGCTGTTATAGGTTCCCTGCAGTTTAACAGATTTCCTACTGCTTCCTGGAATCCTGTACTTTTGCCCACATTGCAAACACAGGGCAAGTCTAACCTGTAAGTGGTGTAACAAGGAAGGAGTTGAAAATATCTGCACTGAAAATTCTGACCTAATTGTGAAGGTGTGGTGGTACAGCATAGTAATTCTAGCACTTGAGAGGTAGAGGTGGGAGGTAGCCATGTGTTCAAGACCAGCCTGGTCTATGTAGGGAGCTCCAATTCAGCCAGTGAGGCATAGCAAGATTCTGTCTTAAACAAATCAAAATAATACATGGTAAATAAAACAAAGCAAAACCAAAATTCAGACTTAGGAAGTGACACCAAGTCCCACTTGCTTTTGTTGGGTCATTCTGTCTCCTTGGGCATTACTGTGCCTCAAAACACAAGGAGTACTGGAGTGATCTAGGAGGCACTCTAGCAGAGACTTGGCTTCAAGGTTTGTTCCACCATCTCGCCATCTGTCTCCATGAGTAAAAATGAGGCAAAGCCTGATGAGCTTTAAGGCTAGAAGGTTGTCATGCCAAATTCAAAGCCGTTAAGCAGAAATCCTAAGACACAGAATTGTGGTTTCAATCATTACAAAGAAAGAATATTCCTCCCCTGAAAATGTTGAGATATTTTAATAAGTCTGTAATTTATAATTGAAATAGAGAGATGCATATTCATCATAAAGGAGTAACAAAAAGTGAAGCAGCAACCAGTGCTAACTGCACTGGCCAGCGAGTTCTTTGATAACGAAGATCTAATTTTGTTTGGGCTTAGCATTGCACCCTAACCCAGCCCCTAGGTTTTGCAGGGTACTAGGCACATGCATAAAATTGAGCAAATAAAACAGCAGGTTTGAGTGAGCAAAGGAAGGAATGAACACACACAGAGCTAAGTGGACACGTGCCCCAGCACACTGTGCTCATTCCCACAACTGCTCACTACTGCAACCAGCATGTTGATTTTCTGTGAAACCAGAATAATAGAAGCATCTAGAATAGCTTCGAGTGGGATTCCTCCTCAGTGCCAAACGTTCACCTCAAGGCTAATAGATTTAATTTCCCTGAGCTCATAATGGGCCAAGGAAGAGACAACACACACTTGAATATATGAACCTCTCTGCAATACAGAAAGATGCATTGTTTAAAGGAAATCTGAATGCATGCAACTGAGACCTCTTTTCCATCCATGCCCATGATAAAATAAGTGTTCTGCATTACCCCATGAGAGCCTGGTGAGCATAGAAAGGGAACACACAAGTAGTCTGGGGAGGCTCAGGATTGGAATCTACCCAGAGCCACCAAGAGTGCAACTGTGGGGGGCTCTAAGGCTCAGAGAATGAAAACAGCAGAGTGATTTTCCTCTTAAGCAGATGTGACCCTTCCATATTTGACATGCCTTCTGCTATCATTGTTTTCCAGCATCCCCTGTCTGCTCCTACATGCTGGCATGGTGTGGGTCTTTGAACTTCTTTGGATGGCTGCAGAGGTTGTTGACTATGTGGCAATCCTTTGTATCATTCCAAGTATTGTCTGTGCTTGGAATGAAGACTTGATGAGGTAGGCAGTTAATGGCCTTTCTGTCTCTACAAATGAACCAGTCACCAGGACACTAAGACACAATGTTTCCTAAAGTTCCTTCAGATAACTTCCAGAGAAATAAGATCTGACAATGCCAGCCAACAAAGGACTTCCACTGTGGTTAATATATACCCTTGTGATGGATGTGAAAGATTTCATCTTCAAAGTCAAGTGTATTTGATATTCACCATCGCAAACTCCCTTAAGACCGTCAACAGCTGAGATGGAATTTAACCTATCTTGTCATACCATTTCAGGTAGATAATAAACCACTCTTCCATGAGGTTACATCCATAAACACCTTTACTTCCATCTGGCATCCTTCATAACTTTGTGTTTAAGAAAGTGAGACCTGGATTATATGAGAAGCCTTGGAGACACTTGTTTGCAGTGTTTACATGAGAAGGACAAAGGAAGACATGCTGGCATCCAGAGGCTTTGTTTACTACCTGTTTCATTTGTCAAAGTAAAATGGCAGTGAGGGTTTTCATTTTTAGAAAATGTTGAAAAATATGTCAACTTCAAATGAGATTTCTTTTGCCTTTTTCCTAAGATTTTAGTCTGTAAATGAACTAAATGTGAATCTTTGTCAGAAAAAAACAACCATTAAAAGACCAGAATAACAAAAGATAATAATGGTCATTAAAATATGCAAGTATAATGCGAGTCGCTGTTGCTCTGAAAATCTTTACAGTGGGAGAAATAAACAGCCACCGCAAAAGCCTCTTGAGTGCCAGTGTCTTATAAGTTCCATAAACAACTGAAAATGAGTTGTTTACCTATTCAGGTACAGTGAGTGATGCCTATGAATCATTAATTGATGCAGAGGTTACCCGGGGTTATTCATGTTTGACTTCTTGGAACAAGGCCCAGGTTATATTTCTTCTTCATATTTGGCCAGTACAAATCTTTTTAATGTGAAGCAGTAACAGAAAGGAACAAAAGTACATATTTAAAAGGCAACATTGGGGTAGGCATGGTGGTATTATAACAAAAGCCCACCATTGAAAAACCAAGAAAGGAGAATCAAAGGTTCAAGGTCAGACTGGGCTACGTAAGCACACCGTGCATCATTACAAACAAGAAAGAAAAATGAGTCACTTAAAACAGAAGCTACCTTGTCTACATATCGGGCCGTGACCCTGAACTTCATAACTTTTAAAGATGTTTGCAAACAAGTTTGCAGTTTTCCTCTAAATATTGAAAACTAGTTCTTGTTTGCCAAGAAGACTGTCAGGAGTAAACTTTTACCATGCTCTTAAAGGTCACCAAATGTGCTGAGTTATTTTTGCAAGTGAAGTTCTCAGATTTAAATGGTCGGTGTACATTCACTCAGATTATCAACCCATGAGTTCTTACTGACCGATGAGAATTCTGCCCAGAGCCAATAGTGAAACCCACACCAGGAAATGAAGTTGCCTTCTTCTGACAGCACTGCGGCACTGTGATTGTTTGTAACACTATCCTGTGTGAGTGTGACGAAGGAGCTTAAGGGATGCAAGTATTTTCCCAGACTCTCATAACGTTCTTTCCCATGAAAACCAGATTCCTGGTCTAGTCCAGTTTAAAGGTAAAAGGAAATCTATGTTTAGTAGATTGCAAGTTTTCACCAGCTCATGTGGGTGGACGACTATTGTTCCCCAATGCACAACCCAACTTTAGGATTAACAGAACCAGTCTGAGCATAGATTTTCTGCTGTCTTTTTTGCTTTTATTTCCAAGACTTCTACTTGGTTTTAAATTTTTGTCTATTTTTAATAAATATTTAATTAATTCTTTGAGAACTATGTACAATGTATGTTGACAACTATTCCCTTTAATTCCTCCCAGATCCACCACCATCCCCCCAACATCATATCCTTTTTCTTTTTCTTTTTGCTTCAATATAATAACCCACTCATTCCAGTTTGCACTTTCCATATAATTTGGGGGCGGGAGGGGGAATCCACTGAAATGTAGTCCATCAACCAGGAGCCCTACCCTTAAAGAAAACTGACTTGCTCTCTCCAGAAACCGTAGATCCTCAGTTAAGGGTCTGGGCTTATGAACCCCTCTCCCATCCATGCTAGAATGTTGATTGACTTGATCGTGTGCAGGCCACCAAAGCTTCTATGAGTTCATGAGCACAGCAGTCCTGTGATGCTCAGAAGACATTCTTGGCTCTGACAGTCCCCCAATTTTTCCTCCTCTTCCACAGTGGTCCCTGAGCCTTAGAGAAGGAGTGAGATCATCTGTGATGGAGTAACTCACTAATATTTATCCTGGGCACTGTGAGTTTCTGTGTTGGCCACCATCCATCCACTGCAACAAAAATGTCTCTGATGAGGTCTGAGGAATGCACTAATCTATGGAGACACACATAAGAATTTAGAGGGAAGTTTGGATAATATGTCCATTTAGTGAAATAATAGTTTCACCCCAGGGTCTGTGAGCTGCCTATTCATGGATTCTTGGTCAGAATGGCAGTACCAGGTATGTATGTTCTCCCGCAGAGCAAGCCTATCTCTAACCACAAAGCAACTGGTTATCCTATAACATTCACATCCTTATCAGGGCACCCATCTTGCCATTCTGGTTGTTTATTGTAGGTCACAGGGTACACAGCTGGGGAAGACTGTTGATGAGTTTTTTGTTTGTTTGTTTGTTTGTTTTGTTTTGTTTTGTTTTTTTCCTTAGCAGCCTGCATAGCACTTTCTACTTCTAGGAGAGTTGCTCAGCAAGGGAGGAAGCTTCCTGGTTAATACCAACTTGGTTTCTCCTTGTCCTATGACCAATGCATGTGGGCTCTTCAGCAATAGAGTCTTACCATCAGTTTCTGGTGGGCAATGGCAACAGCCTGTATTGTTTGTGTAGGGTCTCCTCTGACTAATACCACAAGGTATCCCACACCTGGCACTGGGCTTTTAATTGGCAATCTGATTTCTGGGATAAGCATAATCCCTTGTATGGAGTAACAATGAAGAAGTCAATTCAAGATATGAAAATAGAGGCACTGGAGAGATGAATCAGTGGGTTAGAGCACTGGCTGCTTTTGCAGAAGACCTGGGTTTGATTCACAGCACCTACATGGCAGCTAACAACTGTCTATAACTCCAGTTTTAGGGGAATCTAATGCCCTCTTCTGACCTCCATGGGCACTGCATGACCTGGGTGCACTTATATACCTGCAGGCATAAGACTCAGACACATAAAATAAAAATAAATCAATAAATTTAAAAATAAAATATGAAAAATGAGAATTGTTGAAGAAACCGTAAACTGAAATAATTTTAAAGTGCGTATTTCTTTTTGTATGAGACAGGGTCTCACAAGGTAGACTATATTGGTCTCAGATTCATTATATAGCCTAGGCTAGCCTCAATTTAAAAAAAAACTTTAGCTAATTAATTTTATTTTATATTATATTTATGAGTGTTTTGCCTATATGTGTGTATGTGCACCACATGTGGAGGCCAGAAGAGGGCATTGGATCACCTGTACTGAAGTTAAGGGTGGTTGTTAACTGCCATGTGGGTGCTTGGAACTGAATCCAGTCCTCTGCAGAAGCAGTCAGTGCTCTTAGCTGCTGAGCCATCTCTCTAGTCTCTGGCCTCAAATACAGGATCTGCTTGCTTCAGTTTCCCATATGCTGGTATTATAGAGGTACAATATCATGCCTGGCTTGAGCTATGTCTCATGAGTGTTTTTAAACAACACACCATATGTACATACACACATGTGTATATCAACAGGCTCTTGTTTTAGGTTAACCTGGTATAGAACATTACAACAAAAGTGACAGAAACACCATTTAGGCAAATTCTTGGCTCTGTTCTTTAAAACTCACTCATGGATGTATCAAGAAGACATGTGCCACTTAGGACTTCTTGAGACCCGAGGAAGCGGCAAACCTAACTGAAATGTTACTTAAATAATAGAAAACTTATTACCTGTCTTAGTTTCATTTCTGTTGCTGTGCTAAAGTAGCTTAACAAAATGTCCTTAGGAGAGAAATGGTTTGTTTCAGCTTCATTATTGCAGAGAAGTTGAGGCAGCAGGACTTTGTGACACCTGGTCACATGACATCCACAGTCAAGAGAGAAATAAACATGCCTGCTTCTCGCTTGCTTGTGGTCAGCTTGATTTCCCTCCTCTTGAGTTCAGGACCCCTGCCTAGGAAATGATGCTGCCCACAGTGGATGGCCTAGGTCTTCCAACATCAATTAATTTAATTGAGACAATCCTCCTGAGACATGTCCACAGACCAACCAATATAGACAAGCCCTCAATTGAGACTCTCTTCCCAGGTGATCCTAGGTTGTGTCAAGGTGGTCATTAAAGTGAACTGTCAGTGCCTCAAAAGGAATCCAGGCATGGATTTTAGGACTGGTTAATTTGGTGACTGTGCATCACAAAGCATCTGTGGGATTTCAAATTTTCTATCTCTCTACAGCCAGTATGAGTAGTGGTGCTATTTGGCTATTTTGCACAGAGGGTTAAAGGGCTCATGCACAAAGGTTAAGCACAGAGTCAAGATTTCAGCACACTCTGTTGGAAGCTGCAGCTTGTTGCCTGAATCCCATCTGAAGTCATAAAACACCTTGTAGAGGCTGAGCATTATCTAAGGACATGAGACCATGTGTGTGGTGAGCAGAATGCACGTAAGCATCCTTCAGTGAAATCTGATTCCACAGCTGCAAACTCTTCAGCTGTCTACATACATGTGCGAGTACATGTGATGTTCTTACTTTATGCCTGAAACAGGGTTGCTGATGGTCACGAACTCTTAGAAATAATGGGAACTGTATAAAAAAAATTCCATAGTCATTTGCCGGTTTTGAGTTATGTTCATTCTGATTAATCTACAACTTCCCAGAGAGCTTTATTGTCATCACTAGAAAACCAGACAAAAAGCAATTGGTACTGATTATAATGAACATTTTAAAGTAGAAACATGAGATCTTTCTAATTAACTTTAATATGTAAGTTATTAATTTATTGTTTCTTATAATCATTCCTGAAAACTTGAAAGGAGATTACTTTCAGATCCTTTTCAAAAGAGGTTGACTTCTGCGCTGACCCCTTGCGTGTCTGCAGGTTGATGACTGCACAACTGTCCATTAGTCACCAAATAGTCCACTTTCCCTCCTTTGCCACTATTGCAAAGTGACAGACTATTGCTCTGTCTCAGGCAGTCCTCCTACCCATTAGAAAAATGTTGTTTGGTTTTATGTTTTGAAAGTTTCATTGGAATCACCAATGTAGGTCAGAGCAGCTAGCTAGATATTGTTTCTTCAACATTTATCAAACACTTCCTAAGAGCAAGATCTACATGGAAGCTTCAGGTACACAATTTTATATAGTCTGCACAATAACCAGGCAAAATAAATACCATTGTCCCTGCTTAGAGATAAAGAAAGAGTATTCTAGAGGTCTTAAGTGCTCATTCCCTTGACCTACAATTCCCAACCCTAGTGCAATTTCCAGTGTGGAGAATTAGTTGAGAGATAAGAGTCATTAAGAGAGCAAGCTGACCAAGCATGCTTCTTCCCAGAGGCACCAAGGGGATTTAGTCAGAGAGGAGGCTGTGAGACAGTCCAGGCAGGTGCTGAGAAGGGACCAAAGTAGAAGGTCCCTAGGCAGACCATTCTCAGTGGTTCTCTAGACAGACTCTGCAGCTGGGTCAATTTCCTATTTATCCCAGGTTCTTTGGGTGACACCTAAGTTGAGAAATTACAAATGTGAGTCTGTTTAACTCTTACTAGAAACATCTGCAAAGAACAAGCCTCTGTTCCCTATGTTGTCTGGAAATGAGCTTTGCAGATGAAGGTTTTCTGTTTGGCAGGACCACCTCTCAAGTCTTGAGCAAGTCAGTGAACCAGGAGCCATTGGTTTTCCCAGCAATTTAAATTTCACATACAGAGACCTCGTAGAAACACTTATTACAATAATTTATTAAGATTCTTCTCTAATCTAAAAGTTACGTAAATACTCAAAATGTAGATGAGGTGTAGTTGTGCCCGCCAAAGCCCGAAAGTGCGTGTAGCCTACACTTAGTATGGTAAAAACCTCAAATCACCTTTTAAAAAGAGCTAATCTTCCTAAAACAAGGGACTCTAGATAGACTGACTAGTCCTCAATGAATGGACTTGCACTGCGGAATGTCTGAGGACACTGATTTGACACAGAGGGCCTTAACAGGGATGGCAGAGTATGTGGGCCCAGTGGGGGGGAGTATAGGAGGGAGCCAGTGGGGATGGTATAAAGATGATTAAGATTGATTGAGATGTTCTTTCTTTTTTTAAAAATGGGGCTTTTTGCTACTCTAACATTCCCCCCTCTGAAGAGCTGTTTTGTATGAAATACACTAAAATTCAATATAAAACCAATAAAAAAATAATCATACAACATGATTAAGTGGGATTTATCTCTGGTATACAAAGCTGGTTCAGCATTCAAAAATCCATGCTATGCACTACCTCAACAGATTAAAGGACAAAAATCATTTGATCATTATTAATAAATGCAGAAGCATTTGAAAAGAAAATCTAATGCTCATCCAAGATTTCTTAAAAGAACTTTCAAATAAACTAGGAAGACAGATATGGTGGTTCAAATGAGACTGTCCCTCACAGGCTTGGAGTATTTGAACACTTTGTTCCCATTTGTGGTGCTGTTTTGGGAAGTTTAGGGGGTGCAGCCTTGCTGGAGGAAGAACATACTAGGGTAGGCCCATAAGCCCAATAATCAGTGCCTCCTATTAAAAAATAAAATAAAATAAATAAAAAATATACATTCCAAATTGAAGGGATGATACATAAACATGGACCTCAGTGTGCGTATGTTCATAAGAGGTAGTCTCAGCTCCTATACAGGCCTCCCTCTCTTTATAGTTCACATTTCTCTGCAGGGTTGTAGGCTCATGTGCTTGACACCAGAAAGACCCAGTTCCTTGATTCTTCTATTCTTTGGAGTCAAGCACCTATGTTGTCTTGTTATTGTTGACTGAGGCTGAGCATACAATTTCCTGGCTTGCCCATTAAGGTAAAATAGAAGAAACACGGAGGAGACAGAGTTACGTGTTGATTCCTGACTCATCACCTTGCTCAGGGGTCAACAAAAATTTATAATTGACTTGTGATGTGCTAAGTGTCATCCTGGAAACTAGAGTTCTAAAGGAAATCAAACCTTAGGGAGAGTGTATTCTGGTGAGGAAGAAGAGAATTAAAATTATATAAAAAAGAGTCATGTAAACATGACAACTGGCAATTATTATTCAGAATTAGTCAGGGCAAGAGGACAGCAGTGACGAGATGATATGTCACGGGGTCAGGGTGTGTGGTCATGTATATAAAGTTCCTTCATTTAGTGTGTATTGACTGTCTTTGAAAAGTGGTAGCCAGTGAGATAGAAGTGGACTAAGACACAGTCCCTGCCATCCAGGAGCCCACAGCTCACTGGAGAACTTCACCACCTGCTCTATTAGGCAGACAGATTAGAAGGCTCGGGGCAGATTGCTGCAATAACATTGTACACAGTGACCAATCTGAACAGATTGTAAGTATTCCAAAACCCACAGTGGTTTCCATAAAATACGTCTCATTTCAAGTAAACATTTCAGCTGGTGAGTAACTCTGTTTTCCACCGACATCATTCATATTTGAGGGCTTCCTTAAATGCAAAGATGACTTGTTTATCTAATTGGTGGCCAAAGATTGTTTGGGTCCTTATTGAAATGTACTTGCTTAGCTCTTCCACAGTAACTTGGCTGGTTTCTTGTTGTACTGGCAAACGCTATCTCCTGTACTGAAAATTTTGTTCTTTCTGAAAAATGTGGACTGTCCCTGGATGGGTTTCATTAAAGCTAAAGATTTAAAAAATAGGCTTTTAAAATGATAACAGAAGAGAACTTTGTAGCAACAAGAATTCTATAAATGTAGGTTACATCCTGGATAGTATGCCATCTTATCCCATTTCTATAGGCTTTCTGTTGATACCTAGCTCAAAATTTCCTTATTCAACAGGAATGCAGTAAAGAAAATGGCTAATTATGTACAAAACCCCTGACTTGTATAAATAAGCTATTTTCTTTACTGTACTTTTAATACAGACTCATTTCCCCAGCTCTACAAAGATTGTAATAACAGAGTGTCGTTAGCAAGAAAACTCAGCCGTGTGAAGGAAGGTCATTGGGCAGAGGAGTGTGCACTTTCCTTGCCACAGAGCCTTTTCGGTAGGGACCAGAGATGGTATCACAGACAGGTATTCCTGGGAAGGACTTACAATTCTGTTCACTCTCTGGGCTCCATGCTGGCATCATGCATAGTCACTTTTGGGTCTTCACCCTTGCCATCCCTGTGAGAACCAAGAAAGGAAATTATTTTGACTAGGCTGAGACTTAGCACAGGTGGTAGCACTGTTTAGTAACTAGAGTTTTCGTTGGAGGCATGAACTGACTTTGAAGTAGTGCTTGAGCACTTTCTTCTGTCAGGGAAGTGGAAGTAAGAATCTTTGGCCCTCACTGTTGATAGATTGCCTCGCTGGCCCCTTGAGCAGGCTGCCATCTTGCAGCAGTATGTGGCAGTGCTGGCCCTGAATCACATCAAATGACTCCTTTCCTCCCTATTCTGAACAGTGGGTCTGTGTAGTTCTTCCTCTTCTGTGTAGAAGTCTCATACCAACGTTTGCATTCTGCTTTTTTCTTGCTATACTAAGTAATTTGCCATAGATTCTCTTTTCCCCACATTTTGGAGCCCTTCACCTTGGTAGAGTTTTCACCCTTATCATGGCATTTTTATACAGCAGTCCCCACTGCTACAATTACGTCAGCATCAGGGGTAAATGACAGATGGGAACTTTGTTATCAGAGTTACTTCAATCACTGGATAAAATCAAAAACTTACTTCTAAATAGAAACTCTTGAAGTCATAAATTTACCAAACTCAAGCTCTACCATTAGCATCCCATTAGGACTCTTGTTCCTCCCTAAGTATTGTGTTTTCAAAGACTCACTCAAAGGGAAATTCACTTCCTTGACTCCTACATTGCTGAGGTTGTGCCGCATGTACAAGCTGCATCTTTCTTTGGTAATACTATGCTAACATAAAAACTTCCATTTCTCAGCCATGAGGAAATTCCTTCTCGGCAACTTTTCAGGGGCCTGTCCTAATAGGATGGATATTCCCACTGCTGGCAGGTTTGGCTTACGTTATCCAGTTTATTTGTTTGGGTTGTATGTTTTGAACATGTGCCCAGGACTTTTAAAAGGAGTGATGGGAACATTTGTACAAATAAAATTGAAAGAAAGGGGGCATTGCTATTAGTTTAGTTGTGAACCTAGCAACATGTGTACTGATTTGATAGCTTAGAGGACATAAGACAAGACAGAGGGCTATGTGGTGGTCTCAAACACGATGACATATGATTATCTCATTTGCTTAGCAGGCAGGAAATAAAAAGTGCAATAAAACTCCCTTTACCATTTTGGCTATTCAAATATATGGCAAACTGCCTGTGTCCCTTTCCCAATATTCTTCCAACTCAGGGGCACTATGGGGACACTATGGCTGTCAGTGTGCTCACTTATGTCAGATGATTGGAATGGTCCCCTTCTCCCCCACAGTGTTCCTTTCAAAGCATGAAGATTCAGTCTATCACCTGGTGCTATGCTCAAGAGTATGAGTTCATGTCTATGTCATAAACTTTTCTACTGCTCCAAAGGAAGAATGCCAAGCTCTTTGGAGCCTTGCTTCTTGCGACAAACAGGCTTCTCAGAAACTGTGCTGAGAAGAGCTGGAGGGTTGTTACCCAGGAGGGAACTACTAAGCTTGGGTGGTGAACCAAAAGAATTTGGAAAGTTTGAGAATCAGGGAGAGTGGGGTAGTTGATACACATTTCTTTTCATTTAATTCTTGAGGCTTTTTTTTTTCCACCCTTGCAACTCCAGTTCTGGTCAAGTGAATTTCATTCCAGACATAAAATCAAAATCCTTCTCTCTCAGGCTCTCTGCAGAGCAGGAGTAATTAGATGGTAACAATAATATTGTTTCCTCTCTTGCAATGCGTGGTTTTATTCCAAGGATTTTGAGGGTTGATTGTTTCACATCACATACAAGACTGGATTTCCAATGAAATTATTATGCTGGTCTAATAAGTTGAGAGCAGAGACAACCTTAGAAAATATCTTTATTTATTTTTTAACTATTGGGAAAAGACACTTGCCACCACAGAGTTCTTGGCCGTTTCTCCCGCAGTACCACAGCTAGAACAGGAGGCATCTGAAGTAGAATGGCAAAGCACACCGAACATGCTGGCAGGTTGCTGGGTTTGTACTGGGATGTCCAGTAAATTTCATGTAATTACAGCTGCCTGCTGACAGAGGCTGTGGTCTCTGCAGGCTGTTAGGGCCTTAGTTATATCCAGGAGGGAAGAGCATAGGATTGAAGTCCTCACCACCAGCTAGGAGCTGGGAGCTTTCTTCACAGCAGAAATCCCTTTCAGGATAAGCTGGGCAGAGCAGAACTAAAAAGCTTGTAGATTCAGGTAAAACTGCAAAACCGATGCCCTCTTCCCATCACACTCCCACTTTAAAGGGTAGAGGAAAGAAAAAGGGGGAGTCCTGGGAAAAAGGCAGTGTACCTCTAAGGTGGGACCAGAGTCTGCTCAGTTATAGTGGAAACAATCAAACAAATCAATGAGTCTGAATTGAGTTGTGGTGGTTTTCAAAATTACCTGAAAAGCTTGCCCAAAATTTTAACTCCCAGGAACTATCCCTAAGTGTCTGAATCTGGAGCAATAAGTCTGTAGGTGTGGGTATCTGTCAAATGGGTATTTTCATTTTCGGACATTATTAGGAGCATTGAAAGTGTTAAGTATCTTAACGTTCTCTCTTTTACACACCCCAGGCCCACCTGGACTGTAAAAGCCGCATATGTGTTCATGTCTAACTAATGAAAGGTGGATAGTGTCCACATATCCACTAGGAACTCTTGGAGACACACGCTGTTCAAGCTGTGTATTGATGGCCTCTCCTATTAGTCTCCTGGTTAGCTCAGCTGTCAGGCTGACACAGCCCAGAGTTATCTGAGGGCGTCTCAACTGGGGGCCTGCCTCTAGATTGGCCTGTGGGCTTAACTGTGGGGCATTTTCCTGATCTCTAGTTGATATGGGTGTGCCCAGCTGACTGTGGGCAGTGCCATCCCTGGGCAGGTGCCCTGTGTAGAAGACCACAAACCAGGGAGCGAGCCCCAAAGTGGCATTCCTCCAAGTTTCCAGCTTCAGTTCCTGGTTGAGCTCCTGCCCTGACTCTCCTCAGTGATGAACTGTGAAGGGCAAATGTAGGTCAAATTTCTTCCCAAGTAGCTTTTGGTCAGTGTTTAATCGCAGAAACAGAAATACAACTAGAACAGTAAGACTTTACCAAGAATATTTTCATCTCTACAAAATGAATTCCTTAAGGCAAAAATTGGGAGAAACATCTTTCTCAGAAGTGGTTTTGTTGTTCCTGATTTAACTCTGAAAATAATATGCAAGTATCAAAACTAGTTCCAATTTGCTCCCAAGAAAGAAGTTTCAGTCACTTCTGCCTTTATCTCCTGCTGTTTTATCATTCCTTGTTTTGATCACACACCTATTTGGGGGTGGATTGGAATTTAGGCTGTGGTGAATGACAGGCTTCCTCTTTGAATGGTGCTGCAGACAGTAAGCAGTGTCTGTATTAGATGCAGATGAAAGCATTTTCCTCCACGTGCTCTTCGCTCATACATTCTAACATGATTTGCTATGCATAGTTCACATACCTCAAACAGAAAGGAGGTCTGATGAATGAGCAATAGGCGAATGGGCATGCCTGAATATCAAACAATGATGGAAGCTGAAAACACCACGGGAGAACATGAAATGTGGGCTGTGTTTCATCTGTACTTACTACTTAAAAATAGAATCTGGTCAAAGAGTCATTTTTCTTTTACTTGCAAAATATAAACACAATACACTCACAACCACACAACACACACACACACACACACACACACACACACACACACATACACCAAAAAGTGGATAAAGGCAAACTTTAGAGACTATTTAATCTAGGATTTTTGAATTGTGCTTTCTAGAGTTGGTCAAGCATGGTTAATTTCACTCTAACTACTTAGATCTCTTGAGTAGCTTTAAAAATACAGATCCTAATCCAAAAGGAAAGTAAAACCAAAGATTAAAGGGGCCAATATAATTTTTTAAGAGTCCATATGTATAGCTAAAGGCTACATAACAAGCAACAATGGAAGGAGATACGTTCTTTTGAGTTATTGGCCAGAGTGGCCAAGGGACTCCCAGATAGTAACCCAGCATAGAACTGGGAAAATGAACAGCAGACCCCAATCTTATCCAAGGGACTATTGACAACTGATTACTGCTAGATGAGGAGCAGCTGACCCTCCTAAAACAAAGCCCTCTAGATAGGCTGACTAGATTCACCAGAAGGGCAAGTAGTGGGGAATGGCTGGGGGTGACGACATCACAGCAGACGGTAGCAGGGATAACAGAGTATAAGGGCTCTAGTGGGGGGAGGGAGGCTATAGAACGGTGCCATCTGGGAAGTGGGTGTATAGTTAAATAAGATGGTTTGGAATGTTATGTATGATATACACACAAAAAAATCAAATTTTTTTAAATGTATTATATTTGAGGAGGAAGCATGGAAATTT
>NW_008351881.1:894850-905241 GCF_000622305.1 Nannospalax galili | reverse complement strand
TACAATATTGAAATCTACCCGATGACTTTATAGACATACACAGGTGCCAAGGATCCAAGTGCAACCAATTATGACTAGTAATAATCAGATACACACATATTAGAGACACATGCATCAACAACTCAGTAGCAAAAACAATATATCTTTCTGCAAGGAACAATATATTCTAAAATGAAATGGACATCTTTTTTAAAGGTTAAAAACTCATTCAATTTTATGTCTTACAGGGCTTATACTGAGTTCAATATTGTATAACTGTATTAATTCAACTGTGAACCTAGAAACTTACAGCCACTTGTGAAAGAGATGTACTCTTGCTCTGGAGTGTGTTCCTGAATATATTAAAGCTGTAATGAAATGATTCTTCTAATCATGTAGTTATTAAAAATTTTTTAAATAAATATAAAAACAGAAAAAAAATACAGATACTAGGGCCCTCCTACTAGAGAACTCAATTCAGTGGCTACAAAGATGTCATGGGTATATATTAAAGTTCATAGAGAGGTTGAAGAGATGGCTCAATGGTTAAGAGCACGGGCTGCTCTGCAGAGGCCCTGGGTTCAGTTCCCAGCACCCACAGGTGGTTAACAACCATTTTAACTCCAGTTCCAGGGCATTCAACACCCTGTTATGGCCTCCGCAGGCACTACACTTACAGACATACAAGCAAAACACTCACACATATAAAAACACAAATAAATAAAATTAACAAAAAATAAATTTAACAGGGATTCTACCATATAGCCAGGCTATAAATCACCTTGATAGGGTTTAACCATCTGAACATTTTACTTGTGATTTCATATGTACGGTTGTGCTCCCTGAAGAAAATATGAGAGAATATATTAAGCCAGGAAAACAGAGATATGTTTTTGCTGTAGAGAATTTTCATTGTTTTTAAAGTAACTGCTAGACTCCAGAAAAACGTGGCTCTGCATAGGTCTACAGAAAACTAAACTCCAGTCTTTGCTGTCAACAACCACTTACAGTCTTGCAGTATGAAAACACACATGAGCAGAGGGGGTGGCCTGTAGCAGAGACAGGTACAAGCATGAGCATAACTTTAACCGCTAGGCAGGTGTGCTGTGAATCTACAGGAAGGACCAAAATCCACAGCAAACAGTTCAGCTCTCGGAACTTGCTCCCATTTCTCATCCCTTCGTCATTCACTGCAGGACTCGCAAAATCGAGCAGCTTTGACATCTATGATCTTAGAACATAGTCTGCTGCTTATTTATTTACTTTTACTTACTTATTGGTGGGGGAGTAAGTGCTGGGATAAAAGTGAAAAATAATGGTCACATCCTGTCCCTTCTTAATCTCCCTTTCTTCACCAGAATTCTGTCAGAGTCTGGGAGTCATCAGTCTGGAGCTCCCTCTCTAATGGAGGAAGTGAAAATCTTGGTGCCAAGGGCCCTTTTGCGGCTTCCCCTGGTACCTCTGCCGAGGAGGAGCTAGAAAAGAACATCTGCCTCCCTTGGTGGGCCTCAGTGCTTTTCCAGGCCACAGATTGTTAATAGTCCCAGGTTGCTTCTCCTCCAAACTGAATTAAGGATGAGAAGCTGGGAGGCCTGGGAATGCGCAGCTCAGTGAATGCTTGCCTACCATGTGTGAGGGCCCAGACCCAGTCACAGCAGAGGCTCAAGGTTCCCGTTGTCTGTTCTCATGGGTCTTAACTCAGAATCTTTAGAATTCCTTTATTCTCTTCACAACAGTCACCTGGCATGGGAATTTTCAAGGTGGGATTAAACAAAGTGGTTTTGTAAGAGATGATTAGACTTAAAATTGGCATAAATTCCACTGGCTCCACGCAGGTCATGTTTGTATTCTACTTTACTATTCCAGCAAATGGATCAAAACCAATAAATCCAGCCATGGACAAAGTCTTGTGATGTTTAACATGATCTTTTAGCCTGTTTCAGTAGCATATTTACTTAACCTGACAGAGATTTTTAAATATTCATATTTAGACATCAGAATCAGGAAAATTAAAAAAAAATTAATGTGAGAGGATATTTTAAGGATGCGCATGTAGTCACCATGCTGGTGATTGTGGTGAAACTTTCTGGCTGAGTTTTTTTTTTAAGTACAGTTTTATTTAGACAATGATTTTAAAAGTTAATATAATGGTAATAAAGATTTGAAATTTAGAATGGAAAAATGGGCTTAGGCATCATTCTGTTTGTCAATATTAGATCTCTGTAGAATAATTGTGACTTGTAATATGGCACATCTGTAGCCACGAACAATTAAGTTCTTTTGGGCACAAGAGTTGTATAATCAAACTTGTGTTTTATTTGAGTTAACTGGACAACATAATGGGGAATGCTTTGGAGTCCTAACAGTCGAGAAATCAGTAAAGACATTTATATTGGAAACATGGGCTTTTGGTGGTAAGAAACTGAGATAAAACATAGCTTTAAAGAACTGAAATCAATAGGCCCTGCCTTGTGGCGGCTGGACCAGAGGGCTCCAAAGCTCATCTCTGGGCAGTGCCCAAGAACACCTTCAAGGCTGTTGGCTTCAAGGGCTTAGTGAGGCAGTATCATAGGAGACCATTGCCTACTTTAGCTGTTCTAAAGTGTGCCTAAAGAAAGAGGTGGTATCCCAAATGCATGCAAGCTGTGCCAGTCATTTGAGAAGGACCAACACATGCTACTGAGGAGTGTGTTCATCTACTGCCAAATAGGAAATGGAGCTTATTGGAAAGACCCAAATAATGACTTCAGGCTAAACCTGAAATGAGCCACAGTGCCTACACTACTAAAATACGGAACATTTCAAAAATGGGTAGAGCCAGAGTGCCTTCAGGCCAGCCTTGTGCAGAGAATTCTGAAGATGAAGATTTGATGAGGGCAACTGTGTCTTGATTTCCTAGTTTGTACTAGCATGAAAGAAACTATGTCTTTACTTTTAATGCATGTCAGCAGTAAGTAATGATGGTGTTAAAATAAGTGTGTGTCTAAACAATAAAGAATCAAAACACAAACCTTCAACACAAAAGGAACTGAAAAGAACTACATTTACAAATCTATGTCAGACTTAAGAAGAACATTAGAAATAATCATAAACATGGGAACAAATACTTTGTAGATTGCTTTTAAACTCTCTCCTATACCTGTTTAGTGTTACTAGTCTTTTTGGAGCTATGACTAACGAGTTTTCAAAAAAGGGATGATATGGTAATACATGCCCAGATAGGAGGAAATACAGATACTATCAAGTGGAGAGAAATATTTCTACCTACCAAATAGAGTGTGCCTAGTTAACATAAACGGCTCAGTACCAGTTAGAAATATGGAAGATTTTTTCACCACTGAACTGATGAATTTTGACATCTTAGAAGAAAATATGAAACTCTGAAATTACTCTCATCAAGAAATTTTGGAACCATGAATCCATTCAGTCATGTTCAGATTTTCTTATTCCTTATGACATTTTGGTGTGTGTTGTGATTGGTGAAATCTAAATGGCCAGACTAGGTAATTCTGCTTTTCAGTACATGCTGAGGAGGAGTGGACCAGGAGTTGTATCTCACCAACCACAGTGGTGTCTAAGTGCATATCATCACACTGATTCATGAGGCACATATTTTTTTTTGAGATGCATTTATACTCCAGGTGTTGGTGGTGTTATAAAGAATGTGAAGGTTCTCAGGGTCTGATAGGATGCTCATATACTCAGCAAAAATGTGGAAAGATGGGGGAAAGAAAGAAAATCATCAGAGCCTAAAGATAGGGCAAATCCATTCTGTTTAGTGGATGCAGGAAAATTTATAAAGAAAGTGGTACTTCACATCAAATGGGCTGCCGACATCCCATTATTTCTCTTTCCCTCATTTCCTATCTTCATCTGTCCTTTCAGTTCCCTTCTCAAATATTTATGAAATTCTTACAGTACTTGGAACATGATGATAGGAGCTTTTGGTTCTAGTCAGATACTAATCTTGCTCTCAAACAGCTGAGAGAATATTATACCAATTAACTGACATAATTGATGCCTAAGACAAAATTAGAAGTCAAAAACAAAGAGAGAAAGAGGGAAAAAAATCTGAGAAATGGTTGGAAAATAGTGGTCTCCATGTCTTTTGATAAGTGCTCCTGAATGCCTGGGACCAATGAGATCTGGTAACTGTGAGACTCTGGGCTGCAATACAAGACCTGTTTGTCACTGGTTATTTGTAATTTCCAAATTTCATATAGACAGACTTCCCATTCTATGCAGACCAGCTTATGGAATTTTGCTTCTGAGTCAATTTCAGAAACTCGGGGAGAATGAAGCTTTAAAAATGATTTCATACCTCTGTGTTAGTCCTTTCTTGTTAAAGAATGTGAAACTTGAACGTGGTTGGTGACTTTGGTTGGTGGCATGTCTTATTCACTTGAAAAACTGCTGTGCTGTAGGTTTGGCTCTTGTGTTTCTGCTGAATCCTGAAGCACATTCTTTCATTAAGGAGATTCAGCGCCTCCAAGTAGTTTGATTGCCAGTCACTAACAACCTGCTGCATGTCACAGTCTTAGATATCTTAGAGACCAGAGTTAAGCTTGTGCAAAAGAAACTTGAAACAAATGCTGCTATAATTTCTGTCATACTCCTAAGCAGTGCAAATTGTTGCTGGCTGTAGGGCCGATAATACAACTGTAGCATGATATTTAATTTCATTTTCAGGTTATGTGTTGTGATTTTGACATTCTGCAGACATTGGAACCAAGGCTTCGTTCTTGCAAAGATTCTTGTTTTTCCTCCCAGGACTGTCTGGGATTCATTGCCATTGTGTACCCTATCCATTCTTGTGCCACTGAGTGAAATGGAATCTCCTTCATCAGCTCCATTAGCTCCATCTCTCCATCAGCTCCATCTATCTCTCCATCCATCTCTTCATCAGCTCCATCTCTCCATTTCTCCATCAGCTCCATCTGTCCATCAGTCCTATCTATCCATCCATCCCTCTCTTTCTGCATTATCTCCATCAGCTCCATCAGCTTCATCTCTCCATCAGCTCTACCATTGTGTCAGTTTTGTGTCTTTGTAGAATTTCCACTATTAGTGATTACTAGTCATTTTCAATGATTTCTTAATCTTTGTCTATATTTTAAGAAATATCTTCATTTTAGTTAGGGCAAGATACAAATACTAAATAGAATATAAGTATCTGCTCTTATGATCTCATTCATTCATCCATTTAAAAATGTATTAACAATTGGGGCTCAGAGGGTAAAGGCACTTGCTGCTAAGGCTGACAACCTGAGTTCCATCCCTAGGCCCACATGCTAGCAGAGAACCAACTGCCTAACTCCTCTGACTTCTATACACACATACATGTGCACACCCATGCAGACACACAGAGAATTTTAGGTAATTTTTTTTAATTTAAAATGTATTAAATTATGAAAGATTAAAAAATTAAAAATAAACAGCAGGCAATTGGTTTTCTCGATTCAAACTTTAGTATTTAAAACCTGAAGTGACCAAAGTGTGTTTGTGCCTAACATTAATAACAGTGCAACCAAGCATGTTAGCAACTGTATTTTAAAAAGATGTTTCTGTTATTTAAGACGGGTGGCCTCTGAATGCTTAAATTGCATAGTTATAAAACACAAAATCAACACACTTTTCTTGTTAGGAAATACTGAAATCCAGTGCTTAGTGACTGCATTAATGGAGCTTCTTGACAAATCACCTGTTAAATTTTAGCTGACAGCTTGTCATATGATAATTATAAATAATTGTAATATACGGCTATCATAATGCATGCAACAGAAAAATTGGAAAGGTAATTAGAGTATATCCTTTGTTTTCCCCATTCACTTCTTGCTCACAAGAAAAAAAATGACCCAATGTTTCACTTGAGTTGGGACAGCGCCAGTGGTTAATGGAATGCCCCACTCCACAAAAGAATTTAATGGGAATATCCATTTGTCACAGCCGCATGCTGTAATCTCCAGTAGCAGGGCCAATGGAAAACAGCATCCTAGCATAACGTCCTCTACACAGTGTAGGTGAGTATGAAATGTGCCCTGAAACGGAGCTGGCCAAGGAGAGGGCTTGGCTTTTCTAGGTTTTTCTTTGGTGAAGATAGAGATTTCTTTTCTGAAAGGGAAGTTCTACTTTGCAAAGAAAGATGCTGCCCTGGGGGGCGGGGCGTGCATTTTTTCATATGCTGAAAAAATTGAATTCTTGCATAGCATTGCTCAAAATCCCTAACCCTCTTCTATGTATTGAGAGCCCATTTGCTTATAAAGAGTCTTTCACATAGCATCATAGCATCCAAAGACCAGGATTAGACTTCTGCTTCAGTCTTCCCTCAGTGCTGACTTTGAGCTTTTGAAGGAATGAGAGCAAATCTCTTAAATGCGTATGTAGATTGTGAGTAGAATTCACAGCACTGTACTGATAAAAAAAAATGCATGCACCTGAGTAACCATCTGCCTTTCTTTTTGTAGTGTATGTGAAATTACAATGTCTGGTATAGGTGTGTATCTTGTGTCCCCAAGCCAAGGAAAATACTGTTTAGTTTAGAGTCTTAGAGTTATTTAATAGTTCCTCAAACCACCTCTGTATTAGGAGAACACATGCTGTTGGGAAATGCTACATGGATTGAATTTGAGAATTTCTCTCAAGCATGTTAACTTGCAGAGGTGAATGAGGATTAAAACCATTCATTATTATTTCACTTCTGCACTTAGCAACAAGTTAATAAAGAATGTTAGACACAAACTAGCACCTGTACGAAAGGTCTGCTATTAGCTTCAGGGTCTTATGAAAGACTCATACGTCACTCATATCTATGCTGTTTCTCCATCCAAGCTGATTTCCATAAAAGCACTGAACTCCTTCCAAGGAAAATATGACTAACAATTTTTGTATCCCTTGTTTATCATTTTTCATTACTATAGAAGTAAAAACAGTCTGAATTTGAAAAAGAGACAGGTGCAAAATTCCAGCTTGCCACCTGCAAGCTGTCACCATGGTCAAATTGCACATCTTTTTGTTTTTTTTCTTTTGAGACAGGGTCTCCTGGTAGCCCCAGCTGGCCTGGAACTCACTATGTAGACCAGGCTGGCCTTGAACTCACATAGATCCTCCCATCTCTGCCTCCCGAGTGCTGGGAGTAAAGCCAAATTGCACATCATATCTGATCTTGTTTCCTCACTAACACCTTGGAGCTCGTAATACTCAACCAGCAGGACAATTGTTGAGACGAGGAAAGGGCAGTGGCTTTCAGATCTTCCTGTTTAATAACTAGCCACATGATCAAAGCATTTCTTTCCTACTTTTCTTTCGGCTTTTCAAAGTGTTTGTAACCACTAGATCTGTGAACCAAGAAAAGCCATCATGTACCCTTTGTAAACCAGTGGGAGCTGGGTGTAGTGGCATATTCTTACAATCTCAGTGCTAGGAGGAGGAAATAAGAGAATCAAAAGTTCAAGGACAGTTTTGGCTACATAAGATCCTGTCTCTACGCACTGCCCCCCTCCAACTGAGATGTGCTAACATGGTTAACATATAATACAAAAGTCACAATTGCATACCACTGTTGTCATCACGATCATTTTTAGTCTTCTTTTAGTATGCTTCCTGATAAATGAAAATAAAATCTCTCTAGCACTTCTAGGAATGAACTTCCTTGGCTGGGGTCCAGAACAGACTCATGCTCATCCTGCACTGAGTTAATGCACTAGAGGGGGTGTGTACAGCAAACTCCAGTGTGCTATTCATCACAGAATGTAAGAGCCAGAAGGGAGTTAAGACAGGTCTAGATCTGTTGCTTCATTTGCTTTCACATGAATGGTTGCAGTTTTTAAATAGTCTATATTTGCTGTTCAGTGATCTGTTGGAAAAATGTTTTTTTTTTTTTTAAATCCAGAACTGTAAGATGATGATAGATGGAATCAAAGAAACTGGGGTATGAACATGGGAGGACAGTCCACCTTAGTCACTCAAGACTTGTATAACCTTATAATCTTGGAGACTCAATTTCCTCAACTGTAAAATGAAACACTCTTAACAGTTAACCCGCCCACCTCTGATGAAAATTCACAGAAGGCAAGCCAGCCCAATTGTTACATGGGATGCGGCAGCATTGGGTGTTGTATGGTTTGAATGTGTTGTCACTGTGTTATTCTACATGTGCCTGGTCACATCTCACTGCCACCTCTACTGGAATGTGTAGAGAAAATCTGGTTTCTTTGTTGGCTGGATCCTGCCTTTCTCAACAGCATCATCATTGACATTTCTAAGTTTCTTCTGCATAATAAAAGCTCAGGATAGTTGCCACCCCAGATCTCTAGTTCTTTCTTTAAGATGTTTGAATGTGATAGGAACTAGAACATTCTGGACCTCATGGTGTCAGAAAAGTTGGACTTCTTATTTACTTGTATAGTGTTCTGTCTCCTAAATTCCTGGGTCCCCTTTTCCACCTGTTGTTGGTCACCTTGGCAATAGCCACTACTAAGTTCTCTAGCTGATCTGATTTGCTACCAGTAGGGGAAGAGCATATTTTCTAGCCGGTGCTCCCAGGCTTCACAGCAAGGTCAATCGTACAGGGAGGCAGTGGCAAGAGACATCCAGTCTGGAATTTATACCTTGGCAGAGAATGATTTATTAGGAAGTTCGGGTTTCTAGATTCACCCTCAGGGAACATGGAGCAGGTGTTCATCAGATCTACTCAAGCTTCCAGCTTGTGCCATCAAAGACTGGAAGTTATCCTTGGCTTTGAGCTTGTACAATACTAGATTTCCCAATTTCCACTAGAAGGATAGCCATAAAAAGAAGGGGAAAAGGAAGAGGAGGGAAAAGAGAGGCATGGATGCTTCTCTACTCAAACTTGTTGGAAAAGAAAACTACAGTTCACCAGACTTCACCCCAAAGGGCTGGCCTTCCTACAGCACATAGGGAGTGTGGGATTACTGACCACCTATCAGTGCTTTTCAGGATCAAATGGCAGCCAGAGAGAGTTGGGATGCTGGATGCTGGATCTTAAGCTTGTTTCCAGGTGAGTCTGTGGGGTTACCCTTGCTCTTTCCTGGAGTCTGAGGAAGTGGTGTTTGAGTGTACCGGACGAACTCAGAATGAGCAGTGTTGGTAGTTGACCCCACAGACTTCGCTTGACCTTTCTGGTGGTGTTCCTAAAGAATTTTGATAGCCCAGTTGCCAATGGAGACTTCTAGATGTTGATTTCCCCCACATGCGGGAGAGCCTGTGAGTATGGAAGAACAGTAAAAGGCCTCTTAGCTAGCAACCCGCACTGGGCACCTTTGCCATCCTGCAGCCAACAACAACCGGTGCCTGTCCTCTGCAGAGGTTTTATGTGGTGTCTGAGCAAAGCCCGGAGCAGTGAAGAAAGTGCAGGTAACGTAAGAGTTCTTACTCCAAGACCTGGGTTTTAGTACTTCCCTGCCTTCCTTTCTGCTTCCAAAGCGATCCTACAAACGTCCAGCAAGGAGGCTGCCAAGGTGAACCAGGGCGGACACAACCTAGTCTCATCAATGAGCGCCCCTTGAATTATTGTCACCGCTTTGAATAGGGTGCGACCAGCGTTTCTTCCTCTGGTGCTCCGGGAAGCAGCGCGGGAAGCGCCCGGGTGTGCCTGCTTGGGGGATGAGTGGATCTGAGAGAGAGGGTCTTTTCTGGCCGAGTGGATGGATGGATGCTGGGGAGTGACGTCACCCCGCCCCCCCCCCGCCCCCTCCCCTTCTCTCTCTCTCTTCTCTCTCTCTCTCTCTCTCTCTCTCTCTCTCTCTCTCTCTCTCTCGTCTCCTTCACCAATCTCTTCGGCCTGTCCCTCGTGGATCCAGCCCCGTGGCCTTCAGTGGGTCAGTGGTCCAGATTCAGGGGTCCGCCATCCAGCGCGGCGGAGTGGCTCTCCCGGGACGCACCCACACTCACACTCACCCGCAGACAACAGGCGCACAGCGTCCCTGGCTGCCGGGCACAGCGGTTCCTTGGGATCTCCAGCCCATTCTGAGGATTTTAGAAATCACCCCGTCAAGGAAACAAAGACACGAGCCGGGGAAATTACTTTCTTGAGCTTCCCCATCTCCCCAGCAAGCCACCTGGCCTGCCGCCGTTACCAGCGCATTCCCAGGTCTGCGCCCGCTTCGCGCCCCTGGCCAGCACTCCCCGCACCCGGCCTGCTTGGCGTCGCCAGCCCCCGCGCCCCGGGGCCTCTGCCCATCCGCGCGCGCTTCACTTTTGGGGGGGAAGAAGAGAAGAACCAGAGGGAGGGAGGCGCGGAGGGGGGCAGCCGAGTTGCTATTTGTGGCCAAAGAATCTGCTTTAAAAGAAGCAGCAGCAGGAAGGAGGAAAAGAAGAGGCGGAGGGAGGAGTAGAGCCGCGGCCGGACCCCCCAGCCAGGCGCCCGAGCCGGGGAGGAGCGCGGAACCCGGGAG
>NW_008351881.1:884092-894616 GCF_000622305.1 Nannospalax galili | reverse complement strand
CGGCGGCTGCCCCGAGCCGACATGGGCAGGTAAGTCGAGGCCGGCCGCGGGCGGGCGCGGCCCGGGGGCCCGGGGCGCCGCGGGGGGAGGAGGGCAGCGGCGGGGGCGATGGATGCTTCCCTCCGAAGTAGTGCGTATCATGGGGTTCAAAGTGTGGCCCTCGCGGGGGCTGGTTTGGAGGATTTTCCCCCTGGATCCGAGCCCTCAGTTCTGCCAGGGGGATCACTCATTCCCAGGGAGAGGAACTCACAACGTAGGGCGAAGACTCAAAGTTGCGGGAAACAATCGAAAAGAAAGGCACCAAGCAAAGATTTTTCGCTTTCTTGCGTTTCTTGTCGCGTCCACACAGACACGTACAGAACTTGCCTGGCCTCTCCGCGTCGTGGATTGGATTTAACAAGTGAAGTCAGTTTTATTTTCTGCCTAAGAAAACCTTGAACAGTAAGTGTGAGCTTGGGTTTCATTAATTGTGTTATTCTAAGATTCCAAATAGAAGTTCCCTTCTTCAAAACCCGGACTAGCACTACCCGCTTGTATTGTTTCCAGATCGCTTCCCAGGGCTCTGCTTGCCAAGAATCTCTCCCTTTACCTGGATTTCTAGAGTGAATTATCCCCCCAGCCTCATCCACAGTTTGTATCTTAAATCCCGGATAGATTCCTAGGGAACACTCCCCAAGTATTTCCTCTTAAAACTGTTTATTTTTCCTCTTACAAGCCCACATACCCTATGCTCCTGAATTAAGATCCGCAGGTCAGTTGTTTCCAGCCTCTTAGTAACTAGTAACCGCTCAGGAGTTCACAGATTCGCTGTTGCGTTTAGCCACAAAATGTGGACTTTGTTTGTTAGGGTTTTTTTAAAAAACCATTCTGTACCACATTTATGGAGAGTTCCTCCACCCAGACCTACTTCTGACCGGTAGGATTTCTCTTTTTCACACTGCACACACCGAGCTCTCAACTTGACTAAGTCCAGGGTAATATACCAAAACTTGAAACGTTCTCTAATTTATAAGAATCTAAGATGATCCCAGTTGTGTAGGCCCTGCGACGGTGTCCAGGGAAAAGCCTCTAGATGGTATAATCATTTGGAAAACAACTAAATGCCCCTGGTGGGCACTGTAGCAGAGAGGGAACACATTTTCCCTGCTCTGGTGTCCGAATTCTTGAAACAGATATCCTAAAAGGACAATAAAATCCTACCTCCCGCCTCCCATAATTATGCACTGTACTTAGCTTTTCAATGGAGCTAAGTAATTGTGTGACAGATTTCTTAAATTCACCCTCACGTTATCAGCTATTATTGTACTTTCAAAGTGTGAAATTGACAAGCTGGTCAGTTTCATGAATTCAGCTGTCAGATTGTGTCCAGTTAAAAATTGCTAAAAGCTGTAAATGTGCCGCTTCGAATTTTCTTTTGTGAAAGAAAGACAGCAAGGGGATGGAGAATGACAGGGTGTCATTAATTGTAAATCTTTTTAAATAGGTGCAGCACAGTGCCAGTTTTATCTCTGGCTGCTGTTGGGAAACACATGGAGATTTCTATCACTGTAGAAAGTATCATTTACTTTTTATCTGTATCTAATTTTAAATAGTGAACACTTCATACAAAACTCTTATTAATGGTGATATAATAGAAATGAAATTCAGAAAGGAAAAGTGGCTCTCACATGTATTTTAATGTCCTCGAGTGAAGTATTGCTTTGTAATGACATGTAAAAAAGTAGATAGATTAACTGTTTTGTTGTGGGGTTATGTGGCAAGCATTCTTGGGCTAGTGCAGTTGGACAATTAGTGTGAGAAATGAATGCAGCAGTATATTTTAACTTATACATTGAGGTAAATAACTACAGATGCAGGACTGCTTAAAATATTAAATGCCATGATATGGTGTGCTTTTTAGGGTAGACACTCATCTAAAACCAAAATGCCTCAAAGTCCAGAAGTAAAAATTGGATTCCCCAAATCTGCTGCTATTTGCTAAGCCACTAGGGGCCTGTATAACTGTTCTTATATTCAGGAGACACCCTGTTTTGAACTATGCAAAGTCTTCCTAGAGAGACCTTTAAGAACGATTTAAATACGCAATCCCTCCAGGTTTTGCTTTTTTCTTTAAAAACATGAACCCATGCTCTGATATTAGTCGTAGATGCTGATTGACAGATGTTTCAAAAATTCTATTTAGGGATCCTCTGACACTATGGTGGTGTTAGGGTGAGTTTTCATAGAGTATCAAACAGAAAAGGATTATTTGTACAAGTTCATATAGGAGAGCAGTTTCTTAATGTATGGTAAAACTGAGCAAGACGAAATGATAACTTTTCCTTACTGATCTGAGAAGAATATTATTTGCATAATGTGTGGTTAAAAGATAAATGAAGCGGAATTACCTTAAAGGAAGTGTAGGCATAGATTGATGGTGTGATTAAACAAGGTTTGCAAGTGCTGTGCAGGTTTGTGTGGAAAGAGACTCTGAGGCCCCAACGCCACTCTAGTCAGTACACAAGGGCTCGGACTGAAGATGCACTGTGCGTTTCGAAGTGTCACTTTCACAAATTTGAAATCGACCCGTTGTGCCAGCCTTGATGGACAGTAGGCAATAAGGTCAAGTATACTTACACTCATCTTTTGTTGATTTTTAGTTTTTCAAACTGACACGGGTGACTCTTTGTAAAAAGAGCACACTATAAGCATTTGCATATTGGCTTTCCTTCAAACCAAGCTTAATATATCAAACCACTGAACAGTTCTATATTTACAACGATTCTTTGGATAATCAAAGAACTAACACAGTTGTATATGTAAAGTACCACCCCAAGAAGATGGATTTCTCGAGGCGATTTTGTTTTAAAAACACCTCTCTTTGGTTTCAGTGTGCTGGAGGGTAGTCTAGAGTTGAAGCTTGTTTGTGCTCTAACTTGTGGTCCTGATACCATCAGGCTTCCTTCAGGTAAATAAATAGCTTTAAAATCTGTACAGATAGCTCTTGGCCCTAGCACTCAAAACTCTCTGAGAATACACTTTAAGTTTGATATATACTCAGTGGAGTGTTCACAAAATATATTTATAGTTACAAATCCAGACATATAAGGTATGAAATATAAAGATACAGTATCCGGTTTTTCCAAAGTGCCCAATGAATGCTTTATTTTTTCCTATATTCTTAAAAGGACTGTAGTTTCTTAATTGAGAAGGTCAGTGTGAGTAAGTGAGGCTACATTATGCCATGCATACTGGGATCTCTTCCTGCTACATGCAGTTATTTAACTTTTCCTTGTTCCGTCTTCATGCTGTTTAGTCTCTTGGAGAAAGTGTCTTGGTTAAGGAAAGCTACATAACTGTGATGGCACAAAGGCAATTTGCAGCCTCAATCAAAAGCTAGTGTTTTAAAACATTCTGTTTTATATTACCACTGATTTGCGAAAAAAGACCAAAGAGAGGAGTTGTTCTCTGTGAACTACAAGGCTGAGGGTTCCTGTGTAACAATTCAAATGAAGAAGTCTGGTGATGTGGAAGGAGATTGCTTAGAAGGGATTCGCCAGTGAATTTCATAGCAACAAACATCACTTGCCTAAGTGTCTGTAATTTTATAGCACAATGACATTTCTGCCAAAGGATGGGTTTGTTTGGGGGTATTTTCTATGTGGATAATTTCATTTGTTTCTAATCAGGAGTTGGTAACACTAAAATGTCATGGCAAAGAAAATGTCTAAATTCTCCGTTTGGTAAAAAAGTAAAAGAGTATTTGAGTCCTTCACAATTAAGCTCAACAAATATATGACTAGTATTTACTGTTTGCTCATTATGTAAAATCATAGCCTTCGGTGCAACAGTTCAGAATTTCCTTTACGTCCTAAGTCTCGGCAAGGTCAAAGAGCATATATTCATATGTTGTAGCAGTCTCTGACCTTATGTGACCTACGTAGTAGTGAGGCAACAGGGAGGTGAGACTGGGGTACAAAGAGGTGTGCCTACCAGGTGCAAATCATGGCATTACATTGAAGGCTTGTTTCTCCTGTTTCCCCTTTAAGAAATCACCATTCCCTTCATGTAGCTAACAATTTTCATTTTCTTCTGTTAAGATTTTATTTGTAAAATATCCTTAAGACGTAGACATTAAAGTAATGGAAGGATTAGATTTGTGTATACCACCATGCTTCTGAAAGAAACTCATGGGGAAAAATGGACTGACTGGGACAATGTCATCCCCAAGATAATTCAGTGGCTTGTTCTTAATTAGTTTGATCTTGATGTATTTAATAGGTGTATATCAATATTTTTTAAAGAAAGCTTTTGAATTACCTTTTAACCTCTTCTTTTGTCCGCTAAATCAAATTTCTGTATGTCACAGACAATAGATTAATAAAAGGATGACAATTTGAAAAGCTAAGGCAGCTTATTTCATCCGCAAAGGGCAGGCCATGAGCACAGGCAGGTGAACAGTACGGGACCAACCCCTTAGGTGCCCTTTACTCCTCACCTGTGGCACAGAAGACTAGCTTCCCTTTGCTAATGACTGTGTCCCCAGCAGGGCCTTGTTGGTCTGCAGTAGCAATAAGCCAGGCACCCTCTGAGCTTCCCTGGCTTTCTCGGAGTTCCTTGCACTCACTGACCAGAAATACTTCTTCACGTTGCTGCAGCTTTGACAGAGCAGTGTCAGGGGCCTTGTGACCTTTGCAACACTGCTGTTTACTGGCTTTAACCTTCGTAAATCTGTCAACTTCGTGAGATTGGTTGAATTTATAAAATCTTCATTGTCTCTTTTTAAAAGAAAAAACAGCCTTTGAGCTACGTTCTTTAGTGTAGTGGTAGCTAACCAATTTGAGATTGGAAGACTGTATTTTAAAAGTCAGTTTCCCAGTCCTGTTTTGGGATTTGTAGAAATCATCTTTTAAAATATATAGAATGATCATCTGTAATGTTGGGTTATAAGTTACAAGAGACTTCCTGGGAAATGCCAACCTGCTTCCATTCTCCTTAAGGTCCAGCAGACAGAACATAGACTTTCTGTGAGAAGTGCTCTGCCTGTCTCACTTCTGTCACTCCTCTGTGGAGTCTCGGAAAGGGAGGCACCATTTCAGAGCCTCAGTTTCGCCATCTGTAAGATGGACAGAATAGCCACACCTTTGATGAAGTTACAGCTAATGGGGTAATATAAATTTGTCCTACTTTATGTGTTAAATTAAAAAAAAATTCTTAACTGGGTGTGGTGATCCCAGCACTGGGGAGGCAGAGGCAGGTGGGTCTCTGTGAGATTGAGGCAAGCCTGGTCTACATCATCAGTTCCAGGCCACCTGGGGCTATAGGGAGACCCTGTCTCAAATAAAACAAGTGATAATGATAACAGAAAGCCCACAAGCTGGAATGCAGTAGCATTGTCATAAGCATTTGCCACTCAACAGCACTGGTTTGTGGTAAAGATCTCTCTGGATCGTGTTTGCTCCCCTATTGCCACCTGAGTTAAGAAACAGATCTTTGGGTATAGGTGTCTGCACATACCTTCTTGGCATTCTGCTGTGGATTTGTTGTAATTACTGCAGATTCTAGAACAATCTCCCTCACCAAGCATGCTCATTGAAGTCTGTGCGTATTAGCATGCCTCAGTACACCACTTATCTCACACAGCTTTCAAAGTAAAAGCTAGAAATGATTTCACCTAGAATATATACAGAGAGCATTTCCTTTAAAAGTCAAGAATGAATTAATAGGTTCCTGAGGATAGTTGTTGATGTGGAACTGCAGTTTGGGGGAAGAAATGCTTAGAAACGCAGTTAATTAAAATACGGAACTAAAATAAGTGCCTTAAAAAATAGCGTGGTGCATCTTAGAAAGCTGCTCAGCCCTTTACTCGGTACAGCTGTCCTTTCCTGAAAGATCAGGTTTCAGGAGCAGTGATGGATGGTGGGTGCCTGTAGCCAGTTGTGGGGTTTGCTCTGAGGTCAAATGTGTTGATGGAAGATAGGAATTTACTGCCTTCTGTCTTTCCTAAGACCCACCAGTACAATTTCACAGGAAGAAGCTAGACTAGACACATCAAATGCTGATCCAATGTCTTATAGGTCAATGTTTAAAACACATTTTTCACCATCTTTCCCATTTTTCACTCAACAAAAGAGACATATTGGGTGAGCACTAATCACTAAAATACATTCCGTACCTGAATTTAAATATTATTAAAAGGTTTTAAGAGGGGTACTACCAATTCAGGTTTTCTGTTCAAAGTCGTTAAATTTAATTCTTTAGATAAATTGTTTTATATCTTATTTTGAACCTTTTATCAAGATTATTTGGCTAACAAGAAATAATCACCTGGAAATATCTCAAATAGTCTAAATCTACTGGTCATGTAGTCATTTTTTTTTCCCCTTGGAGGGTGTTGTAATAGTTTCTCATAGGAATGAAATATTGGGAGCAACTTCTGTTGCAAATACCCCATGGGTGGAAATGACCCTTTCTGAGCCTCTTCCCTGATTTTCACCATCTTTATCAGCACCGAATTCCCCTTTAATTTGATGTTTTGTCCTTTGGATCCTCCAACTCCATTCTAAACTCTTGGAATGTTGGTTTATCCACAGCTGACTTCAGGTCCCTGCCCTTACAGTCTCTAGGATATGCATGTCTAGTTAGTCTAGAACCGACAATGTCTGCATAGACTGCCCTCAAAGTAAGTTTCCTAGCATCTGTCACATTCCAGTCCTGAATTTCTATCAGATTGACAGACCACTGAGAAGAGGAAGACTGTCCTGAATCCCAAACTCTGCTTTGTAAACTCTAAATACTGTCTCCCGTACCTATTCCTACCTGTTTTCCTCTCCTCCATACCTCACCTGACTTAGACCTCAGTTAGAATTCTGGGCCCCATCTTTTCTCACCGTTTTTCTTTCATTCTTACTCCCATCCAATTCTGTGGATTCTATTCCTGTAATTTCTGTATTTTATGGCTTCCTTTCCCTTTCTGACTTTACCATGCGCTTCGATGCTCAGCAATCCATATATAGCGTCCCATGTTTTCTTTGTGTTTTATTATTTCTTCTCTGAAATGCAAAGATTTCCATGTCTACATAATCAAGTGCTAAATACCCTGTGCGGAAGGCACAGTCCTTTGCAGCCTAACTGTAATTTGCACGTCCAGCCAACTCTGACCATAGCCCCCAGGGGCTTTGCTTCTGTGGAGGAGTGGGTTCTGTGTTGTCATGGAGGGGTCTCTCTCTGCTCATGGACGTCTCTTTGGTTCTCCAATACTGCTCATGGAATCCCTCTTTTCTCCTTATCTGCTACCCTAACCTGCATCCACTGAAGCCTGTCAAAGTGTCCTCTTATCTTTTGATGCTCAACTCAAGTGCTATATCCTCTACTTTGAATTGAATTGAATGAAAGACATGCGAGTTGCATTTAATTGAAATGATGAATGTGAAGGATAATCATCCATTACAAATTTATGATGATGGGCTAGGGATGTAAGGGCTTTAGCTCAGTAACAGAGTGCTTGACTAATGTATGGGAGAGGTCCTAGTTTCAATCCCTAGTACCTTAAAAACAAAACTAAACAATAAGCCTTCCAATATTGTTCTGGCCCCCGAGATAGGTGACAATCAGTATTCCTTTATGGAGAAAGGTTTTTTTAATATTATCAGTATTACATTGTAACAATAGGATTGGTGTGTAATTGTCCTGGTAGTGATGTTTGCTAAAGTTGACTGAAGACTTACTGAGCTACCAAGTATTCTCCTTAGTACTTTGTCTTCAGAGTCACTTTTAATCTCTAACGCTATATAAATTAAATGCTTCTATAAATTAGATACCTCTATGTCATAATTTTACAGAAAGGAACCTGATTGTTGGAGAGGGCAACTAGCTTGCTCCAGGTTGAATACACAGTTGTGGAAAGACAGATCTGAGAGCCATGATTGTAAGTCAGACAATGCTGTCCTCCTGATTTAACCCACTCCACTCTTTTTATTTTTTATTTTTTATGTGCATGAGTCTATTGCCTGCTTCTATGTAAGTACACCTGTGTCATGCCATGCCTGTGGGGAACAGAAGAGGGCATTAGATCCCCCAGAACTGGAGTTATGGATGGTTGTTAGATACCATGTGGGTGCTGGGATTTGAACCCAGGTCTTCTGCAAGAGCAGCCAGTACTTTTAACTGCTGAGTCATCTCTCCAGTCCTTACTCTACTCTTAAACCCCTCATTCTTGTGTACAACAAAAATTTTAAAAGCCTATCTTTTAAAAGCGTAGAGCAGACAGGTTTACCCAGTGACTTTGTTGCTTCTGTAACAAAAATTCAGGCAAAAATATATTAATGGTCGCTGTGTCATTTCTGAATTCTCTTCCCTTCTCTGCTGGGAGCTGAGGTGCTGGGAAATGCTTTTCACCACAGGGGTTGGGGAGCTGACCTTTGTTTTTCAGTGCCATGTGTCAAGCTTCCAAGGCAGTGCTGAGCATCCGAGATCCAGGTTCAGTCCTGGGCATGGTTAGGTGAAGGATCTACACCAAAAATGATTTTTAAAATTACAAAAGCTGGCATTTTCATACCACCCACTGGTTAAGGAATAAAAAGCATTTTTATAAAGAGAAATATAGATCCAGCAGGAATATCTGAAGAGCAGCCTTTCATCAAAGATGTGGAATTCTGCCAGGGGACTGACATATAGGTGTTCTATTCATGGGCAGCCTGTCCCACACAATTTTATCTGGGAAGCTTTGGCTATTATAATGACTTCTAAGATATTTTGTTTTTATTGCTTACCTGATAATTTCATTATCAGTAACAGATGGATGATTTAATATTTTTCCCTCCATTTAACCTGTTTTATAAAAATTTAGTTTGGGACTTTTTTGAGGGGAGAGGATATGGTTTCAGAGAACCATTTCTTATTAATTATGGTTTTATAAATAATAAAATTCAGGATGTTATATTTGTTTGATGATTTGGAAAATTATTTTTCTTTGACAGCAAGGCACCCTGAAGTTTTAAATCAGACATGGTACATAAAATAGAGTCACATGGAAGCTACTTTTTCTTTTATGGGTCTTATGGAGTATTAACATCTAAGTCCTTGGGCCCAAGTTTCTAAAATGCTTTTCATATGCAAACCACATTTAACCACATGCTTTTGTAGAAAGTAATCTATTATCATAAACTCCAGGATTCATTGAGCAGCACTGGGGGTAATGTGGGGTAAAATTACTGGGGGTAATGTGGGGTAAAAATTTCATCTAGTACTGGGTTCATAATGTTTTTAAATTAAAATGCTTATCAATTGAAATGGCAAATTGAATAAATACTGTATGCATACTCAGTTACTGCTTTTAAGAGAAAGAAATGTTTGTGTAAATGTATTTGAATCTGTTCATTACTATTTTCCAGATGAACCTGAATTTGATATATTTTCAAAGACACACACAAAGAGAAAATACTCAAGATGTGATAATAAAAGTCATAATTTGGAATGTTTTCTCTTAAATGATCTTGGTTATCTCAGTGATGGAATAAGTATTCTCTTCCTTTCTTTCTCCTAGCATCTGCCTGCACGGTCCTTCAGCATCCTTTGCTTGGACTGAGCTTCCTGTACACAGTTTTGATGTCACTGCATTGCCCTCTTCTCTAGTGGGCATGAGCTTTAAGAAACTCAGATCTGATCAACATGTTCTCTTGATATTCACGAAATGCCATCTTTGGGGGGTAACATGTTCTAAGGTTCTTTGTTGTTGTTTGAGACAGGGTCTCTTGTATCCCAGCTTGGTTTTTAACTTGCTATATAGCAGAGGATGACCTTGAACTTCTGATCCTCCTGCCTCACGAGTGCTGGGGACTACAGGTGCGTGTCAGCACTCCTGGCTTCCCGAGTTGCGTTCTTAATAAATGACTTTCCTAAAAATATGTAAAATCAACATTTACTAAGTGCTCATCCTCCTGCCTCACGAGTGCTGGGGACTACAGGTGCGTGTCAGCACTCCTGCTTCCCGAGTTGCGTTCTTAATAAATGACCTTCCTAAAAATATGTAAAATCAACATTTACTAAGTGCTGTTTTGCAGATTCAGATGATGCTTTAAGCAATTGTTGCCCAAATTTATTGGAATCTGACTTTTATTCTTGTTCAGAACATCCCTGAATTTGGTTCCCCTCTGTTTGAAGCTTGACGTTCTCCTTAGCAAAGATACCTGGCCCTTGGTGCCCTTTTTCTGCTTTTCTCTGCCTCCAGCCCCAAAGTCATTCATTTTTTCTTCTTTCCCCCACCTCAGCAGGCCTACTCCACAGTTTTTCCTCCGCACCTCTGGGACTCTTCTCATATGAATGCCCCCTCATTTTTGACTATACCCAGAAAAGGCAGAGGTGAATTAGACACGGCCCGAATCCTACAGGTTTAGGGTATACAATTTATGATAACATTTATGAGCGTATTGCTGATTCTATACAGTACTTCATCCTATTTTGAGAAAGTTCCATTTACCTAGTTTGTTACTAAATCATGACAAAGCCAAATCTGAGTAGACTGTGTGTACCCGCTCATATGCCAGT
>NW_008351881.1:790211-883309 GCF_000622305.1 Nannospalax galili | reverse complement strand
ATGTGTGTGTGTGTTGGGGGATCTCTGTGTGTGTGTGTGTGTGTGTGTGTGTGTGTGTGTGTATGTATGTATCTTGGATTTCAGAGACCTCATTTAATTTTCTCACTTACCTGCTCCCCGATTATGTGTTCATTTTTTAAGTTCCATACACTACAGCATGCAAGGTGCAAAAGGTCGTAAAGGCTCAGCAAAGCACTGCCAACTATAATTTGTACTGATGAATTTCAGAGATCTGGATTTTTAAGGGTTTTGCAGAACTTGTGCTGGCATGATCTTCATTTCCGATTGGAGAGCTTTGTGCTGTCAAGTGGGAAAAGCTGCTCAGATTCCACTCCGCTAGTGGAGCTTATAGGCTTCACTAAATAATAATCATGATGGTGATCACGAGAATAAGAGATGGAGGTTAGTGAGATCCTGGCTGCCTGCATAACAGCCTTTCCCTTTGCTCCACAGTTAACTGAGCTCATGTGATCTCCTGTGACCCAGCATACAGAATAGTTCTTGGGTTAGGGCTTGCCCATTATTGGACCATCATTTTGTATTATTTATTCTCATCCTACTTGAAAAAGGATTTGCAGCAGCTATTAAATCATGTGCTTCATTATCCTTAATAAATCACCATGGTAGAATAGACAATGGATTATTGTACAGATGGCTAGTTTCTATGAGAACATTTTAAAAATATGCATCATCTTGGCCTCAGCTTGAATGATATTTTATGTCAAGGCATTTTTAAAATGACATAGCCCTTTAAGGAGTATACCACCACTATTCTTAGAGACTGTTGGTAGTAATTTTAAAATTATAGTAAAATTAATGTATATGTGATTAGCACTTTTAAAGTCAAATGTACCAAGGCCTGCCACCTATGCTAAGTCTTTCAAATCCTTTATAGTACAGAAGAGGTACACAGCAATATAGTAGGTCTTTTTAGTCCAAAATTTCTTCGCCATTAACTTTGAGAAAAATAATAAAGTAAGTAGATAAATAAAGGGTTGCATTTACATACCTATATCAACATAGTTTAACTATGGGAAGGATACAAGAAATATGTGATCTCTTAAGCATGATTTTCTTCTTTTTGAAACATTTGTGCTCTGGAGTTGTGCATCACATATGTCTCCATATGTGTAGGTGAGAACTAAGGGCCCTTTGGAGGCCATGCTGTCTCTTTTGTATTGGTGAGGGTCACTTCTCAGATAACAAATGGGAGTTTTTCCAAACATGATAAAAGAACAGTCCATTAAACCTTATGCAAAAGAAACTAACATACCAATCAAACCTTTTGCTAAAGAAACTAACATACCAAGAATCCAAGAGGCCTCAGCTGATCTCTTGGAGCGTAAGGCCTGTCCTTTCTGTGCACGACACGGTCCCTACCATCCTAAGAGCAATGGAGCCTGGGCCCAGTATCGCCACTTCTGGGAGGGAGAACATTCCACAGCAGTCAAGATTGTGTTTCTCCTCAGACCTCAAGTGAAGCAATAGCAGACCAGTATCGCCACTTCTGGGAGGGAGAACATTCCACAGCAGTCAAGATTGTGTCTTTTCTCCTCAGACCTCAAGTGAAGCAATAGCAGATACATCTTCTTTTTCCTAATTTTCCAATTTAAGAAGCCAAGTTTCCTTATTACTTAATTAAAATTAAATGTAATTAAGCACTCAGTTGTGCTAACATTTCAAGTGGCCAAAACCCACATGCAGCTTGTGCCCATCATGTAGAACAGCGCTGACCTGAGAGGTTTGCATTGCTGTCTGAGATGCTATCGACAGTGCTTGTCTGCCTGACTTCTGAAACAGTATTTGATCTTTGCAGGGTTACAATCTAATAATATAAAGAAACACATTTATGTCCTCAGAATACCTGTTGAATCTTAGTAGGGAAAGAATGTAGGACAGATGGAAATGAAAGACATTGTGTTTTGGAAATATATTGATTCTTCAGGAAAGTGAGTTGATAGCAGATTCTGTGCTATTTGTTAATGATGAATGCACATCCTCTGCTTTTGTACCGGTTTAATGTAGAAAAATGCACTTCTACGGAAGTTTAATAAAGAGGCAGAGTGGGTATATGAGTTTCACCACATCTTTCATACTTCCAGGGAAGCTCTTTGCACTTTCTGGGTGATCTTTGTTGGCTTATATGGGTGGAATTAAGAAAGGATGGTGTAGTTGAAAGGGGAGGATCAGCAGGGAGATTCTATAATTGAACACCCAAACAGGATGCTATGAGAGAGAAGAATGTTAATGGGGCAGCAGACTGGGCTGTCCAAAGCAAAGTGGATGGGTCTGCTATCTTAAATCTCCACCTGCAGAGTGGAACAGATGTATTGGCAGAGTAGTAGAGCTGGGGGAGGGAGATGTGCAAGTCCCCCTGAGCCTCCACTTGGCTGCCTTTTACTTTATTAGAGTGCTCTTGAATTTTGTCAGCCATCAAGCCAATTCAGTGTCGCATGTAATTAATGTTGACAAGCACATATCAGAACAACCTGTGAGAAATCACTGTAAGAAGTCTAGGGGTAGGTAAGTGACTTGCAGGCTCTACCCCTGACAATCTGTTGGGAGTGAGAAACAGGGTGACAGGACTAGGTCCAGTCTGTTAACTCTTGCCTCTCCAGAGACTGGAGTCCAGGCAAGGGACTAAAGGCTCAGTTTGAGATTTCTTGCAGAATCATCAAATAGAATGGCCTGGAAGAAGATGGTGAACTACAAGGCTCTATAACAACTTCTGGTGTGAAGCTTCTTTTGTCCTCCCCACTCTTTATTTTGGTCACTGAACCTGAGGTAGTTGTTCCTATGAGCCTTTCTCTTTTTCTTCAGATGTGAGTTTCTCCGACTGCCACAGGTTCTTGTAATTTTGCTTGGGTTTGCATTTTGCAGGTGAGGTTTTTTTCATTAACACTGTTACATGGATGTTACATGGAGAATATTTTGCTTTTTATATCCTTTAAACAGCATATTGGTGTATTTATATTGTAGTCAATGGGGGTGAGGTTCTAGAATCTCAGTAGATTGTTTGTAAGTATGTATTTCCAGTTTTAATAATTAAGATAAAAAGTCTTCTGAGAGCTTAAGGTTTTTGACAGCAGTTGGTTAGGGCTAAACGTTTTGTGTGTTAAGCAATGCTTGTAGTTGTTTTGCTTTTTTTTGAGGCAGTCTGTCTTTTGTTTTTGTTTTTTTTGGTTAAAGGAATTAATAAAACAGTTTGTTTACTATGGAGTGTGTGTACATGTGCACTTGTATGGAGGTCAGAGGACAACTTTGTGGAGTGGGTTCTCTCTTTCCACCCTTATGTGGGTTCCGGAGATGGAACTCAGGTCTCCTGGCAAGGGCTACTACCAGCTGAGCCATCTTGGAGGCCAAATCCTGCTGGTTTTGCACAAGGATAAGGAATGTTTTGCACATAATAATCATGTTGTCTCAGAACAGTGGACTTGGTCTCTCTATAGGACATTTCTTAATTAAAACAGAAAGCTTGTTTCTGTTACAACAAATGTGTTTATTTATTTATTTACCTAAGTATTTCTTTACTAAAGAGGATTCATGACAGGGATGGAAGTCCATGTATTTGGTGATATTTCCAGCTGCGTCTAAACAAAGTGTTAAAGCAGGCCGTATATTTTCTTCCAGATAATCCACAGGAATTTGCGGACTTTCACCTTTTGCAAACTCTCATTTTTCAAGTCTTGGCTTTTTATTGCTATTCTGCGTAGCATCTCTCTTAGTAATTGGGGTGAAAATCAGGTTCCTTCCCATAATTACAGATCTAAATCTTTATGGTTACCAGAATATTATGAGCTATATAAAATGGCCACACATTTTCACCCCAGAAAGATTTAATAGGCCATAGCCTCTTCCCCCTTACTCTGCAGTCATTGCTTATGATGCTCTAGGCTGTAATGCAGAATTCGAGCTTATCCTCATGGGAAGGATGCTAGAAGACACAGTAATTCATACCTGTGGCCTTTGTCCATAGTGACACACTTGCTGTAGAAGTGGCAGGATCGGATCCACTAGAGGGCTGGTCCTGTGGCACTGGTGCCAGTGTTGCTTTGCTGAGTCCATTAAACAGGCAAGTAAGCTGGGTGTGGTGGTGCATTCCTTTAGTCCCAGCACTTGGGAGGTAGGGCCAGGTGGATCTCTGTGAGTTCAAGGCCAGCCTGGTCTACATAGTGAGTTCCAGGACAGCTGAGGCTACAGGGAGACCCTGTCTCAAAAAGACCAAAGAAAAGGGAAATTATTTCAATATCTGGGGACTAGAGAGATGGCTTAATAGTTACGAGCTCTGGCTGCTCTTGCAGAGGACCTGGGTTTAGTTCTCAGCACCCACTGAGCGGTGGCTAACAACTGTTGATAATATGTAATATAGAAGCCTATAGAATCATACTGTCCCCAAATGCCCTTTGGTGTGGATCCATCCACTGGAGCCTGGTCAACCTACCAAGAATTTCATCCTTAGATGAGGCTGACTTTCTCCCTTTTGAAGCCATTTGTTGCCAATAGTGCCTCAGGTAGGATTGGGATTTCTTACCCACTTCCCCGGGTTCATGCTGGGATTTTGTCTGGCTTGAGCATGCTGTCACCACTGCTGTAATGCTGTAGATTCATATGAGTAACTTCTGAACTATCGAAAACTCTTGTTTCCTTGTGGTCATCCATCTTCTATGTTTCTTAAATTCTCCCACCCCCTTCCATAATGATCCCTGCACCTTGGGAGGCAGAAGTTTGATATATGTGTCCTAATCAGGGATAAGCACTCTGCAGCCTCTTATTCTCTATAGACTAGCCAGTTGTGGGTTTATATGTTAATTACCATCTGCTGCATAAGGAAGCTTCTTTGGTGAGAGTTGTGATGCATTAATCTATGGCTATAATAATAAGTCCTTAGTAGTCTGTTTAATGCTGTATCTATTTAGCAGAATATCAGGCTCTCTCCGATGGTCTATGATCCTCCCAGCCCCAGGTTCCTAGGCCTGCTATCAGTGTCAAGTATGGGCTTTATCTTATGAAGCAGACTTTAAATTCAATTAGAAAAGTGGTTGGTTACTCCCATAATATTCATGCCGCTATTGCAACAATCAGGCCTATCTTGTCAGAGTCCTTGTTGGAGTACACAGGACTCACAGCTGGGTAAGGCTGATGATTAATTTCCTCCCTCAGTGGTGTGCATAGCATCTTCTAGCACAATGAAAGCTATCCAGTAGAGATTCAGCTTTGAAGCCAGTAAGAGCTTGACTCTCCTATTTGTTTTGCAGCTCACGTATGTAGTGTCTTCAGCAATAATAGAATCTTACTGTCAAGATCTGGTGGATAACCAAGAACAGGGGCAATGGTCAGTATTGTTTGAGGATCTATGGAACCCCTGGTCAACAGCTTTAAAAGAGTGTATACATTTCTGGAACATAGAGAATTTTATTTGTAATATTTTATAGTCCAAACAATTGAAGGACTTTTCCTCTTATTATTCCTTTTGCATCTAAAATTTGAATGTCATTTTCTTTTCTAAGATATTTATCTTATTTTTTTGAGATTTTTACCTCATTCTTTATTCAAGTGGTTCTTAATTTATTTGGTGAGTGACGTATCCAAAAATATTAATTAATTTTGAAGTATCATTATATTTAAACCCATTACACAAACTCAGGTGTTATTTTGCAAAAAGAAAGTCTGACTAAAATATAAATTTACAACCAAGAATTACATGCACACAGTTGAAAGAAAATAAAAAGCTGCTAAACTAAATGTCCTATTATTAAGTCAGTAAGGTCTTTTCTGTTTCTTGTTTGTAAAATTCAGCTTCAATTTACAAAATGATATAACATTTAACAAAATATATAATTTAAAGTTAAATATAAAGAGGGTGATGTTAGTTGATTTCATAATTAAGAAATTGAAATACTTTCAAATATATTGCAAATTTCTGTTGTGTATATATGTGTGTGTGTGTGTGTGTGTGTATGTGTGTGTGTCTGTAAGAGACACAGAATGACAGAGCTTTCTTGTGTTGTCCAAGCTGACTTTGAATTTGTAATCCTCCTGACTCAGGTTCCTGACTATAGGAGTGTACCAACCTTACAAACTTTAGTTTGAAAATTTCACACTCCAATAATTTCTTCTAGATGATTGTGGATAAAGTTAGGTTCTAAACAGACGTAAAAATATTCTTAGCCTTAAAGAAAGAATTGCATGTGTTTTGTGCTTCCAATTATTTGCAAAATTCCTTTTATAAAAAGTTTTACGTGGGCTGGAGAGATGGCTCAGTGGTTAACAACACTGACTGTTCTTGCAGAAGACCTGGGTTCAAATCCAGCACCCACATGGTAGCTAACAATTGTCCGTAACTCCAGTTCCAGGGGGTCTGACGGCCTCTTCTGTCCTCTGCGGGCATTGCACAACATGGGTATACTTACCTACATGCAGGCAATACATTCATACACATGAAATAAAAATAATAAATAAAAAATAGATTTTTTTTTTGGTCTTATTGACACAGGGTCTCCCTGTAGCCCCAGCTGTCCTGGAACTCACTATGTAGACCAGGCTGGCCTTTCACAGAGCTCTTCCTGCCTCTGCCTCCCAAGGGCTGGGACTACAAGCATGCACCAAAATTACATAATTTTTAAAAAGTCTTACTTGAAGTTATAGTTTCTCCCTTGAGTTTTTCCTTAGAGATGTTTTTGCTGGCAGTTGCTCCTGCTTACTCTTTGAAGTGAACATAAGTTGTCCCTTATGATTTGGGTAGAAGTGGAGTCTCTAGGTTTTTGAGTATTAGCAAGAACTTACTCATGTTCTGGGAAATGGGCATATTATGTATAAATATTTATGTTAATTCTTATAATGATAATACTTCCCTTTTGCTTTACAACTTTAAAATAAGAGTCAAACCTTTAAGTGGCAGAGGAAGTTTTCTTGAAGCTGTTCAAGTTTCATAATCCTAGAATTGTGTCCTTCTTTCGTTTTTGATTAGAAGCCAAATATTTAATGTTTATCTGTTTTAGTATCATTTTACCTCCTATTTTAGATATTTGCTTTTATTAATGTTTTTTATTTTAAACCTAAAATTTCTTAGAGTATTGTATATCAGACATGAACATTGAAAATTAGCCTTAATTTTTTTCTTTTTAATTGATTTTTTATGTATTTCACACAATATATCTTTATCATATTTAGACCCCCTCCCCTACCTGCAGCCCCCAGCCTCCCCTACGCCCCTACCAGATTTCATGCATTCTGTCATATATGTTAAGGCTTATCAAGTCAAGTTTGTGTACTCAATTGTCCTCAGTGTGAATTCATCCACTGGAGCCTGGTCAGACTCTCTAGCATCACTCCAATAAAGAAGGCCGATTCTTTCTTACCCAGACTAATGTTTTTTAAGGATGAGGTTTGATTATGTAGTTGGAATGACTGCTTCCTTGGTGTATAGTGTAGTGTTAAAAAAAACTTTAATTTTAGCTAAGAAAAAAAAATCCAAAAAGAGTGTTGGTTTTCAGTAATTAACTGATGATTCTAGTATTTTAGATGTGTGCCAGCAGCTCTCTTTCTTTGTGAAATAGAGCGTAGCTTTTAGTATGCTCTGTCAGTGTTCTGTTAACTATCAAAACATTTCAGTCTTACATTTTGAGCAGTGGTTATGCCTGAATTAATTCACAAGTTTCAAGGTCACTCACTTTGATAATATTATTTATCATTTTAACCATCTCTTAATGTAGCAGTCCATAAAATTCAAAATTCTAAGAAATGAAAAATGACATTTGGATAATGTTGCTTTCAAATTTGTTCCTACTTTAACAAATAGTTCCTACTTGTCCCAGATGAAAGGAGCAGATAGGAACAAAGATCAGGTGCTCTTCTCTGTGAGCTTATGCTTTCCTGCAAAGTTGGCCAATTAACAGTATATAACAATGTAGCAGAAATCAGTAGTGACAGAAAACTGTGTGGCATGACACCAGGAAGTGACCAACATTTTGGATGGGAATCACCACAGCTTTAAGTAGGATGATCAAGGCAGGGCTCTGAGAAGCAGGTGGGGGAAGAGTCCAGGAGAGCCAGGAGCAGCCAGCCCCACAGTGAGCTCAGATCACATTCTACCACTCTCTTTGCAAAGAAAAGTTTCTTCTTAGCCCTATTTCCAAACTTTATCCTTCTAGACATAGATTTTACTGTGTCTCCATGCCTCAACTGCAGGACCAATCCATCCCCTGCCTCTGAGCTCTCCATAGTTGATGCCTTGAACCCTGGTGAAGTCTAACCAAGAAGGAAAACAGATGTTTACGAGTTCCTTTGCCCACTGCATGGCTGCTTTGCTGACTCTTATTTTGAAGCTGTGGGGCCCGCTTGAGTCTTAGCCCCATCACTGTCTTAGGTGCTGACTCTTATCTGGGATGCTTAGACCTCCTTGAGGGTCAGGATCTGTTCCCCAGTGCATGCAGTTGGATTCCTTAGTTTAGCCATAGTGAATTATCCTTTGTTCTGAATTAGCGCCAGTGGATTAGTTACCACTAAGGTGGTCTGCACAGACCTCTTCTGTACTCCCCCCCCCACCTGTTTTTTTTCAGTCTTTTTGAGACAGGGTCTCCCTGTAGCCCAGCTGTCCTGGAACTCACTATGTAGACC
Organism: Nannospalax galili; assembly: GCF_000622305.1. NCBI lineage: Eukaryota > Metazoa > Chordata > Mammalia > Rodentia > Spalacidae > Nannospalax > Nannospalax galili. The sequence continues at coordinate 874,693 of NW_008351881.1, read as the reverse complement.
AGGCTGGCCTTGAACTCACAGAGATCCACCTGTGTCTGCCTCCCGAGTGCTGGGATTAAAGGTGCGTGCCACCACGCCTGGCTGTACTCCCTTTTTTTTAATGTTCGAGTTTTATATATGAAATAATATCTTTGTCTTGCTCAAAGTCATTGATTGATGACCCAACTGGGTGTTGTTAAAAATTCCTATGTCTTATCTCACTGCCTTGACTTCTGGATGGATCGGCATTAAGATTCCTGCCTTGCAGGGCTGGAGAAATGGCTCAGCAGTTAAGAACACTGGTTGTTCTTGCAGAAGACCCGGGTTTGAATCCCAGCACCCACAAGGCAGCTAACAACTGTCTGTAACTCCAGCCCCAGGGGGATCTGACAGCCTCTTCTGACCTCTGTGGGCACTGCACGACACGGGTGCACTTAGCTACATGCAGGCAATGCATGAATACACGTTAAATAAATAAATAAATAAATAAATAAAAAGATTCTTGCCTTGCAACCTCTTTGATCCTTAGTTTTGGGCATTTTCTTCATGTGTGTATGTGTTGGTGTGTTTGTGTTTGGTAGTGGTTGTGATGGTATGTGTGTGTGGTAATTGTGGTATTATGTATATGTATGTGTGCATGTGTGTATGTATGTGTGTGTGCTGATACGTATAGTGTGTGGTGTTTGTGTGTGGGATGTATGCGTGTGTATAGTGGTGGTATATGTCAGTGTATAGTGTTGGGGGGTGGTTTGTGTCTATGTGGTGTGGTATGTGTGGTGTGATATGTGTATATGTGTTATGGTATATGTACTGGTATGTATTTATGTGTTTATGTGTGGTGTATGTATGGTATGGTGTGTGTAGTGGGGTGTGTGTGTGTTACATGCCTGTTGTGTATGCATGTGAATATGCATGTGTGCATGTCTCTGTGTATGCATGAAGGGTCAGAGCAGGATGTTGGATGTCTTTTGCTCTCTGCCTTATTGCCTGAAACAGGGTCTCTCACTGACTGGAAGCTCACCATTTGGCTATACTTACTAGCCATTGGCTCTCAGGAGCCTCTTGTTCTGGGACTGTAAGCATGAGTGGTCATGGTCAGCTGGTTATGTAGGTGCTGGGATTTGAACTTAGATCATCGTGCCTGCAGAGCAGGCATTCTTACCCACTGAGCTATCTGCCCAGCTCTGAAACAAGAATTACAGGAGCATCTACATGTTTTATAGTGTTGCTGGGACCACTGGATGTTAGCACATTTATAGAGTGTTGGCCTGATGCATGGCCAATCACTGAAGGAAGCAATATCTAACTGTAGGTCATGTTATTAGAATTACCGTTAGCCATATTTTTTTCGTTTTTACATAAAGGTTTCAGAATTTAATGTGGAAACAAAGTGGTTGATAATATTTTCTGAAGTAAATAAAAATAAGCAAACTAGAAGAGGGTTAGATGCTTGATGAAAATACTTTCAGAATATTTTTTGCTGAATTTTAAATATATTTAATGTATAAAAACAGTAAAACCTAGTGCTAATGAGATAGCTTAGTAAGTAAAGTGTATGCTGTACAAATATGTGGACTCGAATTCAATGCTCAGAGCCCATGTGAAAAAAAATCTGGTCCTGGTGCCATATTTTGTTTCCCAGCCCTGGAGAGGCAGAGATAGGAGGGTCTCTGGGGCTCATTGACCAGTCTAGCCTAGTATGTGAACTCCAGCCAGTGAAAGACCCTGCCTCATAAAAGCAAGGTGGATGGCATTTGAAGAACGACACCTGAGGTTGGCCTCTGCTTTTCACCTACATGTACACATGTGTGCTTGAACCCCTACACACAGGAGCAGCACCTGTACACACATGGGGAGAGAGAGAGAGAGAGAGAGAGAGAGAGAGAGAGAGAGAGAGAGAGAGGAAAGAGAGAGTTTTTGTGTGTGTATCTATAGCTTCACACACATAGACATATTTAGAGAGAGAGAGAGAGAGAGAGAGAGAGAGAGAGAGAGAGAGGAAAGAGAGTTTTATTGTGTGCATCACTACAGCTTCACACTCATAGGTACATAAAATTTCAAACTGCAATCATTTTATTTCTAATAGTCAGGTTTTGTAAGTTTACACTCTAGAGTCTGTCCAAGAAAAACCTGCTACAACAAAAAGTTCACATCATCATCTACCAAGTAAAGCTTCATTTTTGTCAGTATGAAAAATGGAAACTTTGTTTCAAAATCCAAAGAAATATTTAACTTCCACTAGTCTGCTAAAGTCATGAGAATAAATAGATTTAAATAATTACATGTTGCCATTTATAGTACACATCTCTGCTTCCTGAACTGGAACTTTTGTATATTAGGATTATAAAGTAGCAGACGAAGCTATGCTCAGACATCTTGCAGAAGTTGCGAAGGTCTTATTCACAAATCCTTGCACTAGCCTCTTGGGAACTAAGCATGGTGTAACACTGTCCTGTGAGGTTCATTCCTTAGAAAAGTCTTCTGTTTAACAAGATAGAGGAGCAGAGATGCAAACTTCAGTGTGAGCTCCAAATCCTGTCCTTTTCTTTCCTGTTGAAACCTCTGTTGCCTTGTCCCCTAAATAAGCTACTGGTTATTAATACCTCAAGGGTCCACAGAGAAGATACTAACTTAATTGTACTATTGAGCAAAAAAGAATGGGAAAGAAAATGTCTTTTACATCATGAAGCTCTACACACAGCGAATGATTGATATTGTTTTAGTTTGATATCTGTTGATGTGATAAAACCTTCTGACTCAAAGCAACTAGAGCAGAAAAGAGTTTATTTGACTTACACTTTCAGGTCACAGTCCATCATTGGGAAGTCAGGGCAGCAACTCAAACCGAAACCTTCAGGAGCACTGCTTACTGGCCTGCCCTCTGGTTCACTGTCTGGTTCAGGCTGTTGGCTAACTTTCTTAGATAGCCCAGACCCACCTGCCTAGGGCTGGACCCTCCTCCATCAATCATCAGTCACTACAGTGGCCCATAGACATGCCTACCAGACAGTCTGATCAAGGAAATTCCTTAATTGAGGTTTCCTCTTGCCAGGTTGTGTCAATTGGCAATAAAAACCATTGGGACAGGTGTTGAATGTATGAAATTACCAACATGAAGCAAGAGGCTATATTTCTTCATTTCAGTTATTTTCTGGTTTGAGGGGTGTGTGTAGTTGCCTAGTTTATGGAAAAATGAATGTTCATGAGACAAAGAGAGAAGAAAGGGAAGAGTAGAGGGAGGAGAAAGAGGGAAAGAGAGGAAGAAAGAGAGATGGGGGAAATAATATATATGAATATGTACAAATCTTAGGGAAGTGTTGACTATCTAGTATCCATATTAGAAATAATTAGTTTTACATTTGAAAGATTTCATACCTAAGGTAATCCTCTATTAAGTTTTGTGATCCTGCAATGTGACCATGAACTTAATCAAAATCCATAAAACCCAAATCATGGGTAAAAATACTATCTCATGTCCTTGTCCTCACACTTGAAGGGTACTGTGGTTGGTCTTGTTGAGCCCGCCATTTCTGAGACGTGTAGCTTTTGTGGTAATCGCCTTCATTAACTTTTTCTCTTCTTTGTAATCATTGCTTATTTCCTCCTTAATTTTTGCTTTGTGGAGTATTATTTAACAAAACCATGATAGATAAATAGATGTAGATGCCACAGGCTTTATGTGTTTTTGTTGTTCTGTTTTCATGACTACAAAGTCCATCGCACCCCACTGTTGGATTCACTTGCCTTCTGTGACTTTTTCCAAAGCAGTCCTTGAGCAAGGGGCATCATGGGTAAGGCTGTAAGCCTGTGCCTCATTGCGCTACCTTTCACCTAATATCTTCATGGTAGGATCTGTAAATATATTCAGGTATTTTCTTAGCAGCCACCAGCCATATGCTTAGGTCACAGGGACACCCACATACAGTCATCCTCCACTGTTTACGTTCAGTGATCATTATTGTTCTTGGAAAACTGCAAGCACTGAGCACTTTTCATTATTGCTTTTTAGCTGTCTTGCTGTGTGAATGATTTCACTGGACACTACTAAAGTTGGAAATGGATACAAGTAAATTACAACTCGTACCCATTTCCAACTGTCAAAAAGACACTGAAGGAAAAATAGAAACACTATGATTTGGAAAGCCATTTCTGCCAAATTAGTAGATGTAAATGAGTTTTTTTTCTTGCCCTGTGAAACTTTCTCTGAGGTTTTGCTGTGTTTACAATACAGCTGACTCATAAAAGAAATACTGTGTTGAAATGAATAGCAAAGCATTTTCAAAATGATAAGATTCATTCTGTGGTGGGAAGAGATGGGCTTGTGTGGGTTCTCTTTCTGAATCCCTAGTGATGATATGTGTGATTCAGAAGGACTTGGCATTCTGAGGAGGCATAGGGTGTGTTCAGGAGGAAGCTTAGCAAACTTGGATTTTGCTCACCTAGCCATTTCCCTTACTGAAATGACTAGATCTGCTGATTTAGCCTGTCTTGTTCTTAATTGTATGTGGACTGTATAATCTCCATTCCAGCCACTGAACATGCTTACATAACGCAGCCCCCAGACAGTTTTATAATGGTGCAATGGAAGCCGGCCAAGTGTACTTTGACACAGAGGAAGCAAGACTTTTAATTTTTTAACCAACAGAGAGCATTAATCGTTTCTGGACATTCTTTTGTGATTCAATTCCAAAGACCCAAGAGAGTGAAAGATCAGAAATAGAACATGTGAAATGGGTGCAGAAATCCTAACAGCTTTGTGGGGAGTTTCTAAGAGATGTCTTTCCCGACCCTTGCTTCTCATTTTCAAGAATCAGAAACAAAAGAAAATCCACTATTTGAAAGTGATCAGTGGTTCAAAACCTCAGTGCTTACCTTGCTGGTGACATCCTCAGGGTTTAATAGACCAGCTCCATGGGCTTCTTTTTTCTCTCCATTCTTCCTTCTTTCCTGCTTTTGCTCCTGCCCCTTCCACTGCCTTCTTTCAATCTTAGGAACTGTAAACAGTCTGGTGTTCACTGGTTACTTGCTGTTGTCGAGGTCCAGCAAAAGCTGAGCTGACAGGATGAAGTTCACTGGGATAAAACTCATGCCTCGTTAGCAGGCGCTCACAGATTGCCCTCTCACCTAGCAGCTGAGCCTCAGGCACCTTCCCCAGTGCAGGCTCCCCTCAAGGAGTGGTACAGGTCAAACTTCCATGCTTCAGTTCCAAATAGTCCCTCTCTTATATTTTGTTGGGAACATGCTGTGCACTGTGGACCATAGGATGGGCTGGTTAATACAATTCAGAGTGCTATCAACTGTAGGTGAGCCATTTTCCTTTCAAACATGAAACTCGTAGTGCAGTAAAGGATAAAAATGCGTGTCTAAAATGTGATTGCAAACTGGCAAATGGATGCTAACTGTGTACCCAGAGCAGGTCAAATGCTTCTAGAAATGTATTTCTTTTGGAAACTAAATTAAAAGAGTTAGAAAACTTGATTTGAGGCAGCTTATGCCTTGTTTATGGTGAGTGAGAGAAGACAGACTTCGGGGCATCTGATGAGATTCTCATTGACTGGGTAACGTGACTTCTCTCTATCTGAGATGTTGTTCCAACAGAACGTCACTGCCCTCTGCCTACTCAACTCATTGTCCACGGGCCAGCTAATCAGCATACGTTTTCTTAGTTAAAAGGAGTCTCTAGTCAATGATTATCACTGTGAAAAGGGATTGTTTGATCACTGAAAGTGTTGACCTTTTATTTATGATTTGTTATGCCATCTTTCAGCACTGCTATCACATCTTCTATGGAAATATGGAACTGGCCTGCAGCCCAAGTTTTATGTAGAATTGGATCATTATTATATTAGTTACTTTTCTGCTGCTGCGATTAATGTTATGACTAAGGCAACGTATAGAAGTGTTATTTGGGCTTATGGTTCTAGAGGGACAAGAATCAATCATGGTGGGGGTGGGGGAGGGAGGCGCGACAAGAGGCAGCTGGAACAGAAAATTGAGCTCTCACATCATCTAGCAGACACAGGAAGCAGAGAGAGACAGACTGGAAACTGGGACATGGCTCTCCGCTCTCAAAACCCACCCCCAGTGACGTACTTCCTTCTACATGGCTACACCATCTAAAGGTTCTGTGACTGTCCCCAAAGAGTCCTGCCACCAAATGGGGACCAAATGTTCAAATGCTTGGAGCCTATGAGGGCATTCTCATTCTGACTACCACAATTAGCCAGTCAAAGCCAATTTACCTAATCTAAATATGCCTTATCTATAGCCTAAATCTTTGTGAAGAGGTGTTAAAATAGCACATCCAAGTATCTGAGCTTAATGCTTGGCACACAGTAAAATGTTCAATAAATATTACTTTATTTATTATCAGTTGCAGATATACATGCTAGAACTATTTTTATCATTAGGATCTTTGACAAAACAGTTAAGCTTGGTAAGCTTCTGATTTCTTCTCTGTAGAGTATAGGAGTTGGTAGTTATGGCAGATGTCCTTCCAGGTGCCCACCATTCCAAAGCCCACATCTTCCTGTGCATCTGGATCACCAGAGTCCTTCAGAAATGCTGGATTCCGAATATTCTACAGCATCTTGTTAGCCCATTGTCTATTTTGCTTTATTTTTAACAGTTGTGTCTTAATACCAAGATTTATTTTCCTGGCTCATCCCTCTGAAGCTTCTAGTAATCTCCTTCAGTATCTCTCAAAATTTTCCTTTTATTTGAATCCTGTTTTTATAATTCACCCTTGAGTACTAGAGTTCAAAATAATATTATAAAGTTACACTACATAACAGTTTTGAAAAGAAGTAAAACAAAATGGTTCAGAGTGTAGCTTTGAAAGTCAGAGTTCCTGGGGCCTCAGTGCAGCTGTGGGAGCTTGGGCATCTCACTTACCTGTTCGTTCATCTGAAAAAGGATAATGTTACTTACCACATAGGAGTATTTAAAAATTAAAGTAGTTAATATATGTAAAATAGACAGAACAACATGAAAATCCATGTGAGAGAAAACACACTTTGTGAACCTTCCAAGAGTCCTTTGGTGAAATATCTAAAAAGACAAAGCTGATCTACAGGGGCAGGTCATAGCAATGTCTATCCATGTCCAAGATGGAAAGAAGTTGGAGGACAAGAGCAGAGCATGATGGGACAGAAACTGAAGGAGCTTCCTGGGGTGATGGACAAGCTCAGAAATGGAGTTCCTGGAGTGGTAGACCAGTTCTGTATTTGATAAGGTCATAGTTATGTAGATAGATATGTTTAGAAAACTCGTTCACCAATACTAAAAATCTGACCAAATTGCTGTAGGAATTATACCTAACATTCTTGTTGTCGTTGTTTGTTTGTTTTGAGACAAAGTCTCACTATGTAGCCTTGAATGACCTGGCACTCACTGTGTGGACCAGGCTGGCTTCCATCTCACAGAATGCTGGGGTTAAAGGCTTGAGCCAGCACACCTGGATAGACCTCAATTTTTTAAAAAAAAGTGAAAGGTAAATTGCATTAAGAAATTATTTGATTTGGTAAGCTATCCCCAGAAAAAGTAAAATATTCAGCCATGACATTTAGCATTGCTGGTAGACTATGGCAGAGCATCCTAAGGGTACTTGCTTTCTCTGTGAGTATTGCTTTTTATGGGATTTTTGGGCCACGGCAGGTGCCACAAAGATTGGAAGCATTCCAAGTTATTTTAAAAAATGGCTCAAGTGGTCAGGGTTTACTTGGGGATAACATTTCACAAATTTTAATGGCATATTTAATTTTACCCTATTGGAAAGGTTAAAGCTTTACAGTGAATCCAGACCCAACAGGGCCTACACATTTTCATTTTTTCAATAGCAAATCTCAGTAAGCCTCACAGTTTTTGATAACTGGCTCTGCCACTTCCTCAGAATCTATTATTCATTTTGCAGCAAGTCTGTATGTTACACAATAATTTGAGTAGTCAACTGTCTTAAAGTATTACCAACAAACATATGATCTTCGTGTGCTTGGCCTGCTGTTACACAGTTCCATAGAGAGGAGGCTTAAACAACAAATGTTTCTCACAGGTCTGGGGGCTGGAAGTCTAAAACCAAAGGGCCAGGGTAATGTGCTGCATAATCATAATCACTGAATCAATCTCTTCATTTGTGGATTATATAACCAAAGACCTTCACGGAATTTATATCACTTTTTAATAATACACATACTAGCATAATAAGTCCAGCTTGCTTAATATATTATCTCCTTATTTTTGAGGATGGTGATAAGTGCTAATTAAATGTGCTTTGGGATATTGTGCTAATAATTCTGAAAATGTAGATATCACAAGAAGATGCTCTTCGACATAATTTCAAGCCTATTATTTTAAAGGGATTCTATTCAAGTCCATTTAGCCATGGCTTAATTGGATTAGACTCATGTTTTGTTTAATTCAGAAATTTTAATAACCTCCAGAAAATAATATATCTTTGAGTGATGGGACTTGATATATGTCCTATAGGTTGTGTGCATGATCTGCTTTGAAATGTAAATGATGAGCAAATTTATGTTCTCTGGTCTAAGGGAAAAATAAGCAATTGCTTCCCGTTTCGTGGCAGAAAACTAACGTTCCTTAAATACCATCATACATTGATAGAGTCACTTATTTGCTCCTTCACCATAGATTTGGGGGATTGAAATGTGAGTTGGGTGTATTCTTACTCTCCCTGTGTTAAATAATTAACTTATTGCCTGCTGAGTTCCCCTAATCTTTTAGGGACCTCAGCTCAGAGAAGGGCAGGTCCTTGACCCTGTGGCAGAACATAATTTCAGGACAAGCCAATATGAAAAAGAGCTGGAATTTACTGAAGAAATTTTATAACAAACGTTAAGAACAGAAGTTAATAGAAAGACACCTGGGAAAACTGAGGCTTAACTACATATAGATATGGATTTCTTAAGGGAGAGTCCGATAAGTGTCTTTAGAGTGGCCATAGAGACTGTTTTGGAGGCTTCTGACGTTATATCTCAAAGACTTGCTAATGAACCTAAATGAAATCATAGAATGGGTGGTTCCTCATGCAGGGTTGTAGCTGATAACAGAAAACCTGGGCTCACAATGGCTGAAGAGGAAGATATTTTTACTATAAGCAAAGGTTTATTCTTGAGATTACCTTAATATCTAGAAAAGGAATAGGATCATATGTGAAGATGGCATAGGCTTAGGCTTTAAGCAATAATTCATTAATATTTTAACATTCATCTTGCTATAAAAGGAACATTGTCTATGTAGGCAACCTTCATAGCAAGTATTGTTAAATGTGCTAGAATTATTGATTGTTAGCTGCTGATATGCCTTACCAAGTCTTTCGAATGAGGGGGTTCTTGTGCTTTTTCTTGTCTGCATAGTTTTCCTGGTCTTTATCTCCTGCCTCAGTATGATAGTAGTTCAACAGAAGTACAATGAACATTCACAAAAGGCAGTCATCAGTGCTACCTTCAGTGAATGTGTGTGTATGTATATGAGGGGAATAAAGTATAGCAGAGTTTGATCAAAGAATGCCTTTAATCCAGCACGTGGGAGGCAGAGGCAGGCAGATTTCTGTGAGTTCGAGGCCAGTCTGGTCTACATAGCGAGTTCCAGGCCAGGGAAACCCTGTCTCAAAAAAGAATGAGTAGAAATAGAAATCTGATAGTTTAAATGAGAGGAAGCACAGTGATCTGGGCAGAAAGATTGGGTATCCCTGAAGCCTTTCAATGTCTGTTGAGAATGAGAACCTAGGGCATGCAAGACTGTGGATGCTGGTGTCTCTAGAGAGCCTCCTGTGTATATGTGCACAGCAGCATCCTAGGCACTGGACATTTCGCTGTTGATCATGGAGGTTGCTGTTCAGCAGGGGAGTCAAGCAATAGATGATGCACATTCAAATGAAGTTATTTAGAGATGATGCTCATGCAAAAAGATGATTATAGAATCATGGACTTGCAAATTTCTCTGTGGAGGCAACATCTGAATTAAGGCAGGAGGGTGCAAAATCATTATCAGATCCCTGTAGACCTGAAGGAGAGCTGGGAAATGGTGTTCTGATAACCTAAGAAAAAATCATTAGCGATGGAGAGTAGCTGACTGGGAGAGTAGAAAAGGTAAGATTGTGGAGTGTTAGCCAGGTGGCTAAAGGGCTCGGAGACCTTGGTGAACCACTTGAGTTTACTGGGATTGTTTGCAGGAGTACAGGTGAGGGGTTACTTACAGGAGTGGAGATTTCGCAAAGGAAGCTGCACACAAGAATCCCACCCCAGCATGAGTGATGACTCATGAGAGCAAGAACCCGGGAGCTCGCTGGACCACATGTGTACAGCTTGATAGATCAGTGTCCTCAGCAGCCCTTACTGATTATATGACTTTAGGGAGGGAGGGGCCTTATGCATCTGGTAGGCTTCAGGGACTTCCTGAGACTTAAGCATTATTTACTTCCCGAGTCTAAACAGCTGTCAATTAGGACTTCCTGAGTCTTAAGTTGTTTCCTTCTGGGATAGAATATTTCCACTAAGGGGAATTGCCACGCTTTCCTGCCCGCCTGAACTGGTCTGTTTAGGAATGTGTCTTTCTCCTACATCTGGAACATACTGCTTTGCGAACTTTAACATGAGTGACAGAATTTTTTGATTTTCAGTCTAGTCTGTTGGCATGCAGTGCAGGAGTCTGGTCCAACACTGTGGTCCTCAGACAAAGCCCAGGAGCCTGGTCCAAACTAGTGTCCTCTGTCATTTTAATTTAACAATGCCCATTATTAAATGTTGTATTAGAGTACATGCATTTTGTTCAGCTGTAGATGGGAAAGTCTACAAACATTTCCTGTGGAAGATGGATATGACTCGAAGCATCTTAGTTACTTTTCTTGTTGCTATGAAAACATGCCCTGACCAAAGCAACTTAAGTAAACTTAAAGGTTCATTTTGACTCAATTCCTGGGTCCATCATGGAAGGACGCCATGGCTGCAGGAGCAGGAGGCTGTTGGTCACAGGGTATCTGCAGTCCGCAAGGAGAGGGAAATGAATGCCCGGGTATACCTTGTTTTCTCCTTTTATTTAAAACAAGACCCGCAGCCCAGGAAATGGTGCTGTCCACATTTGGTCTTCCCACCTTGGTTCACATCGTCTAGATATTCCCTCACATACATGCAGGGAGATTTTTCTCTAAAGTGATTCTCGATTCTATCAATTTGACAGTCAGCATGAACTGTCACAAGTGTACTTCACAATGAGGACAGGATGAATGCTAGATTGAGTTGGGAGACCTCTTTTAGTCCTTTCTGCTTTCTAACCTGCTTGGTTTCCTAAGTTTAGAATCAGCTTGTGCAGCAGGCATAGTCATTTTTGGGGTGCGGATGGATATGTGGGAGCATGACAGAACTAGACTCAAGTTTTGAATTCAAGCCAGAGGATCCTGGCAAATTGTTAAGTTGGCAATCTGATTTCCTTAGATATGATTTTAAGTACTCTGGAGGGTATACTGTTAACAGACAAGTAAGTCCTCTATACTTTCCCTTCTTATTGGTATTATATTTCTTAGCATGAGAATGCTTTTTAAAAATGATTTTATCTCAGTTAACCCATGTATTTACCCCTTTCCAGGTTCTAGGATCTTAGCATCACCTGTCAATCACACCTCCTTAACCTTTCAAGTTTAGCCACAGACCTATTCTCCCTGAGAGAATTTCCAAAGTCTAGTAAGTGCCTGGCTTTGCACAACTTAAAAAGAATGTTTTCTGCAGAGCACATGCATATATAGGTTTGCACTGTGACATTTTATTCCCAGTTCCTGTACCATTTCCTCTTGCATCTGTGTTTGCTTTGAAAGTGTTTAATGTTCCAGTGGCCTGGCTAAGGGAGATGTTACCAGGGCCTGGTTAAATGTCCCAGCGGCAAAAGTCAAAGAAAACAGTGTCCTGAATCATTAGAGGGAGTTAGCAGTGGCTCACGTGGCATAGAGTAAGAAACAGAGGAAGGGTTTAGAAGCTGGAAAATGTTTGGTAAGGAAAAAAAGCAAAATAAAATGAACCCAACCAAAGCTGTGACTTCCGCTATCATAGTGACTTCTGTGTTCCTTAGCACGACAGCTGTCAGTCCTGTAACTGCTTGTAGCCACAAATACTTGATGGCTTTTGACTTGCCTTAGAGTGTTCTTTCTTAAGGTCCTGAGGGAAAGACCACAACTTTGAGAATAACATATTTCTATGATTTGTCAATTGTAGGGAGTCATTATTTTACAAAATAAATCTATTTTATTCTGGTCTTTATGATTGGAGCATTTGTTCTCAGGTACTCTTACTATAGTCTAAATTATTGATTACTGACTATATAGCCTATCTATAAGGAATCAGTTTTATTATTGGATAAAAACTTTAAACATACGTTACCAAAAAGAACATGGTGGCACAGGTCTGTGGGAGGATTAGGAATTCAGGGCCAGCATTGGCTACATAGTGAGTTCAAGGCCACCCTGAACTACATAGATCCTGTCTCAGAAAGCCAATAAAACACCAAACCAAACCAAACCAAACCAAACTAGATGGAAAGTAAATCCCAAACCCCAAACAAAAAGTCTAAGTTATCAGCATAGAAGTAAGCATAAGAGACTTATGTTATGTAATGGTGCATTTAGAGTTCCATTTCAGTTCTTAAAAACATCAGTCTCTAAATTATCTTACTCAAGAAGAACTCATCATTTGACATTGTTTTCAAACCCACTTGGATAACGCTTTTTGATCACTCATCAGGACGAATTACAAGTACATAGGTAAAGGTAAAGATGGTGAAATCGAAGCTTTGGCTGTGTCTCGATGGAGCTTGATAACCAAATTTGGTTTTATATTCTAAACCAAGAGACAAATTTTTCTTCTTTGGGAGGGGTGAGGCCTGGGCTTTGATCATGCAAGCTTCTGATGCTGCGCTCGAAATCCCTGCAGTCTGAAGATGCACATTTTCAAAAGAAATAGTGGGAAATTATTTCAGTCACGGGGTTGAAAGAAAAGAAGCATGAAGATGAATTTTGGGGACGAGCATTTCTCTGTAAGAGACCGTTCCACCATCCTCACTAAAACACTTTCAAAGGAGGCCCTTCACAGCGTTCCCTGTTTCCAGAAGGTATGTAGTGGGCTAGTGTTCTTGTTCCTATGCAGAAAATCAAAAGGATCAAGAGAGAGGCAGATTAGCAATTCATCCTAAGGACTGGAGAGAAGAAAGGAAGAGGTATGTGTTGGGACTGGCCTCCACTCTGAATTCTCTGGTGCAAAGGATTTGTAAAGGTTTCTAAAACAGTCTGCAAGAAAACTGAGGCCCTCTTGGATGTGCTCCAGAATTACCAAGAGTAAGGAGGACACCTCAGCACAATCCAAGAGGCTTCAGGAATAGGTGCTAGTTAGTGTATGGTACAAATTCAGGACTGCAACGTCATCTGCCTAGGATGAGTACCTTTGAAACTGTGGAGAGAGGTAGAGACAGATATACATGCACAGGCATGCAGAGTAAGAGAACGGGAGAGGGGAGAGAGAGAGAGAGAGAGAGAGAGGAGAGAGCGAGCGAGCTGCACATGAGTTAGAACTAGAGAGCATGTTGTCATTGAACTACAGACGGAGAAGAATTCTCATAATCTAACTAAGTTGCCTCCTTCTCATCACTTTAACCTGGTCATTTTAGATTCAGAAAAACTAGGGGTAGAGAAGAGAGATCAAGGGAAGGAAAATAAAAAGGGAAAGAAGGGTCTGACTACACTCTCCTTCACTTCCTGTTAGATGCGGCTGTGTAGCTAACTTACTTGGTAGGAGAGATACCTAGAATGTGAGTTTTCAACTGGACAAAGTATGTTGACCTAGGCATTTTAACTTCTGAGTTAGGATGTGGTGACTTGAAATGTCTAAGTCAAAAAAGTAACTTGCCTGTTTGAGTGTTTGTGTCAGGGGTAGAAAAGAACGTTTCCTGTTGGCTGAATGTTAAAGAAACAGGGAGAGAGACCTAAAGATCACATTAGTTACTTTTCTTATTGCCATGACAAAATAACCTGATAAAAGCAGCTTGAGGAAGTGTATTAGTTACCTTTTCTGCTGCTGTGATAAAATACCACGAAGAAGGTAACTTTCTGAACAAAGAGTTTATTTGGCTACAGTTCTAGAGAGACAAGAGTCCATCGTGGTGGAAAGGCATGGTGGCTACTGGAAGCCAGAGGAAAACCCAAGTGCTCACATCTTCAAGCAGACACAGGAAGCTGAGCCAGCCAGACTGTAATTGGGCAAAGCCCGCTCCCAGTGATGTGCTTCTTCCAGCATGGTGACCTCTCCTCAGATACGACCTTCCCTAAACAGCCCACCAAATGGGGACCAAGCGTTCAGATACTTGGAGCCAATGGGGGACATTCTCATTCAAACCACCAGTGGAAGGAAGGCTTTGTTTTGGCTCACAGTTTGAGGGTACAGTCCACCATGGCAGGGAAGGTGTGGTGGCAGGAGTTTGAGGTAGCTGGTCATGTATCAGAATCAGGACAGAGAGAGAGGAATGCTGGTGTGTATCTGACTTCCTCCTTTTTTGTTTGTTTGTTTGTTTGTTTTTATTGTAGTTGTTTTCGTCATTTTTGTTGTTTTGAGTTTTTCTTTTTGGGGGACAAGGGCTCATGTAATCCAGGCTGACCTTGAACCCCTGATCCTCCTACCTCCTCCTGAATGCTAGGATTTCAATCATGTGCCACCATATCTGGCTTTTATTTTAAAATTAACAGATAATTGTATGTACTTATCAAGCAAAATATGATTTTTTTGAAGTACATACTGTGGAATGGTTAGATGCATTTAAAATGCATACGTGCATTTGCGAAGTATTAGGAAATGTTAATAGTGCTCTATGCCATTATTTTTCAGTATATACTTTACCTACTTTTCAGTATTACCAAGAGAGAGGATGAAATTTCAACATGTCTTATGTGTCGCCTTGAAAGCACTGTGGTCTGCTGTGAAAAGGCTGTTTCATGCATCTTAACAGAAGTCCACTCACCTCTGCTGTCCTGGGAGAACATACTCCTGTAAGATGCTGGCTCCCAGAATGTAGCCTCATGTGGACAAGAAGCAGGAAGGCTCAAGAGTGAGGCTGTCATTTGTGTTCCCTGGTAATGTGGCAAAAGAAAGAATTCTCTGGTAATGGCAGTTCTCAGGAAATTCACAATGCTGGGTCACAAAGGCATTTAGATTTTAGGACCTCCCAGATAATTTTATTGAAAGAGTCAAATGTAAAACAGTGGATAAAATGTATCCCATATTTCCAAGGAGCTTTTATGTTAGATAAATATATAATTTTAAGATTGAAATTAATATATTAATATAAAATAGATAAAAATAAAATCTGTTGGAAGAATCTTTATGTATTTCATATTTCCATGTATTCAAAGTCAAACCAGTGACAGGCTGACACAGGGACTGTTTCCACTGGGCAGCAACAGCCCAGGACTCAGAGAGAAAGGGTTTTACTCCTTGTCTGAGCTAGTGATTTCCTTTCATCTAAACAAGGTTAAGGATTAATCCTTTGTCTCTTCCCTTTGCAAAGTCAGCTCTTGTTAGAACATCACTTCTTAGCATTTGTGCCATGTTCTGGTTCGATGATATTTTGTATTTAACTGAACAATCAGACACGGCAACTGGTAGACTAGGTCCCTTTGCATGCTAGTTGAAGGTTCTTCTAAAGGACAACAGGGAACTCCCATAGGAATCTGTTGTAAGGGCAAACAACTTTGTGTTTGTAATAGCGACATTTATACTGCTGTATAAATGAATCTCTGAAAGACAAAATTGCAGTTACCAAAGCCAAATAAACAATTTGTCTCAATTTTCATAAATGTTATAAATACTGCGTTGTTAAGGATTGATTATCATGTATAAATAGGGGTCATTGTGTAGGAAGCCCATTTGGTGTTTGATCTGTTCTTAGCTCAAGCAAATATAGTGCTGGCTCACTGGAGTTTACTGGGAGATCGGCCTGCTTGCTTTTCTCACATTGGCTTTTGACAGGCTACTTAACCTATCTGAACCTCTGTTTATTAGACTTTGAAAAGAAAACATTCAACCTCAGAATCACTGTGAAAACTAAAAACGTATCTGTCTGTCTATCTGTCCTGGTAATAGGTTCACAGTGAAGAACAATAGGCTGATTACTAGTCTCTAACAGGTAGTTACTAAAAATTAATGTTACAATAAGTAATATGAGGCAGAATTAGTAATAAACACATTATTAAGCAGAATTAAGCTTCACTTTTTTTTCTACTAGTGTCTCCCTATGTGTCTACTGAATTTGTGAAGAAAATCAAATATGGTGAAGCAAAAGCAGGAACTGCAAATTCCCTTCTTCTCTCACAGATGTACAGTGACATCATTATTTAGGACTAGGTGTTTAAGTTTGCTTATAGATAAAGCTAAGTAAAGTGATAATTTTCATAGTTTTAGGTTGGTCTTAGCTCTTTGATGTCAAAGACTTGAAATTAAAACAATTTTGATTTCTCCAGTGTTTCAGATTTTCTTACTTGTAATTTACTTACTTATTGCTTAAGGTACTAGGGATTAAACCAGCGGCCTTTTACATGTGAGGCAAGTTCTGTACCCCCTTTTCTTAACTGTCATTTATAATTATAATTTAACTCTAGCTGAAATACCCAACAGGTTCCTAGTAAGCTGTGCATGTCTCATCATGAGCAGGCAGTCCATTCAGCAACATGAAGTCGGCCAAAATTGACTTGTGTTGGTACTGATGCTGTGTGTCTTTCAAAAACTCTGAACAATTAACTTTAATTTTGTTGGTCTCTGTTCATCCTATTATTTTCAGTCGGGTTGAAATTGTCAAGTATTTTGGAGTATAATCTATCAGAAATCTCAAAAGTTTAGGAAAAAAGAAAACACCTATTTAAAACTTAAGATGGATATTAAAGCAGAGCTTGTAGCTGTTAAC
Organism: Nannospalax galili; assembly: GCF_000622305.1. NCBI lineage: Eukaryota > Metazoa > Chordata > Mammalia > Rodentia > Spalacidae > Nannospalax > Nannospalax galili. The sequence goes on along the minus strand of NW_008351881.1, from coordinate 857,770 downwards.
TGTCATCTGTCATGAAAAGCTTGCCTCCTAGACGCCATGAATTCCATCATGTATTAACAATACTATGGGACATAGTTTTTATAAATCTAAAATATAGAGTACTGATGACTGGTAAGAACATAGACTTTTTAGTTTCTTTTGGTATTTCTGAAAATAAAAGATAGGAATATGGGGGCTGGAGAGATGGCTCAGTGGTTAAGAACACTGGTTGTTCTTGCAGAAGACCTGGGTTTAAATCTCAGCACCCACATGGCAGCCAACAACTGTCCGTAACTCCAGTTCCAGAGGATCTGACAGCCTCTTCTGTCCTCCGCAGGCATTACAGGACACAGGTGCACATACCTACATGCAAGCAATATACTCATACACATAAAATAAAAATAATAAATAAAATCTTGTTAAAAAGATAGGAATATAAAGGGTTTACTCTACACAATGTGAAAACCCACTGACTCTCTAGACAATTTTTGAAGTTTATTAACCCTCCTCCCCTTTCTCCCTCCCTGACTCCCTCCCTCCCTCCCTGCCCTCCCCCCCTCTCTTCACTTTTGTTTCTTGGAGATGGAGTCTTGCTCTTTAGCCCTGATTGGCCTTGAATTCTCTGTGTAGCCCAGGCTAGCTTTCAGCTCACAGCACATTTTCTTGCATGCTGAGATTGCAGGTATGAGCTACACTCGCAGCAATAATTTTTGTTTGCTTAAAAACAAAAAAGCACATTTAACAAACAGGGGAAAGTCTTATAGAAATGAAGTTACCTAATAGGAAACCGTGTCCCTAAAATAAAACTCTTCAAATTTAATAACACCTTCATGGCACCTTACTAAAGAAAAATGTACTGTAAGAAACTGATTCTGTGCTGCCTGTGAACCTTGTCTGTTCAGGTTAAAAGTGCTAGGCAGTAAACAGGAGACTTCTTCCCTCACATGTTACACCTGTTGTACGAATATATCTGCAGCACAGGCTTGTGAAGAAACCATATAGGAAGTCCAGGAAAGGCAGGACCTGCTCTGCCATCAGAAGGTGGGGAATGATCCCTGTAAGAAAGGCAGGCTCTCCTGCTAGGTGCATTCCTTTTTTTTTTTTTTTTTTTTTTTTCTGAAGAGGGGTCCTCTGGAGGCTTTTGTTTATGTAAAAGACTGAAAGTGACTAATTTAGGATGTTGATCTGGACAGACAGTACATATTCTTATACTTTTAAAAAGTGTTTGTGTCTTTTGCCCATTTCTAATGAGGTAATAAATATAGTATTAATTTACTTGAGTTATACTTTCTATATGAGTTTGCTAACAGAACTTGACATAAAAGCCTTTGTGAGGGAGCTTGATTGGTGTGGTTACCATAGCAATATGGTTGAAAGGAAGAAAGATTTCCTTTAGGAACCTTTCCTAAATGCTGTTTTGTGCCCTGTAACGATATCGCTAGCTTGCCATCCTGTGTGAAGGTGAAGAGATCACTTTGAGGGTCAACCTTGTGTCTTGTGTTTATAGATTATGCTAAGCAATCAAGACTCCTTGGCCCTTCTAGTCCACAGCTGAGCCAGCTCTGTTCCTCAGGATTCTGTACAAATAGGAATCTCATGCAGCAGCCCTTTTTATCTTGAGATGCATAGAGCGAACTGCGTCCAGATCAGCAATGCTATTCTGTTAAGTGCATTTCCTAAAGCTAATGTCTGTATGGATTTTTAATTTTCTGCTTATCTTTGTTTGAAATTCTTCAATTTATCAATAATTTGTCCTGTGAGTGATGTTACTGTTTTTAGAAGACCAGTTTTAACCAGTAAATAGATCAGCAGGGGTTTCATTTAAAAGTCTTCCTGGCGGCTTGGCATTCAGGAATTACTGTAAACCCTAAGGCTTACATTTGAGCTTTCCTTTGTTACAGGGTAAACGTCTGCTCCATTAGCACAGTCACTGTGTACAAAAACACATAGAATCAGTCAAATACCACCATAGGGTGTTTTCCAGATCTTAAAACAGGCTAATGGCTGTACATTCAATAATAACAGCAGTAAGGCATATTACACCTATTTTCCTAATCAGCCACATGTTTTGCAGGTTTGTATTTTCACTTATTGGTTTAGGGCCTTGAAATTAGATACTCCAAAATGGACTTAATAGCTTGAAGAAGAATTTTAACCTCAAAGTTGTCAAGATGTAATTTTGGCAGGAGGTAAGAAGAAAAAACGTTACCTTATATTGACAGAAATATTTAAAAATTATGACACATTGCTTCTAATTTTTGGATCCCATGATTAGTAACAACATTGTTATATAATGACATGCAATTACATTAGAGTTATTTTTTGATGAATAAATGTTGAAATTCAGCATTTCCAGATGCTTATTTACAGTTTATAAACCAATCTCTTTTTTTGGGTTTCCTCAAAGAACCTGCCATTTAAACAAGCTATTGACAAAGATCAGATCTTGCTTTGAGTCTAATTCACTTCAAATATTATTGTATACTTAAGCTTTTGAGGATTGTCTTGGGAAATTTGTGTTTTGGTGGCATGATAGTCTCTGTGAATGAAGCTAAGTATCTCACAGTAGGAGTAGCTGAGGCCTGATTGGAAGACTGCAAAACAGGCCTGTGTCAGATGTGGAGTTTTGCAAAGCATGGATACATTCTGTCCTGTCCACACCATCTGAGTTGGCTTTTCTCTCAATACAAATGAAGTGGAAATTGAAATTGAAGTCCAGTTTTATAAAGGGATACCATTGTAATATGTGCAGGATTCACAGCAAGCACTCATCTCCTACCAGAGTTGGATCTTTAAAAATGCTGAGACAGATGTGGCCATACTTGACTAGAAAGAGAGTTATGAGTCAAATTTATCTATTGAAATGAACAACCTCCCCGGCTAGATGTGTGACTCAATAAAACTCTGGGTTCAGTCCTGGGTGTGCCCCCTAAAAGGTCGGGAGCTTCGAACGAGTCTTTATTATGTAGCTAGACAGAATTATCTCTTCCTAGATGTACAGCCTGTGCTCTCTCTCTCTCTCTCTCTCTCTCTCTCTGTGTGTGTGTGTGTGTGTGTGTATGTGTGCTGTGCTCCTCTGCAGAGCCTCCCCTGGTGCGGAGCTGCTCCTCTCAGTGTTAGCTGTCACTTATGCTCGGTTACATCATGGATCAATGATCTGTGCTTCTGTTGTTCTCCTGCTTTTAAGCCCACACTCAGGTGTTTGAACACATTTGACTTGCTGATGTCATCTAGGGTCTCCTCCTTAGGTATTTGTTTTAATTCCTGCCCTGCTTTGACTCCTAGCTGCACTCTTTCTGAGACTTTTTTCTCAGCTCCAGGTTGTCAACTTCTAGATTTCCCTGCATCCCAGAGCATCCTTTCTTTGGATTCCTCCCTTTTTCCCACCAGGCCCTCTTTGCTCTGTTTAAAGCAATTCTTTTTCAAGAGTTTCAGTTTAGTTTGGGTGTCTGCCTCACTCATTCTACTGAGCTTTTCCAATTACCTATGTGTAAAATGACTCACTAATGGATGTTTCTCTCAACATTTTCTTCGTTTTTTGAAACAGAGTCTTGTTATGTAGCTGCTGCTACACTATGTAGCCCAGGCTGCCCTGAACTCATGATCCTCCAGACTCTACCGCCAGAGGGCTAGGATTATAGGCATGTTTCACCATGCTTAACTTGCTATGTGTTTTTAACCTTACCTTTCAGGCTATTGGAGGCCGTGAACTACTGAGTTTATAGACAGTGGCCTAGATTTAAAAAAATACTCGCATAAAGCCCATTTTGCATATTATAATTTGTTTTCAGTCCTAAACCAATAAGCATTTATTAAGCATTCATTGTATGTTGGATGTTATGCTCCAGGGACACAAGGGCACATGATCCATGGCCTGTGTTCTTTTAGAGATTAGCAATTTGGAGAGAGACAATAAATGAGTCTGATTACACTCCAGTATTATGTGACATGAGGGTGCTGAGAGAGATGGAAACACCCACGGAAAGTGATTAAGTCAGACTGAGAGAGGGGGAAAGCTGAGCCAGGATCAAAGAAGGCATCCCAGAAAAAAAATTGTAGTTTTCTGTTAAATTGATTCTTCAATAAAGTGTTTACTTCTGTGGAATTGCAAGAGAGGACTTTTTTCTTTTCTTTTTTTCAAAACAATATTTTATTTATTATTTTTATTTTATATGTATTATATGTATATGCATTGCCAGCATGTGTGTAAGTGCACCTGTGTTGAGCAATACCGAGGAGGTCAGAAGAGGATGTTTAATCCCTGGAACTAGAGTTAGGACAGTTGTTAGCCTCCATGTGTGTGCTGGGAATCAAACCTGGGTCCTCTGCAAGGGCAGTCAGTGCTCTTAACCGCTGAGCCAACTCTCCAGCCCCCAGGACTTCTATCTTAACTATGTATCCCTGGAACTCAGCTCAGCATCTCCTGTATATTTACTGAATGAATAAGTGTGGCCATATGACTGAAAAGAACAGGCCTCCTATCCCCAGAAAGAAAAAAGAGAGAGAAATCCATTCTGACCATGGCTTCCTTTTCAAACTTTCAAGGTGATTTTTGAATTCTTCTCCTGTATCTTTAATGGCTGATCACCACTCTGGCCTCTCCCCTCCCTTCCTTTGGCCCTTCTTAGCTGGTCTCATCTGCAGACTTAATGGTGGTTCTAATTATTCCTCTCTCCAGTTCAGAACCCTGTTTGGAATTGACCACAGGGGAGCCCATTTGTTTTGTTCCTTCTGAGGCTTTCCTTCCATCGACAGAGCCTCACCAGGCATGACCTTCTGCCACTTCATAGCAATGCAGGGTGGATCATATTTTCCTTGGCTATTGATGAATATGTCATGGAGAACGGAATCAAAATCTCTGTGAAAATCCAAATATAAATCATCTCTTGTTTCTTCCTCTTGATCTACTGTACCATTCAGTCTATCAGATGGGTCTGGACTTTGTGTGTGTGTGCGTGTGTGTGTGTGTGTGTGTGTGTGTGTGTGTGTGTGTGTATGTGTGTGTGCCTCTGTTTTCAGGTGTGTGTGTGTACATGTGGAGGTCAGAGAACAACTTGTTGGGGAGTCTGTTCTCTCCTTCTACTATGTAGCTACTGGGGTTGAACTGAGGTGATCAGGCATTGTGGCTAGCACATTTACCCTCTGAGCTCTTTCACCAGCCCTGAGATGAGATTATTTGACAGCACTCGACTATGAATACTTACTCGGCGTTCTCTTTTCTTCAGTATGTGGGCAATTGGATGTCTTTCTCTTGTTCTTTTGGACTGTGCCTGTCTTTCTTGTCTTTCTTTTGTCTGGTTTGTTTTCCAGAGGATCTCACTGTGGATCTCACCCTGGTCTGTGACTTAAGATCCTATAGGGGCTTCAGCCTTCTAATAGCTGAAATTATAGGCCTGCATCACTGTCTGCTAAGTGCGTTTCTTAACAGTGCGTCTGAGGTAATTCCATGACTGTTACTTGCTTTGAAAACTTTGTCCACTGTGTTAGCCATCAAGAGCCCTAGCGGGTTTGCCTGCGTGTTTGTAAAGCTTGTCACCTTCGCTGGCATCAGCTTCGTGTTTCAGGGCCGTGGACTCAAGGCCATCATATGTTCTCTTGAAGACTGGAGAGTGAAGCAACCTATTTATTAATCATATCAAATTTTGCTCAACATTTGTCTTTTCCGGTTGTTGTTTTTTAGGTAATTGTGGGTGCATCTTTTAGAGTCGCTCATGATGTTTTCTTCTTAGCATCAAGAAGTTTTTCCTAAGAGAAGAAACAGTGGGAACTAAGGGACCAAAGTTTAGCAATGCAGGTTTAAAACATTTACTTATTTTTACTTTATGTGTATGAGTATTTTGCCTGCATGCATGTAAGTGCACTACAGAAGAGGTTCTTGGATCCCATGGAATTACAGAAAGGTGTTAGCCACCATGGGAGTGATGGAAATCAAACCCTGGTCCTCTGTAAGAGCAGCCAGTACTCTGAACCACTGAGGTATTTTTTAAAATTAATTTTTACCTAAGAATGATCTAGTCTGTTTTCTCTAAGAATGTATATCTATGGATTCTCATCTATTAATCTCCCTGATGTGTGTTTTCACTCTTTGTAGTTTCAATTACAGTCAACCTCAGTCCAAATATATTAAATGAAAAATTCCAGAAATGTATGTATGTATGTATGTATCTATCATCTATCTATCTATCTATCTAATCATCTATCTCTATCTATCTAATCTATCTATCTATCATCTATCTATCTATCTATCTATCTATCTATCTATCTATCTATCTATCTATCTATCTATCATCTATCTATCATCTATCATCTTCTATCAAATGTTTGTAGATTCAGTTCCACAAACACAAATGGACCTTTCTTTTGAGCTAATTCAGATTTTTATTGAATGCTTACCTTAAGCCACATCCTGTCATGTGTGAACAGGTTACAGTACGTCCTCAATATGTATGTTGCCTGCTGGATCCCAGGCATGTTGATGTATGGTATAAATGCTACATTGTGATAGGAAATGTTGAGCTTCCCTCTAAGACAGGAACTCTGGAGGCAATCGGGCTCAAGATAAAAACTCTGTGAGCCAAACTAGACCTGAACTCATTAATTGTTTGATTGGCACTGTGTTTAAAGCTCGATGAGCTGCTCTTAACTCATCAGTGTCTGTGCCTGGCACATCCTTTCAATCACCTTCCCTTAGTCACACCGTGAGTCCATGGGTGCCAGTGACATCCTACCTTAGTTCTAGTTGCCCTTGGTTCCAGGCTTTTCCCCATTACCTGGAGGAACATCTGTTAAGTCAGGAGGGGACTGGTGCTGGGGATGCCTGCTCCTGCTTCCCTTTTTCCACAGGGAAGAGTCTAGAGCTAAGGGATCAGGTGAACTCGCCTGGTTGGTTTTAACTCCTTCCCCACTTTACCTTTGCTCTTCTAGAATCACTTCTGAAATGAATTATCAGGAACTCTGTATCTCAATTCATACTTTAAGGGTGACCAAAATTATAACAGTTGGCAGCATTTAAAAATTAGAAGTTAGCAAATGAAAACTCACATCTTTCTGTCTTACAACACTGAAGACCTATAAGCCCAAGAGGCCACCCACCATGGCAACAGTCAGCTCATAATGAAGATAGACTGCTATGGAGAATGGAATAAACTGGGTCTGGAGAGATGGCTCAGTGGTTAAGAGCACTGGTTGCTCTTGCAGAAGACTCAGGCTCAGTTCCTAGCATCCACATGGCAGCTAACAGCTGCCAGCACCTTCAGTCCCAGGGTAACCAAATGACCTCTTCTGACCTCTGTGGGCACTATTCGCATGGGTGTTCTGATGTGCATGCAGGCAAAGAACTCATCCACATAGAAGTAGATTAAAAAAAAAAAGAAAACAGAAAAGAATCGAATACGCTTTGCAGGATACCCTAGTCTCTGTGTAGTCTGGGCCTTTTTAAAGTACCATCAAGAGCTCTGAAGCAGGGGGTCTGGAGGGTCAGGGCAACACTTGTGTTACTTTTCAGAGGTAAGGAGGAATCTTCTAGGAAAGGAAAGAAGAGGAAAGCCTTACATAGCAAAGACAAGTTCATGTTAGAGCCAAAGACAAGTATGTTATTTCTATACTGGAAGGATTTTATGTGTGTGCGGGGGAGTAGTTTTTCTTTCTTTTTCTTTTCAAAGTTCACCCCGTGGCAAAAGATATGATCATTCAGTAGAGTTATGCAGTTCTTGTGTTCATCAATTACAAAAAATGTGACTATCAACACTGATTACTTGGATCATTATACAAACAGCCCAATAGTAGTAACACCCATTGTGTGGCAGGGAGGCATATGTTTGTCATATCCATTAGGGGAGCACTTGGGCCCAGAGGCCTGATGAATTGGCCCGCATTGTCTTACCACACAGCTGTCATAACAGTTCTTACAGCAGGTGATAGTTCTGTTAGAACATGTCAGCCTGGTGCTTATCTCTTATGACATCTGTTGATGGAAGCTCCCTTTCAGATTTGATCCAGACAATGACCTTGATATTCCTGGTAAAGAATAAAGGCTCACAATTATTGTTTTATGATGGAGAGACTTGTAGCTGGTACCTCACACCCGTCACATCAAATTATCAGACTGAAACTGATAACATGATGAACACTGGTTCTTGACTGTGCCATTGAAACTGCTGGATTTGTACAACAGCAAACCTCCTACCAGCCCTCTTTAGAAATCCATCAAGATAATGTGTCACCCAGAGTTTTAGTGTATGCATGGAGACTCTGGTGTCCTAGGTTAATAACTGGTTAGGAATGATCCTTAAGGAATCTGTCCTTGAATTTAAGAAGTGAAAAACATTGTCGGTATTTGAACTGACAGTTTTTTGTTTTGTTGTTGTTTGTTTTGGTCTTAAATAAATTTCAGGGAGGTTTAAATAGATGCTGGACTAAACTTTAAAGGAGCTACTCAGTATTGACTTCCTAGTACCATTGTTATCACAATCAGAGCTTGGAGAATTTGTTCAGGGACTGGAAGCCTGGGTCCTCTCAACTGTGCGGTGGAGATGCTGCTGTTTACCTGGCAGCCTTACACTGTCAGATAACTGAAAGAATTTGGAAGCAGTTTTGGTGTCATTTGTGTAGTATTGCTTTAGTTATTTGAAACTGTAAATATTTTAAAATGATAAAGTGTAGTGTTAGTAGTGTTTCTTAACTGATAATTATTTCAAAGAAAGAACCTTGTTTTGTACCACAGGCTAGATTCAAACTCAAGATCACCTGTCTCCGCATTCTAAGTGCTGAGATTAGAGGGGAACGCCATGTTGTCTAGGTTTTATAAAGATAGAGAAGAGTACAGCTCACTGGATTGGGCAACACTAGTGATGAGACCTGCATTTCAGGCTCATGATGTAACCACTAGTCGGTGACCTGAGCAAGTGGTTTCTGGTCTTCCTTAATCTGATGGAACTGTTACTATGTTTCGCCTCCACTCTGCAGTTCTGTCGGCTTGAGAACTCCTCTCACAGGGGCTCTTCTCTATGATCAGGAAGGCCGTGTTTTCCCGTGTTCTATCCAGGGATACATGGTTCCTTGTGATATATCTCTGAAAAAATGCCTGCCCAAGGCTATACATCCAATGAATCTGATACATCCAAGGAAGCACAACTTTTATTTGAATCTCATGCAAGTTCACTTTGGACAAACATTGCTCTTGAGGACACATATGCTTCATACTTTACTAAAATTCAGCAATAATTTCCAGAATCAGAGGACATTGGTCACATTCGGGGTGATACAGTCATAGAGTCAAAGATATTGTTTATGATTTAATTTGAGGCTATGGGTTCTCCTCTGTCTCTAAGTTGGCATTACACCCTTAATTGACAAGCATATGAAGATCCCCTTAATCGACAAGGATAGTTGAGTGTTTATGGGGAGTACCATTGTATACAATGGGTTTGTACACTTAGTTGTTATATTCTTTGGAAGTCACTACATACTGTTAAGATTCTACTAGTCTATACATTTTGTCTTTGGTTCTTCAAAGTAGCCGTTTTAAAGTTTTGACTGTGGAACTGCATTAGTGCTTCCCATGCAAAAGTCCTGGTACTACATGGAGTTTATAGTGAGGAAGTACACGGGGAAGGACTGGTTGCTTCTGGCTGGTCCATACCCCTTTGTGGTTGTACACTTTATCTTTTAATACTTCCAGATCCCAGATCAGTTGCCAATGTGGGTGGGATGTTTTTGAGAGTCAGAACGTCAAAATCAGGTGGTACAGCAGGCTTCAAAGTGGTACCCACGATGAAGAAGCAGGACAAAAACCAAATGAGGATTAGAACTCGCCAGCTTGTAGTGAACGAATCACATTTCTACTTTGCTTAGTGGCTGTGTCCCCAGACAGTGTTTGAATTTCCCTTTCTATTTTGTTTGTAGCTTTCTATCTTAGGATATGGTAGAATTAACTCTGGAGTTCAGCATGATGCTTATTGGTCAGATCACTCTTGTTTTATGACCCCATACCTTTCTTCCCCCTCTGTCCTATGCTTTATTAAGGGAGGCCTGCCTCTTAGGGAGAATGGAAGGGCTGTGAATGGGAAAGAAATTCAAGACAAGCTGGGGTAATTAGCAGGTTCAGGTTCTGATTGGTCATGAAAACCTTTTTGTGTTTTATTTCATAAACTTATTTAAAAGGGAGATGATTAAGATATGAAACAAGCAGTGACCAAACAGATATCTTTTATAAAAAGCAAAATCATTCATGAAAAAGCAGTTCCAAGTTTATTAACCATTCACACATAAAATTTTTCACGTAGAAACCTAGTGGAACTTTCTGAATAATAGTTCAATTCTCTCCTAATGTGCAGTTGTTTTGTTTGTTTGATTACAGTGATTATAGTATTCATTAGTACTGACTGGGTAGGTGCGGTGGTTCATGTCTTCAAATAAGCTAGAGTTTGTGAACACTCGAGCTTCTGTTTTCATCTTTTTAAAACTGCACGTCCCACTTCTCTGTCAGTAGCTATTCCTTCCACATAAATATTTTTGTCACTGTAATTGTGATGGAACAAAGGCAATTCATGGCTGCTGTTCCTGCATTCCAGTTGTCCCTGTTACTCCTGTGACAGAATCAGGTTTTTGTTTTTATAGACTAGGTTACATCAATGTGAATATATTTCTGGCACCATCATGACACATCTCAGCACAAGAGGCAAAAAAGAGGGAGGAGGGCTGCAAATTAACTTGGGTAAAATGATTTTTAAAGTATGTTTTCAATAGTAGTCCAAATACATCTCCTCTCACCACTTGCCTAATCACCTGCAGTGCATGAAAAGTCTGAAGAGCATCTCAGTTTGTTAGTTACAATAGAGTGACCATGCCATCCTTTAAGCTAGCCAAGATGTGAAAGTATAATCTGTCCTTACTTTAAGCAGATACAATTAGTGCTCATCCGGCTTTGTCAGAATGCACTTGATATTTCCAGGTAATCTCAGAGCATGCAATTAGAATGCTACATGACTTGCGGAGGTTAATGTGAAAGGGATAAGGAGGTTTTATTTGAGTATGACAGGGACCACTTAAATCTCGGGGAGTGCAGTGATGAAAAGTAGTTTGAATATGCTCATTATACACGAATATAGGATCTGTGTTTAAAAAAATAAGGATGATTGTAGTTTGGATTTGGACGCCAATTTACTGACGATATCTTTGAAAATATGGTATTTATGTGCATACAAAGATGGACCATTTATTTCCAAAAATAACACAAAAGTATATTTCTGTAAATCATAGAAATATGATTTGGCACTCAAAATATTTTCGTCCTCTGCCTTTATTAATTTATCTGTTTTTCTTTGTATTGGAATTGAGTTGAATAGTCATCACCTACAATTGACAGCCTGTGTATATATGTATATGTGTATGTATATATGTATGTATGTACATATGTATGTATGTGTGCACGCAAGTACATGCTTGTGTGTGTTTATGTCTCTGTGTGTGTTGTTGGAGATCAAACCTGGGTAGGGGCCTTTCACATTCTAAGCTAGTGATCTGATACTGAGCTTTGTCCCTAGCCCTGGAAGTTATTAAGATTATAATTATTGTATAGCGATGATTTGAATAAGATGTTCATTCTCATACTGAAGTTGGTTTACCCTCCTTTCTTTGCTTCCATCAAAAGTATGCAGTTTTTAAAGAGGGACTGGTCTGGTCGTAGAAGTGGGAAAGAATGAGTTCTAATTACTGTTCTAACTTGCTTTGTGAGCTTCAGCTACTTAATCCTTCTATTTAGTCTTCCTGCTATAGTCTGAATCAGACCAGTCTCATGTAATTTTTATGTAATTGAGTGGGAGCAGGCCTTGAATAAACATCATATTGAATAATTTTCCTTTTATCCTTCCTATATATCTAGATAGTATTTACAAGGAACAGGCTCTAATGCAGGAGGAACTTCGGCCTGATGAGCACAGGTGGCACTAAAGGAGCAGAGAGGTCTAGTCCCTTTTGAGCTTCCCTGTATTTCCCCCTCTATTTAGACAGAACCTGAAAATGAATTTCTGATTGGTTGTAACCATCAGGACTCTCTTTTAGACTGAGAAGACCCAGGATGTGTCAAGATTCCCAGAAGGTGTTAAGGCATGTCCTTAGCTAATACATATTTTTTAAATTTTTTAAAAAGTTATTATTTTACTTTATGTGTATGAATGTATTGCCTGCATGTAGGTAAGTGCACCCATGTCGTGCAATGCCCGCAGAAGTCAGAAGACGCTGTCGGATCCCCTGGGACTGGAGTTACAGACAGTTGTTAGCTGCCATGTGGGTGCTGGAATTTGAACCTGGGTCTTCTGCAAGAACAACCAGTGTCCTTAACCACTGAGACATCTCTCCAGTCCTGCTAACATATTTTATGGGTTACCTGTCTGTACCAGACTTTGAGTTTTTGTGACCGACGATCCTGTGTTAATCTTCTCCACTGCACTAAAACATGGTCAATCCTCAAGGCCTTTAAGTAAGGGGAAAATAGAATGAAGTATTCTGAACTAAAGAAAATTCATGCTGAATGTTTTACCAGTTAGGATAGCTGGTTCTAAACATCTGTATTTGTATATAGCAAGAAGAATAATGGATGTCAAAAATATGGAAAACTCCAGTAAATATAAAAGAACAAACATTTTGGGTGTGTGTTTTAGAAGATTTTAACAATAAATTTGTTTTCATAAGACTCTGGCATTAGGGTGTTTTTGTGGTTTTTTTTTTTTTTTTGTCTTCTCTATGTCAGCCAGAATAGTTGCAATGAGTGGAGTTATAAAATTTGTCATATTTTTATGGGTGCTAGAGAGATGGCTCAAAGGTTAAATGCACTTGCTGTTCTTTCAGAGGACTTGGGTTTGGTTCCCAACACCCACATGGCAGCTCACACACCTCCATGAGTTCCAGGCATGTGTGTGGTGGTGCTGCACTTACACAAGCATATAAAATTAAAACGCATTTAAAGATACATATTTTCATGATGACATGAATGTGAGGAACTCAGTGGGTAATGTTAACAGGATCTGAAAAGAGTAGATTATTGAATAATGTCAATGACCTTCCAAGTGAATTCAGTTTTCTGATTGGCAAAACTAATTCCATTTGGTTTTAGAATTCGTTAGAAGCTGTTTATTCTTTTATTTAAATAAATAAATTACAGGTTAAGCCTAATACCTTTGGTATATGTATTTATTATTATGATGATGATGATGATTTTTATGATTTATTTTTCATGCTATTTAAAGTGTGCATTTCTTCAGACCAAAGAGGGGAAATTGTTTTTCCAGCCACTTTGTGAGTATGTCTACCATTCATAAGCAAAAATGATAGCCAGTATGGGCAATGATCTATGTCAGTTATATCACATGCACACTTTTATTTAATACACTCTTTAATGTCATATTGATTAGCTCCACTCTAGGTGTGAAAACCTGAGACTGAAACTAGTGATTTCGCCCAGATCATGGAGCTGCTGATTATCAGCTCTTAGGTGACATTCTTCCCTAAATAAAGGCCAGAAGCCTTAAAATCTCAAAATCTACATCACAGGACAGAAGTGGAATTAGAATTGGAATTAGAATTGGAAATAGTCACTGTGTTTAGAACATCATGTGGGTGGAGTGTGGCCTGTTTTCAGAAAAGTCCAGATTTCTCTTAGGCACCCAAACATCAGTACTGCTTATTTCCTTTTTAATTTCATTTAAAATTTTTAAAGAATTTCATATACAAGTACTCTAATTACATAATTTCTACCCCCAACTACTCTCATGTCTCCCATCCTCTCTCAAGTTGATGATCTCTTCATTTACTGTTTCTCTTACAAACATGTGTTTAGGGCCGACCACTTGGGATGGGATTTCCTATCAGAGAACTCATCCCTGGAGAAAACTCCCTCTGCCAGGAGCCATTAATTGCTCTAACACTTCATCTAGGGGTTTGATCTTGTGAAGTTTCCCCTATGTCTAGTGGTATTGTCATTATACAGGTCTTGTTTAGGCAGTCATATTGTTGATATTTCCTTCTTCTAGCATCCTTGTCATATCTAGAAGATGTTATTTAGCATGAGGTGTTCTGGTCCCCTGGCTCTTGCAGTCTTTCCACTTCCTCTTTTCTGAGTCCAGTGTGTAGGGCTTACATTGTAGATGTGTCAGTGTATCAATGTATCTCTTTCTTCTTTCAATGTCTTTTGTGTTTTCTTTCTTTGCCTTTGAAGCTAAGAGAAAAGGCCAGAAGTGTTCTGCTATATGAAGACAGTTAGGCTTCACTTGAAAATTCATGAAACCTGTTGTTAATGAGATAAAAACAATCTCTGGACTCCTGTGACCACATCATGTCTGAAATAGACATTTCTCTACTATTTTATATACTGGACCTTTGAAAACCTTCACCATTTTACTTCAGTAGAGAGAGCTCATCAAAACTTGAGGGAAGCTTGCCTCAAGTGTCCCCTGGGTTTCTTTCTAACACAAGGCTATATGAATCTATGAGTATGGGTGCCTGGAAGAGTCGGAGTCCTCAAGAACTGGAAGCTGAGACCATCTCACATACCTAAGGAAGAGGTAGACCTCAGCACGTTCTCCCCAGGTTCTTCAGAGAACCTTCAGAGACGGAATTCAGAGATGAAGTAAGGAATTGAGAGACAGTGTTATTACGGAGGAAGCACAATATTGAGAGGACAGTGTGGGTTTCTCAAGAGAGTTTCACATGACGCGCTCTAGAATTTTGGATTGCTTATGTACAAACTTTAATGAGGGGAGGGTTATTCATGAGCTAAAGTGGTGAGCTAGTCAGGGAATTCCATGAATGGGTTGGACTTTTCCAATAACTGGACTTGTTCCTCTTTTCTGTCCTTAAGCAGAGCTTCCCATGGTCATGGCATTACCTACATGGTAAGAACAGCCAGTTTGGGATAATGGTGCCGAGGTGTGGTTAGAATAAGTGGGACAATTTCAGGGGGCCATGTCGGTCCCAGCTGGTCTTATTCCTCACAACTTCAGCCGTTCTGTGATTTTTCCCATGGTAGGACTTTGCGAGTAAATCAGCATCTAGCTACCATGCCACCTGCTTATTCTCCCAGGCCTATGCAGCAAACCTCAAGAATTTAATAATCTATTAAACTGTTGACACAACTTACTCTAGTAGTGAAATGGAATCAAGGTTACGTATCGGAAGCCATAAATGGTGTTTTAGAGTTTTCGCTTCCTGTTTTCCTCATCTCATTTGAGTGGTGCCAAGGAGTGAGTGATCTCAGTCTTTCCCTTGCCATTTCTCCCCTTTTCTCCTCCCCATCTTCCTCTTTTTACATGTTTACCTGTGTCTATAGGCAATTGTGGTAAATACAGTGAAGGGTGAAAATTGAGACTCGGGGGAGGTTAAACGACATATCACAGGGTAGAGATGGCGATGCCGAGGAGCCAAGTGTATTGGTGACAATTACTTCACATCATCAAAATGAATAAAATATACTCACAATGCTACAAATGTTTTCTAAATAGCAATGAAATAAGTATCCAATCATCGGTTTTAGTTCCTATAGATGATGTGAAAGTGTTTGGTATGAGATAAAAGCTTATTGAATATGGCAGAATATAAGAACTAGCAATTACTATTTGCATTGGTAATAGCTTCCTGTGTATTTTTATTCCTTGATTTGTCTGTATATTTGTGGCTGGACGGTAGCACAGGAAACAACTGTCATCATGTCCTTGTGATCCACACAAGAGAGAAACTGGTAAGAAAGCACGTATTTGACAGATAGGTATTATACTTTGCATGTTTAATTCTACTTCTTGAAAAAATATGCTTGGTTACTGATACACTTGGTTTAAAACTGAGGAAGCTAAGATTCAGAGACACTGTCACACTCCACATCGCTGATGCTCCAATTCAGCCCTGCTCAGCCCCAGATTCCGTCCTCATACCTATATGGTATCTTTAGTCAGGTGTTTTGATACTAGTGGAGTTTTCTGACAAACATCTTGGGGTCAGTTTAGAGAAAGGCTGAATGGTTTATGGGAGATAGAAAAGGAATTTGGGATGTGAATATTTACTTACCATCTCTGCACTAAGCAATTAAGGTCAGGATATTATTTTAACTTTCTAAAAGAAATCTGATTAGTATCTGCCTTGATAAAAGTATAGATTCTTTACTTCAAGGTAAAATATATGTTCATTTTTAGTTTCTGTTTTATTTATTTATTATTGAGTGTGTGTGTGTATGAGAGAGAGAGAGAGAGAGAGAGAGAGAGAGAGAGAGAGAGAGAGAGAGAAGAGAGGGTGGAGTACACTTGCAGCACCTCACTTGTAGAAATCAGAAGACAGTTTCTTGGAGTTGGTTCTCTCCTTCTACCTTTACATGAGTCCTGGGGTTCAAACTCAAGTGCTAGGCTTTCTTGCAAGGGTCTTTACCTGCTTAACCATCTTGAAGGCCCCTATCTATTTTGTTTTTTGAGTCTGAGAAATTCTCCCCTGGATTTACTGGGGTTACATACCAGCTAGAAAAGAATTAAAGTTATGTGCTTTTCTTTAAAAATGTGTGTGTGGGAGACAAACATTAAAACTGTAATTAAGCAAGGAGGATTTCTCTATGGAGAACTGTTAAAGTAAATACGGGTGATGGGTGTTCATTACAGAGTGCATCTAAACATCAAAGAAGAAAGGCTAAATGTTAATTGAAACTGCTGGCATCTGCCCCACTGTCTTTACTGGGGAGGCAACTGGGTTTTCACTAAGCCTTTGACCTTGGTCACCTGCCGAATTTCATTTCAGGGATAGGTAGAAGCAAAGGTCTGTTCTTTGCTCACATAAAAGATATTGGAGTCTGCAAGGTAGCATTTCCTTCCTTTCCCCGCTGTCTCTTCACCATGTTCCAGCCTCCTTTTTCTTTATCGTGGGGCTACATATTTAGTGATGGTGTCTTCCAAATTGGACAATTCCTGGTCTCCCCAGAGAAGCCTGAAAGCTGCTCAGGGGTGACCCTGGGGCAGTTTTCTTTTATGAACTCCCAGATGGCCCCAGGGATCCTTGCTCCTACTAACCAGAACTGTGACAAGTCTTGGAGGGCTCACAGGAACCTGACATCCTTGACACCTGACAACTAGTGATACTGTGTGGACAAAAATAAACAAATGTATTCTTTTTGAAATAAGCTAACATTTTGCAAGGCAAAAGTCTTATGAGTGTACATGCACTTTAACAGAAATATTTCATTAAAAACCCATAGGATTTTATCATGAAATAAACTAATGCATGAAACAGTGCAGTACACAAATGTTCAGGGCATTATCACCCTATAGAGTGTTTGTAAACACCTTTAAATAAAGCAGAACTGAGTGTGTCTATCCATCTTTACACATGTAACTGAGGATTAGGTCCTTATTTGATTTCTGAAAGCATTTAAACTGCACCAATGAGACTAGAATCCAGAGGCTCTGACTCATAGCTCTTTGTAAATTTATATCAATGAGAAGTCTGCGACTGAAATAACTATTTATGTGTGATTGCTGAAGCACTAGTAGGAGGCAGGATTGCAGATTAAATATATTTAACTACCTGTAAATTTTAGCTTTCTTGTATTAACTGCTGAACTGCAGCCCCCGTGAGCAGGGCTCACAGAGTAGGTGTTTAATAAGCATTTGCTAAGTGAATGGATGAGTAAAAACACTACAGCTTTTGAATGGTTTGCTGTGCTAGTTTTAGAATGAAACAGGAAGTTACTCTTTATTAAAGATGATTCAAAATGGCTTTGAGTAGATTTTAGCAGCTCCTGTTTATAATCTGTTAATACCAGAACCTCTCTGACTTTTTTGCTTAGATCAGCAAATCTAGAATTGTCCGATTTGGTTCTGTATTCTCAAAGCAGTATTGTTCTAGTTTGCTTTCAATTGCTGTGACAAAACACTCTGACCAATACCGACTTGGGGAGGAAAGGGTTTATTTGTCTTACATCTCCCACATCACAGTTCATCTGGGAGCCCAAGGTAGAAACTGAGGACCGGAACCTGGAGGCAGGACCTGAAGCACAGGCCATGGAGGAACATTGCTTACTGGTTTGCTCCCCTGGCCTGAGCTCAACCTACTTTCTTATACAATACAGGAGCACAATTAAATACAGTGGTGGCACCCACAGTGGGCTGGGCCCTGCCAAATCACTCAACAATCAAGAAAAAGCCCCACAGACATGGCCACAGGCCATTCTAATGGTGGCAATCCCCCAGTTGAGGCTCCCTCAACCAAAGTGTGTCAAGTTGGCGACGGAAGCTGTCCCACACAGGTATTCTGTGCCTTTTTGACATATGACTGGTTCTGAAGGTATGATTTGAGCTTTAAGAAGCTGTTTCTGTTTTGTGTTTTGTTTTGTTGATGTGGAGTCTCATTTTGTTTAGACTGGGCTGGCCAGTCTACAAAATGAGGATTGGAGGCTTGCCCCTCCAACCCTTGTCAGGTTTTAAAAGTGATTGTATGATATTTTCCTTCGTTTCCCTCCCCTCCCCTCCCCTCCTCTCCTCTTCTGTTATTATTATTATTTTGCAGTAAGGGTTTCCTCTCTGCAGCCTAACTTTCTGTCCTCTTGCCTGTCCCTCCCAAGTGTTGGGATTACAGGCGTGCACTACCTAATCTGTCTTCTCTCTGGAAGAATTTATGGGCCCTTGAACTTAATAATCCTAGGATTTAATCTATATAAAGTTGTTGGATAATTTAGTTAAATATTTAGTATAGTAAGCCATGTTTGAGAGAACCGAAAATGGGAAAAAGAAAAGAACATTGCCACACTAATTCTTAAATATTTAAAATGTTCAAATTACCATATACTAAAGTTAAAAAAGCGAGAGTTTCATTCTGTAAAGTGTAAGTATGGAAATCCATATATAAGCCCAGTCTGAGATATTTTATACAATGTTGGTTTAAGCCCTCTGAGCCTGTTTGCCTTTCCTTTTGAAAGCTATTTCTAAACCTGTTTACTGAGCTTTCTAGACACAAAAGCTGAAAGTGAATCAATATAGTTATATATGAAAAGATACATTCACCCTTTTCAAGGGTTTCATAGACTAACGGAACTGGAGACAATACACAAATACCTTAATACAGAGCACAGCGGGATAAAGGCTCAGTTTTCCTTCCCTGTGAGCAGAGAGAAGTCAAAGGTCACAGGCAAGAGAAGGATTAAGAGTTCCATAACCTCTGTTGGGTGGGACATTTGCGAAGGTAGGATTTCCTGGAGTGGGCTCCTAGGAGTGAGGCCCTGTCCTGCTGTCAGACAGTGCATCCTAGAGAGCTTAGGCATTCTTTATGTGTGTCATTAAGACATATCACTGCTCCTGAGGCCTACGTAGGCATTGTATAACCGGATCACAATTAAGTGATCTTGTTTATCTGATACCTTTAGAAAATGAAATGCTTGTGAATGAGCTTGGAATTTATGCCTAAATGACATTTTCATGTTATTGCATATTGTAGCTTTGGTAGAACTGGGAATACATCTCTTTGCCATAACACAATCATGTTAGGATTTACCTTCATCTGTAGCTTGAGTTTACTTTATAACATGATCAAATTCTGTGAGCTCTATGTCTTTTGAATATAAACTAATACTAATACTAAAGAATAACATGTAAGGCACTTTTCAGTTTATTGCAAGTGGCTGGGGACCGAATGTTGAGGTTACTCTAACATTACTGTAGCTCAGAGATTGCGGGAATATTTTCCTGGTGTTATTCCAGTCCATTAACTAGAATAAAATAAAAATTTCTTAGCATGTAAAATATTGTGAACATAATATATATTGTATTTTATGTTTATTCAGAAGGTACTTGTTCAGGTACTGGTGATATTTTAGTTTATCAATAGAGGAATATGCTTTTCTGTTTTCTAGGAAATGAACTATTGCCATTTAGAATTTCTGGTTATTCCAAATATAAATTAGTAATACTTGAACTTCTCAGCTTTTTATTGGACATATGAGGATTTGATTTAGTAATTTACTGTTCTTAAAATAAGTTAATGCATCCAAATCAGAAAGCTATCAGAAATTTTTAAAAACTTAAGTATTGGAGGGG
The DNA here is from genome assembly GCF_000622305.1 of Nannospalax galili. Classification (NCBI taxonomy): domain Eukaryota; kingdom Metazoa; phylum Chordata; class Mammalia; order Rodentia; family Spalacidae; genus Nannospalax; species Nannospalax galili. The sequence goes on along the minus strand of NW_008351881.1, from coordinate 837,737 downwards.
AGGCAACGGTTATAGCTCATATTTCTACTTGAGAGTCACACATACTCACGTGTAATAAATATTCTGGGCTACAGAACTCTCAGTCTAAGGCATTGATGAGTGAGGTTCATTTTAATGAAGTGAGTCTGGGGGACATCAAGTGCCATTTTGCATTAGTATTGATGCTCAAATGTTCCAGTGGCCTCCTCTAGTGCCCAGTATATAATTCTTAATTTTATATCTTTAAATGCCCCTCCTCAGGATATTTTGTATCTTACATTTTAGTATTATTAAAGCTTGCTTATATCTAGACAATAAGGATTGTAAGAAGTTGGGCTGTAATTCCTGAAGCCTGAATGGCACAGCCAGACTCTGTCTCAAAACCCAAACCCAAACAGAAACAAAACAAGGTGAGGCAGTGCGTTCTACCCCGCTGTCCTCTTGTCTGTGTGTTCACATACTGTTTTCTGAACTCTGGAACATCTTCTGCTGTCGTTACCAATAGAACGCATAGATGACTTTAAAAAAGCTTATTTTCATCAGAAACATTTCATCGTTTAGCAATTAATTTATTCAGGTATATTTCTGGATTTCGACTTGGAGGATCTTTCCTCCTACAAGAACTAGATGACATTAAAGAAGCTTTTCTTTTTTTGTTCTTTTTGAAACAGGTTCTTGTTATATTCCCCTGACTGGTCTGGACTTGCTTTGCAGACCAGCCTGGCCTTGGCTTTGTGATACCCTCTTCCTCCCGAGTGCTGAGCTCATAGGAGCGAGCCTTCGTTCTCAGCCTGCTCTTATTTTTCATTTTTTAAACTTAGAACTTGGTGAATTTTGTTGTTTGTTTGAGCTTTGAAGTTTTTGCTTTGTTTGAGCTTGATTGTTTTTAAATAGAAGTACTTTAAGAAGCTATCCTTCACTCCATTCGCTAGTGCTTATCTGTAGTAGGAGCAGTAATTGTAGATAACTTTGGTTTTGGGCTTCCCCTCAAAAAACAGATTTTGAGAGTTTTCTAGTCTTAAAATGTTTGGATCGCCTTAAAGGTCCTCACAGTTTATTTTTATGTGGGTCTGGTTAAAAATATTATTGAGCTACTGGCAAACAATGTATTAATTATATAGATTGATATTGAATCTCACAGTGTTCATTTCTCTGGGATCCATAGTATGCGATATTTTATTTGTTGTCCTTAATAGGTAGGCCATTTATCTTTTCATTTCCAATAAGCACAGGTGTAGGTAATAGAAATCTTTTCCTGCTTTGGTTTTGCCCTAGTAATTGTAATGCAATCTTAAAATGACTTCTGGAAATGTTCAAATGCTCTATCCTTGAAGCTAAGGAGTATGTTAGACATTCAAGAGACTTGCACGTATGCAGAGATGATGAACAACTCTGTGTTAAGGTTGTGCCAAAAAGTACCTTGTTCAATACCAGATACTGACTTGTGTTCCTGCGTGCTGCCAGTCACTGGCCACCTATTCAAAGGCTTTTAGGCTGTAGCTTCTTTGTGTAATCATGAATTCACATAGCATTTCACCAGAATCTCTGACCACTGTATTGTTGCACTAAATTTTCTTTTAATTTTTCAACTTGTACTTATTTTTTATCATAGCTACATGTCAGGACTTTCTCTATGCAGATAGGAAGTCTGCATCTCTCTTTCTTACGTTGCTGGGGTTTATAGTCAGGGTTTGGCATGCTATACCACATACCCTTAGAAACAACCCTTCAGTCTTCAAGATGGGTAGTATTGAATTCTGCATAGTCTTTGTGTCAAGCATTGTGGAAAAGGTTCCAGAGGACACAGGGCTGGTCTTTGAGGAGATCTGTCTCTACTCCAGAGAAGCACCTGTCATAGTCAGAGAAAGACCAGACTAACACCCTGGCAGTGGGGTTCAGGCCAGTTCCTTCCTGCTCCTGAATTCCTCCTCTGTCCAAAGCCCAGTGTCTGCAGTCAGCAAACCTGCATTAAATGCAGGATACACTTCACCAGCTAGATCAGTAAGGGGGTGCACAGTAGAGGTGCTGCTCAATGTGGTAGTGATTTTTATTTATTTGCGTGTATATGTGTGTGTTTGCACAAGTGTGTGCTCGTGCCCACAGAGGGCAAAAGAGGGTGTTGGATCCCCTGGAGCTAGAGTTTCACAAAGTTGTGAGCTGCCCAAAGGGGTGTCAAGAACTCAGCATAGGTCTTCTGGAAGAGCAGCACGAGTTCTTGGCTGAGGAACCATCTCTTTAGCCCTAATGTCTACTTTTTTAATTTGCTCTTTCTTAAGTTCCTGAATCCAAGAGGCACATCTATAATTTATTTTAGGAGGAAATATTTTTACCCTCTAACTTGGATGTAAAATAATCCATTACTGTAAATTCTACTAGAGAATTTTCTGTAATTATTCAAAATTCTTTCACAGTAATTGATACAGACAAAAGGCAATTCCCTACCCAGACTGACAAACTGTAGAACCGAAGGGGCAGCCAGCAGTATGGGAAACGGGCCTCAGTGTTTTCGCATTTCCATCCTCTCTGGTTCCTCAATTGCATCCTCTTTCTCCATAAGTTAAACACATTGTGCTTCCATCTGCTGTGTGCTGTAGATGATTCAAATTTATTTTTGCCGGGATATTTTTTAAATGAGTTTAAGGAGCAGATGTTTCTGCCTTTCTGTGCTCCTCTTCCTGACGCCTTTCCACACATTCAAGGGCGATGCAACCCTGCTGTCCTTGGTGGAGTTTGCGAACCTCCAGTTCGAGGCTGCTGCACTGTCAGGTTTGATGATGGGGTACGTGCGGCCTGTGGGACTTTTCAGTGCTGTGCTGCAGGGATTTGGCAGACTTCTTCAGCTCTTAATAATTCTCTCTAGGGTGGCTGAATGAGAAGCAAATCGATGCAGATCTCTCCTTCTGATAGTCTGTTTCAAGAACAGAAGACTCCTGAAGGCTCATATCTTTGTTAAAGACTTGGTCACCAGCCTGGGGTGTTTTTGTGAGTTGTGGACCCTAACCCTTAGGGCATTGTGGAAGGAGGTTGGGTCACCCAGAGCTTGCCCATGAACGAGGTCTTGGGGCCCTCGGCACTCACCTCTCTCTTTGCTCTTCTGTTCTCTGTAGTTAGCTGTTTACTCTAGCGCTAATTCTGTTCCATGCTGTTCTACATCCATGACATCAAGCCCCACCATGGGCCAAAGCCAGAGACTCAAAGAAGCTGTGAGGCGAAGAAGCCCATTCCTCCACATAGCTGTTTCTGGTATTTTCCCCAGTAAAGAGAATGCTAACACATCCCCTTCATCCATCCTGTGCGTTTGCGAGGTGCATTGACAGTTACTTGAAGAAATTGCCTTGATGTTGTCCAAACATGACTATTTCAGCATCGTTCGCCTCTTAAGAAATGACTACGACAGATGATTTCACGCATCCCCTGATAATTCTCACACCTCTTGCTTCATTACCAACTCAGTCCTGATTTTCAGTCTACCTCATGTCTGAGAAACACACCTGGGAGGGGTGATGGTCTGGCTATTTGTCACAGATATTCTCTGGCCCTAAGAACTTACATTTTTTGAATTTGACCTTTTGAAATGGACCCTGAAGCAAACACCTGGTTCCAAGGAGCTGCTGAGCTTCTAGGTTCCACCCGGTGAAATGTTCTCCTGGAAACTTACCTCTGTTTCCTCACATTCTTTCTCCCTCACCCCTCAAGCCTATTGCCTTCAGCAAATCCCTCAACCCACCCTCCTCTGTACCAGGCTCTTCCCTCCTTCTGCATATGTACCATTTTAATTCCCCTGTAAGTGTCATTGTTGAGACTTCTGCTCCTTCCTTTAATTTACTCGTAGTTAACAGTTGCCTTAGAAACACTCATGTCATCTTATTCCTGAGCTTAAAATGTTCCTGAGATACAGTGCACTGCCGACTGGAACCTTCTTAGAGATGGGAACAGAGGCTCTGCTCATGCTGTCCAGTGGAGGAGCAGCTAATGTCTGTACCTCTCAAGCACTTGACATGTGGGTACTTGGGCACTGAATGTTCATTTTGATTTTAGATTAAATTAAAAATATATTGCATTTACTTATTTATTCGTTTGTATGTGTATGTGTACCTGAATGGGTACCAGTGTGCTATGACATGCATGTTGAGGTCAGACCACAGCTTGCAGGAGTTGGTTAACTTCTTCCACCACTTGGGCTCCAAGAATGGAACCCATACTGTTGGGTTTTTTGGCAAGTGCCTTTTGCCACTGAGCCATCGTGCCAGCCCTTAAATTAAATTGACAAGTTTACATAATGCCAATGGTTGTCCTATGGATGATTCAGGACTTCAGGGTATAGTATAACCTTTGTATTTTTAGTTTTTGGGGTGTGTGTTATATATGTTTGTGTGGTACATGCATGTGAGTATAGGTGAGTAGTCTTGGAAGATGGTGGCATCTTCTTGTATCATAGCTTGAATTTTTGCCTTGGGACTGGGTCTCTTGCTCAACTGGAAGCTCATCATCTTGGCTGTTAACTGACCAGGGAGCTCTTGAGCATTTCTGTTTCTACTTCCCAACACCGGCAGTCACAGCTCTGCCTAGCATTTTACATGGGTACTGGGGAGCCAAACTCAGGTTATCTTATTTGAGAGCATGTGCTCTTGCTCACTGAGCCATCTTCCCAGACACTTTTCCTTTCTATTTTTATCACTGTCCATTTCCACACTAACTGACTGACTAACTAACTAAACTAAGTAAGTAAGTAAGTTTTAGTAAGTAACTAACTATGATGTGTTTATGTTCTAATTTGATACTTTGCAACCATTTATCTAAATGTGTGCTAAGGCGTGTATTTGAAACATTATTTTTTGTGTATGTGTACATAATGTATGTTTGTGCAGTGTGTGCGTGTGCGTGCATGTGTGTGTGTGTGTGTGTGTGTGTGTGTGTGTGCAGGTACATACTTGCTGCAGCCTGCGTGTGGCAGCTAGAGGACAACTTTCTAGACTCAGTTCTCTCCTTCCGCCTTTATTTGGGCTCTAGGGATTGAACTCAGGTTGTCTGTGTAACAAGAACCTCTACTTGATGAACCATCTCTTAGGCCCCAAGAAATACATTTTGTGCTGTGATTAAGACATATTTAACACAGTCATATATGTGTGCCCCCAAATATATGTAAAGCATTATAAATACACCTATGAATAAAACATGATTCCCCACTCCTGAGGCCAGCACTCTCTTGGCTGAGAAAGAGAATGTAAAATAACTAACAATGAAAAGCAATTGCATAGGGTATTAGAAGAAGTAAAAGATCGGGCTGGAGAGATGACACAGTGGTTAAGAGCATTGGCTGCTCTTACAGAGGACCTGGGTGTGAATCCCAGCACCCACATAGTGGCTAACAAACATCTACTGTTTGTAACCCCAGTTCCAGGGGATCCAATGCCCTCTTCTCTCCTCTGAGGGCACTGTAAGACTTACATACATGCAGGCATAACACAGAAAAATAAATTGTCCAGTTTAAGACATTTATGAACAGTTCCACTCTGAGCGCTGTTGTATACATATTTTGTTACATAGAAACACACACTTGTCACTGATAATGGATCCAGTGCCTTTTTCTATGCTTATTGAATATAAGATTCCTTCCTGTGTGTGCTTTTCTATTTGTTTGTTTCCATTTTAGTACTAATTTGTAAGAATCCCTTTTGTTTTACTGGTGTTTTTCCTGCCAGTTGCAACATCCTCACTGTGTGTGACCTGCTGTTTTACTTTTTTGTCATTGGATGAAGAACATTTAAAATTTTAATGAAGTTAAATATATTAGTCATTTCCTTCTTAGTTAGTTCATTTTTTGCATTCTTTAATAAATCCTCTTCTTTCCTTCATCTGTACAGATATTGTGGTGGGGGAGAAGAATAAGAGAAATGAGAAAGAATAAAGATAAGCCCAATATTATAAAGATGTTCCCACTCATTAATAATCGTGAAAGCAAACACTGAGACCACAAAAATGGCATCTACATTTACTAAGTTGGTAACCATTGAAAACAAAGGGATTATCACCTGTAAGTAAGGATTCTGTGGCGCTTTAAAGGAGACATGTTCCTCATAGACTCAAGTACCTGGACACATGGTCTGGTGGTACTGCTCAAGAAGGTCATGGTTCCTCTAGAAGGTGTGGCCTGGTAGAGGAAGCCAGCCACTGGGGGCGGGCTTTGTGAGCTTGTAGCCTTGCCCCATTTCCAATCTCCCTCTCTCTGCTTCCTGGGAGTGCTTGAAGATGAGAGCACCGGATTTTGTGCTCTGGTGGCCTGTCCCACAATTCCTTCCCACCATGATGGACTCTTATCCATCTGGAACTGTAAACCTATCAAGAGACTCTTCCTGTTGTAACTTTTACCTTGGTCATGATGTTTTATCACAGCAACAGAAAAGTAACTAGTACAGATATCTTGTAATCTCTTCAAAAAGGTGTATAATATTAATTTTTGCATTTAGGTCTTCAGTCTACTTGAAAGTACTTTTGTGTGGTATGCAGCAAGCTTTGAATTTCCTCTTAATGTTCCACCAATATGGGGTGCATTCTGACCCTCTGTGGTCTTCTGTTTCTTTACAAACATTTCTTGTTGTAATCCAATAAGCCACTTTACTGTACTGCGTCTACGAATCCAGAATCCACATAGCTTTGTTAAATCACCCCCCCGAGTGCTCAGAGGTATCTTGTAAGTAAGGGAGTCTGAATTTCAACCAGGTAAAAAATGATGAAGACAGGAAATGCTTTGATGGTTCACAGAATCTTGCAGCAGGAGTGCGGGTTAGAGAAGAGATGGGCATTCTGGTGCTGTTTGGGCACTGATGTGTGTGTTTCACACTGATGTGTGTGTGAGTAAAGGTTACTAACAGTTCCTCAGTGTCACATATTGTATTTCCACTGCAGGGAGGCTGTTTCCATTTATTTCTCAAGTTTTCATGGACACTTCCCTCCCTCCATCCCTCCCTCCCTTCCTCCCTCCCTCTCTCTCTCCCTCCCTCCCTTCCTTCCTCTCTCCCTGCTTTCTACCTCACCTTTCTTTATTCAGGGTCTCATGTAATACAGCCAAAGCAGGTCTTGAAGTTCTGATCCTCCTGTTTTTGCCCCCCATGTGCAGGAATCACAGGCATATGCAGCTCATTGACATATTTTGAAGCTTGTGTCTGTCAACGGTGTCAGCTTCTACTGCAAAATGTGCCTGAGGACAAAAGAACAGCTTTGGGGGCCAAGTTTTGGGTCTCTAATAATTCTTTAATTTGACACGTACAGTGTGCCCAGGCCTCTGGGTAGCCCGGTTATGTTTGATTAAGTCTCTCCCCCTAAAGCAGCGTGTTTGGAGAAGTGTCCATCACTATTGGACAGGCAAATGCAATTCTTTACCACCAAGGAGCCTCTGTGACTGATGTTTATGGTAATAACACTCCCTCAGTTCTGCATCTGCATCGGCCACAAATTATGCTGCAAATGTTGTTATGTGATATTAACAAAGTTTGAAAACCATGAGATTGGTGCTAAAAAACATTTTAATATATGAGTATTTCTCATGTGCACTGGAATACGTTCTCCATAGACTTCCAAGGCAGTACTAGGTATTATATCATTCTTAGGTAAATATTTGGCCACTAAGCAAATTTTGCTCTTCCAAGAGGGATTTGAAGCAACTGGAGTGACCCAGGCTATTCCCCCCTATTTTTAACTTTGATTTTTCAAAATAGTTAGATCTCATCTGAATGATGCGGAAATCTCAACAATGTAAGTGGGATCCATTAGAACTCTCCTCCATCATAACTTTTCTGTTGCTGATTCTAAGTATGATTAAGCCAACTTTAAGAATGTCATATTTTATCAACTGAAATCTATTTGATGATTCCTTTTCTGCTGTAGCCCAAGTACACACAACCATTTTTTGCCGTTAATTTAATTGTCCTAAATGAATTTTGAATTCGCTATGACAGAAGTGATCAAGTACAGAATGTTTTGAGATGTCCTGTAATTCTGCTCTATTTTAACACAATGAAACATTTTCAGGAAAGGCAGTAATTGATTTCATTTACTTTCAAAGATAGCAAAAGCAACCTCTCAAAAACAGAAATGACATTTTTTGATAGGGCTGAAATGTTTAAAAAAGAATCAGGGTGTATCTAGGGTGCAAAATTGCTGCTTTTCTGGAAGAAGAACAGCCAAAATTTGTAACCATTTGGACAGGAGGTGGAGCAGGACATCCAAGTTTGACGGATAGTTCTGAAATGAGAGTACAGTTAGTAGAGATACCTGCGGAGATGGGACACGTTTCTCAGGAGGGTCCGTAGGCACTGCTGCCCAGCACCCTTGTCATGTGCTACATACTTTCCTCTCTGTCATCTCAACAAAACTTCACTCTAGTCTTCTCTTTTTGGTTCCTCTTCCCCAAATTCCTCAACTTTGGGTATTTTATGTTCTTTCAAAGAGGACTGAAATATTGTCAGATGGATAAGGATTTGCTCAGCTATTTCCTCCTCCTCATCATTTTAAAGCAATGTTACTATCTATACCGCTGTTCTAGACATGAATACAGTAGGAAAAAAGCACAAAATATGCAAGAAAAGTAGAATCTGAGTTCTTTTAGAGGTGTATGGAGTTGATGGGATTATTGTGATGAAGTAGCCCCAGGGTCTGACTGCCCACACTCCAGCAATAGGGATACGTATGTTCTGGCTTTTTAAAGTGGTTTTCTCACTAGGCTTTAAAGATTGGTTTTCATTTTTATTATGTGTATATGTGTGCCTGAGTATGGGTATGTGCCTATAAGTGCAGTTACCCCTGGAATAACAGATAGTTGTGAGCTGCCTGACATGGGTTCTGGGAGCTGAACTCAGGTACTCTGGAAAAGCAGCAAGTGCTCTTAACTTCAGAGCCATCTCTCTAGGCCCCTTGATAACTATGCTTTGGATCTGATTTCACAGCTGAAACAAACACCGTGTTAAGAAGATTAAAGATAACGAATTTGGACAGTAAAAGTCACTTTATAGTTATTAATAAAATGGTATCTACTTATTTTTTCCAATAAATCAAGTGTGGAACTCCCAGCTTTTCCTTTTGGCTCATTGACACAAATTTCAATAGCAGGTAGTATCTAATATATAACAAAGTAGAAGTGACCAGTGCTCAGCTCAGTAATTGTCTTAGGCGATTTTGTAAATAAAATCTTTTCCATGTTGTCTAACAAAACTAAAATCATACTTAAAATAGAAACCAGCACATGTGCCTCTGGATCATTAATCTATGAATGATAACACTGTTCCCATCCCATTTCTCTTGTACTGGGTCAGTATTTATGTTTCCGCTCTTGGTGAACAGTGCATTCAAGCTTCATATTCCCAATCTCTCTCTCTGTCCCTGTCTTTTTCTCTGTCTCTGTCTGTCTGTCTGTCTCTCTCTGTCTTACACACACACACACACACACACACACACACACACACACACACACACACACGCAGAGCGGAGCAGATAAAGTCTTTTCTCAGACTCTGGTATTTGTTATTTGTTATCCATCTGTAGCAATTAAGGATGACTGTGATATACACTCTAAAGTGAACATGCTATTCAGGGAAAGGATTTAATAGCTTTTCTTTCCTTGCTAGTATCCATAGAAACGGTCCTGAATTTTTTTTTTAATATAATGCAGTACAGGAGAAGTTTTGTGTACCTTGTGTTTTTCCTAGTCTCTGTTTGTAGTTTATCTATGTTGACTCCAGCCTTAATTTACCTACTGTGAAACTTTTTGATTCTCTGAGCTCGAAAGACATAGTTTTACTCTATGCACAGTGTAATCACTGCCCCCCCCCATTGGGGGGATAGTTTGTTTATTCGTTTGGACACAGGTTTGCCTGTAGCCCCAGTTGGCCTGTAACTTGTTACATAGACCAGGCTGGCTTCAATCTCACAGAGATCCATAGCCTCCACCTCCCGGGTGCTGGGATTGCATTACCACCCTAGCCCTGTAACCACCCACTTTTTATCTTCTGTGTGTGGCTTGATGTGATTTTAGGTTGCATCCTTTATTTATCTGACTAATATTGAGTGATTCTGTGACATGACTTTGAGAGGAGATCTCTTTTTATTAGCCAAGGCCCTCTGTACTCTGGAGGCACAGGAATTGCAGGAAGCCATAGCAAGGCGATTCAGATTACCTCTTTTTACTACAAGTGTGAAGGCACAGTATGGGCCATCCAAAGGGTATTCCAGATTCTCTCAATGGTTTGCACACAACCATGCTTACACAAATTTACTGAAAATACCCTGGTCTTCTGCAACTCTAGCCAGACTCAAACTTGTCAATGATTTCTTTTGCAGTAATCAAAGTTAAAACTCAGTCAACAGCCTGGAGGCCTCTATCTGTGCTATCTGTGCCAGACTTGAGTGTAACAGGGCTTCTCTGACATTGATCAGCATTTTCCCATTCTTCATCTCCACTTCCTGGTTTCTGCCTCCTTTAAATACAAGCTCCTTCTTACCAGATTTCTTCTCTTTTTCCTTTGTGCCTCTCTGCTCAGCCCTGGGTTTTGGTGGGTTGTGGGAGGCCTTGTGGCTTCTATTGAACAGCTTCATAAGGAGCCCAGCTGTTCTCCGTCAAGGGTTTTCTCTTTTATTATTCTCAGAGGGCAGGACTGGCAGGGTGCAGCATGTTGGTTCAAGATCCCAGCTGTTGCAAGGGAGCGCTTGGATCCCGATCCTTTGAAACTTGAAGAAAAATTTTCCCTTATCGTAGCAGTTGTTTCTGTTTGCTCATTTGTTTGTTTTTTTAGGGTCTTGAAATATAAGAAAGAGATAATGATCTAAAACATAAGTGTGGAGAAAAAACGAAGTTGTCTTTTTTTTCAAACTTTGACATAGCAGACGTGTGTGTGTGTGTGTGTGTGTGTGTGTGTGTGTGTGTGTGTGTGTGAACAATTTAAGAAACGGGTAAAATGTTCACTAATGAGGCTTCAGATAAATTTGTCTTGGCCTACCTTTATTTGGTAAACAGCCTAAGCAACCTTTGTGAAATGTATCCACACTTCAAAATAGTGTGGTAAGAAAGCTGTGTCTTCCAGGCACTCCGAAAAGTGTTGCAGAATTAAAGGTTTCGATGCTGGTTAATTAAAAGAAAAACTGCAACCAAACCCAGGTTTTGTTTAAAAGGAACTTTGGTCTTTAATGTGTCTTGTTTTTCAAGTTCCTTGGGTGATTCTTTATGACAGGAACTTGAGGTCGATATGCTGAAAAGCTGACCAGCTTAGTGAGGATGGAATTAAACATGTTAAGCAATGAAAATACCATGTTTCACTTCGTTGTAAAAGATTGACAGACAAGAGCACACATAATAACATAAGTTTATATTTAAGAAATGTAACTTATTTAAAACAACAAGCCTTGAGGGGAATGCTTGGTTGGAACTGAGTCATTACCTAGTTAAAAATAACCTTTCCAGGTCATGGCGTTTTGTTTGCCGCAGTGAAATAAGTTTATTTCAGCAGAATGAAGCCATTATTAGCTTGGCAGAGTCCACTTGTCAGAATTTTATGGAGCAGAACACCGTTTGGCTGGGAAATTCAATAAATACTGTAATGTGAGAGGAGTTAAACTCCAAGGGCTGAAGGGGCAAAGAGTGGGGGATTTGTTGCTAATTCATGGTTTTACAGCTTCAGTAAGAAGGCGTTAGTATATATGATGAATTATCATTAGAGGTCAGGCGCACACACCTTTTGCGAATTACTGAGGTCCCAGGATGTGTGAGTGAAATAAAGACTTTAGGGTATATTAGGATGAACAGCCCTGATGGTGTGACATAAATATCCAAGTGTCTTGACTCGGGTTTTTTATTTTTCTTTTTTGGAGGGTAATACGTCTTCTTTACTTGCCAACCTATGCTATCTGGGAATTTCTAGAGCAATGAAATACAATCGAAAATCCTATGACAATCTAATTCAGTCATCAGACCAACACTGGAATAGTAAAATGGAACTGAGCCATTTGTTATTTTAATAGTGTAAAAACCCAAACAGTTGTCCCCACTGAAGTGACAATGGGCTTTATGTTGAGGAAGTTTGGTGCGATGACTCTTGTGGTGAGACAGAGGAACGAATTCCTACATATCTCACCATATCACTCTAGGGAGGTCTTCAGCCAGCCTTGGTTCTTTATCTGCAAAATGGCAATAGGAAGTGGTACTTACCCTGTAATGTTACAGGGATACATGAAGCAGGCTTGTGTGGTTTTAGCACACTATCTCATAACAAAATAAGCAACAACTTAATACTTGTCTGTTGTAAACACCAGTGACCTAAAGATACTTAGAGAAGTGCAATTGCAATGAAAATCTTTAACTCACCAGAAATAAACTCAACAAACACTATGTTTGATGCCATTTTATGGCTGCATGTCATTGTTCTTTGATTTCTAGGTGTTCATGCACAAAAGTACCTTGTTTTTCACATGTACGGTCTTTTTGTAGACATTTGTGTTGTGGTTTTAAGATCAATTCCCCTTTGCACATTTACACATTAATTTTCATGATTCATATGTCTTTTTATTATGTTTAATATTATGATCGTGTCAATAGCCTATAATTTGCTTGATCTTATGGTGGGTTGTTGAGTTTACAACTGAAATCGAATCTTCAGAGATTTATGGGGATGATTTATTTGGATGGAGAAAAATATTTAAGGCTTGGAGAAGAAACGTATTTTGAGATAGAATGTTACTCCATTCCATACTTGTTTGTGATTATTTTCTTACTGTTTAGGTCGTTGAATTTAATATGAAGAAGAAATATAAAGTATGAATATTTGAGTGTTCATAGATCTGTCTCTGCACTGAGAGAAGTTGCAGATGCCCTTCATATTTATTATTGCAAAGTACGGTTTGGTATATTGTAGCCATATTATTGAGAGAAATTGAGGTTGCAAAATTTCATTTAGACAGGTGAAAAAGTTCAGCAGATCTGTCATACGGCAGCATGTTAATAGCAGTGCATTGTGTAGTTAAAAGTTGCCAAGAGAATAGATTTTTAAATGTACTTATTGCAAAACACTGAAAAGCTTATGAAGCCATAGATATGCTAAATAGTTTGACTTAGCCAGTCCACAGTATATACATAAGTAAGATTATGTTGCACATCATAAATATATAAATATTTATATTCATTATTTTTTAGAAAGGAAGTTAAGAATATTTGCTATGAACACTCTAAACCGGCTTCCTGAAAATCCTGTGGACTGAGTGTTCCTCTCAATCATTTGCTGAGCTGCTTAGTCTTAGTATAGACTGAAGACCTTTCACCGTGTCAAGAATTATTAAAACTGTAAAGAGAGGGAACACACTGTTCCTCTGGAAAGGGTGCTCAGTGTAAGCCTTAAATATGGTTTATTTCTGTTCTCGTTTGCGTCTTCTGTTGCTGTGATAAAACAGTGACCAAAAGCAACATGGGGAGGAAAGAGTTTATTTGACTTACGGGTTGTAGGCCAACATCGAGGAAGGCAAGCCGGGGACCAGGAGGCAGCAAGAGAAGCAGGGATCACGGAGGAACACTGCTTCAGGTCCTGCTCCCCACTGGCTTGCTCAGCTACTTTATATTATATAGCTCAGGCCCATGTGCCTAGGGATGGCACCTCTCACAGTGGGCTGGGCCTCCTGAATCAGTTAGCAATCAAGAAAATGTTTCACAGACATGGCCACAGGCCAGTCTGATCTGGGAAATTCCTCTTTCCAGATGACTCTAGCCTTGTGTTAAATTGACAGCTGAGGCTAACTATGACAGTATTATTTTCTCAACAGTCTGACCTCTTCACATCTTGCGCAGTCTGATTAGGAGTCCAAGAGCTTTGAAAGTCATTTCTCTCAGCAGTGCCCTGGAGTTCCTTATTGCCAACCATTGGCATAGTGCTGTATGGAACCTTTGCAAGTTCAGAAAACCGGTAACAAAATACAGCGTTTAACTGCATATTACTTCGTTTAGTGCCTTGTGTAGCGTTCTTTTCCTGTTTCCTCGCGTTAATTAGTTGTCACCTCACTCTAACAGCCCGCTTTTCACTCATCCTTTGACTTAGGTCTCCTCAGGTAGGTGCAGGTCTCCTGACCTTCTCTCTTCTTTTACTTAATACTTTTATCTCCTAAGGGTATTTTCTTTGGAACTGATAATTTTAACTCATATGGATTAAAAGAGACACCATACCTCAGGCTTCAGAGACAGCCTCTAAGCCTTCTAGAGGAATTGCCAAAGTCAATTAAAGAGCAGCCGCTTGACTCCCAAGATTCTTCGATAAACAATGCACAGGTCTTGACAGCTGATCGCCAGTTGCTGACAATAAATTTTGTCTGTTGTCCTAGTCCGTCAGTCTGAAAATGTACCAAGGCAAAACATTTTTTTTTTCAGTCATAAATTGTAGAAGTCTCACCCTCAGGGACTTCAAAGAGTGATTGGGAAGTAAAGGGCTAAGCTGCCCTCATCTTCAATTGAATTCTGGTTGTAATTACAGTTAAACATAAGGAGAGGATTTCTTCAGAGTGTAACGGCTCCCGAGGGGCGTTTTTCACTGGAGCACGTTAATTTATACTTACAATATCTGGCCACAGCTGATCAATAACAGGTCTGTGATGTGCAAAAGCAAGCACTAGAGGTAATGTGATCAAATTTATGTCAATAATTAACCAGAACCTGACCGCTACCAAGTTTATCTTGACCTGATCTTTATTTTTGGCATCTATAAACTGAGCTGTAAGGCTTCTCATTTTTATGTCTTATCTTTGTTTCTTTGAGGATACAATATTCTAGGCCTTACAGATCACACATGATAATTAATGTGCATTTAAGAGGTATCATTTAGGCCTTGTCTAGAATTCTAGTTTTTTATTCTAGGGGTCTTTCCAACTGAGAACCCGTAGGGCCCATGTGACTCAGAGCCGTTTCAGATACCTCAGGTAGAAAGTCATAGTACTTTGGCTTGGCTGAACTGCTCTGGACAGTTTCTTGGGAGTTTTCCAGATATGTTTTCAACAAATGGCAAAAGTTAATTGTGTGGCTTTCCGAGGAAGGCATGAGGCGGTTCAAAACCTGTCAAGGAACTCTGACCAGATTCTGAACCTGAGTGTAACCCCAGCGTTTCAGTTCTTTGTACGTCTTTCGACTGTGCCCAGCACTGGATTTGTTCAGGATCAATTTATGAAGTAGTTTTCCATGTTTGCATTTCCTACCAATGCAGCAGAGACACATTTGTTACAGTTCCTTAATTTATCAAATGAATTATGCCGTGTGATAATGCTATGTGGTAGAATAATTGTCTATAATTTTTACTGAATGCTATGTATGGTATTTTATAATTTTATGTGGATAGCTATGATCTGTCTGGTGAATTTAGAGTAACTTTATTTCCATTTACTTGAGGATACACTTCTTAACTGTTATTTTTCTCCCAGAAAGGAGACATTTGACAGATGTCTTCAGAATTGGATGGTTATGATTTTGAATATTTGCTACTTTAACTTACCCCATAGACTTTGGATGTCACATTTCAGGGTAAGAGCTAGAGAATGCCATCCGTGCAAATCATAATTATCCAATTCACCAGGTTATAACTAAAATGCAATACAATTAGATAAATGTTATCTTTTATTGATTACACTGTCCAAGAAGTATTACTATGACCCCTCCCCCAAATCAGGAACATAATGTGTGAGCAAAAATGTCCTTGGGCCCTGCTGACTGAAGCTCTCACAAAACCCCGTGATTTGGCTGAGTTTGTGGAATGCCCGCCTGAGGCACAGAAGCTGGTTTACTCTGCTGATTAAAAAGCAAGCTTCAGTGACTGAGGCTATAGTGGTATCTCTGTACTCCCTACATCATGTACGCCTCTCTCTCTCTCTCTCTCTCTCTCTCTCTCTCTCTCTCTCTCTCTGTATGTGTGTGTGTGTGTGTGTGTGTGTGTGTAAGAAACTTGCCATTGATCGTGTTTTTTGTCCTTGTAACAGAATATTTCACACTCATTGGAAGTGAATGCTAGCCTTGAATTTCCCCAGGACTCTAGAAGGAACCTTCTTCTTGGCAACACACATGCCTTTTTGGCTCTTTTAAGACTCATCTCCTTGACTGACTGCCTTATCAGAATGTTAATCTGCCCTGAATATTTGTGTGTTTGGAAGGACTGACAGGTAATTGAGAGGGTATGTAAAGTGTTGAGAAAGAACCATGGTCACCTTGGTTAATGGCAGAAGTTCCAAAAAGAAAAGCCTAGATGTATACACAGAAGAGAGAAAGAATGGATTGAAACTGCTTCACTTTGTATTGGCTAATAGATCCGTTAGTCTTTCTTCATAATTTCTGTCATCTATGTTATACGATCCCTACCTGTCACTATTATCTGTCTTCTCTCAACGAATTGGATGTGGCTGTGCTGCCTTTCCGTTTGGGCATAGAGGAGCATGTTCTCTCATCTACCTTGTTATGGCTGCTACCTCATTGGATCCGCTGAGCAGCTTCGTAAGCACTGCAGTGTTTTGTCTTCACAGAGAGGAGAAATAGTGTATTCAAGTACTTACAGCAGGTAAATTGGAAGGACTGAGGCTGTGCGGACTGGCCAGTACTAAAAAGTGGCCCCTGAATTTCTTCTTTTACGTAGAGGATGTTTTCATGGTAGGTTGTGCAAAGTGAATTAGTCCATTTTCTTATTGCTTTGCCTACATACCTGACAAGACTACATAACTGACAGGAAGCACATTTGAGGGAGGAAGGATTTCTAGTGGCTCACAGTCCAATGGGCAGGAAGGCATGGCGGTGGGAGCGCAAGGCAGCAGATCACACTGTATTTGCACTCAAGAAAAGAGAGAGGAATGCTGGTGCCTAGCTTCTTTCTCCTGTGGGTAAAGGCATCTGCTATCAAGTCTACACCCTGAGTTTGATTATTGAAACCCCCATGGTAGAAAGAGGTAGCCACTCTTGCAACTTTCCCTCTGCCCTCCACATGCACGTTATGGCTCCCCCACCTTCAGACACCACACACACAGGAAGTAAATGAATGCAAAAAATGTAATATGCAGTTGTCCCTTTTTAATCATTGACCATCACACCACTGATGTTTGTAGATATACCATTTGCAATTGTACAGTTTTAAATTGACTTTCAGAAATTAAGGTGTCTTGCTCAAAAAGGGAAACATTCTCACAAGAGCTTCATGACTATCAAACATCAAAAGCATTAGCTTTGAAATCCTTGTTACAAAACTTACTTTGATAGCAAACAAAGTTATATTTCTTTACACATCTGGGAAGGGAAGTGTGCCAGCTGTTTGCAAGGTTATATGAAAATATTTTGCTCTTGTTAATTACTACCCGTCTGCCTTGAAGTCATCTCCCCTTTAGTGCGTGCTTTTTCCTAGGGGAAATGCAGCAGAGGGAAAGTATGTTATTATCCAGTTAAGCAATGCCTTCGTGTGAATTTTGTTTCAGGGATACTCAATTAATAAGCAAGTTTAAATGATAATGTAAAGGATTGCACTTACTTTTAATAGATGAAAGTCTAACCACTTAAGGACATATCTTCCTAAGGGCCTTTTCTCTCTGTTTTGTGGATTTCTTAATGCTGCTAAAATAACTTTCCAGAGCATCGTGGGTCATCACTATCACAGCTTCCGTTTTGTTCAGTGTCTATTCTCTGAATCATCTCATTTAACGTTAGCAGCATCTCATTCTCCGTATCGCTGAATGAGCCTCAGTATTGTCTCAGGACTCTTTCAAAATCCAGTGTCTCCGTTTAGCTGACTTCTTTCCTTTATTTTCCACCCTGGGTTATGGAAATTCAATGATTCTTTGAATATTTGTTATGTTCTGCTCTTAAGGCTCATACAAAAGAAAGCAAAAGTAGCACAAAACCTAATCTACATTTCTCTTTAATTCAAATTTTAATCCATTAATAATTCAGAAATCACAACTTTGCCCACTGCCAGTGTTTGAGACATACCCAGTATAAAGTAAGTGCTATGCTACTTGAATAGTAGTCTATACCAGTAAAACAAGCATTTATTTCTCAGATTATTTGATCTTAGACATTCTTGGTTTATAAGAGATAATAGGAACAGCATGTCCTGGAGGACTTTGCAGTTCCCTCTGAGTCTTGCTTTCAAATATTCCATACCCGCTGGCTGTGGCATCTCACCTAATTGGCTTTTGCAAGGACATGGTTTTCCTTTAGACACTGTTTTGAGAGTTCAAAGTTATCCTTCTTCCACAGTGAGAAGACTATCTCACTGTTCCCGATCTCACTGCCTCAGGAAGCAGGAAAGCTGAGGGAGCATTTTAATTAAATGTTGCCTACAGCCTTTATTCTTGCTGTGAAAGTAAACAAAGCTTAACCAGGCCCTAATCATAAAAAAAAAAAAAAGCCCTTTCCTCAAATGTTTTTTAAAAATTATGTTTGCTCTGAAGTATTAGACTACTTTTTTCCAGCTATATATTGAAATACAAATATATAAAACAGATTAGAAAGTCCTTCTAAAAGATTTTACAGTACTTCATTTAAAACATCCATAGAAATGGTCACTGATGAAGAATTGTTGACTGTTCTTCCATTGTGGGTCATTATCAAAGGTTGCGCCCCTCTCTACCCTGTCTCCAGTGCAGGGTAAGTGGAGACTTTAATATTTCCTTTAGATCAACATTATTTCTGACGGAAAGTGAAATGAAACGAAATGAGCTATGTATGTAATCATCGACTGAGTTACTCTGCGCCTCTACAGCATCGCCTCCCATTATTTTTCACATGCATTCTGTTTATACTTACACAGTCTTCTTGCCTGGTACTACAGCACAAAATCCTTCACAGAGCCCCAGGGCTCCCAGCTACTTCTGCACCTTTATCTTGTTCACTCTAGGCTGTGGTTTCTTATCTGCCATTTTAAAGGCACTGAGGTCATTTATGTTTTAAGATATTCCATGTAGGATTTATAGCTTATGTTTTCCAGATTAGCGAGTGGAGCCAAATGCTTTTAAGGTATGTGATCTTGAAAAGATAGCCTGAAATGGAAGAGAACAAATCAACTATGTTAGTGGAAAATAAAGCTAATTTATGAGTTAAGATAAATTTACTCTGTGGGCCCCAACATTTGACCCACCTTCATTTTCTTCATTTATAAATGAAAAAACTGAGTCCCTGAAGCTTGTCAAGGTGGGAAAATAGCTGTGATAGCGAGGAACAGATATCTTAACAGAAACAGGAATATTGCGTTCTGCAAGTACTCTTCCTAGGGCTGGCGTGAGGAGGTCGGAAGGCTGGTTGTGTGGCGAAGACACTTGATTATTTATGGATAAATAGGGCATTCATAGCAACCAGGGCAAGAATGGGGTTCTGAGGAAGAATGAAGGACATCCACAGATGTGATGAAAAATATTCTGTATATTTGAAGTTGCAATCATTTTATTCTTAAGTATAGTTATTTGTGAGAGAAGATCAGGAAAGCAGATAAAGTCTAAATTATAAAGTCAGTTATTAATTAGTCAGTATAAAAACCTTGGAGTGTATTTTAACAATGAAAATTCAATGCTGCATTTTAGGTAGGGGATCTCTATGACCAAAACTGAGTTATGGAAAGATAATCCTGCCTTTGGCTCATGGCACACAAAATAAAGGAGCAACTGACCAATTTATTCTCTTCCCTGAAATAGGTCAAAAAGCAGATAAAATGCACAAGGCAGTGGTCCTCCATACAGATGATCGAAAGTTATGAAGAACAGTGCTGTTGAGGGACAGAACCAACCAGTGGGCCATAGCCTCTGCCTGAAGAGAGCTTCTAGGATGCAGCAGATTGAGAGGGCGCCAGCTGAAGGCTTTCAGACTCGTGGGAGTGTTCCGCAGACTTCATGTTAAAAAAGCTACCCAAGGCTGAGAAAGAACTAGTTGAAAGGATTAACAAAGGATTTGCAAAGGGCTGGGCATAGTGCCTGGTCTTGCCTATCAGAAAGAAAAGTGCCATAATTCATGGAGCATCTGGTGCAAATGTCAGAAAAAGTACTCTACTGTGGAAAAATCTAGTCTAGGCTAACTCCTGAGATGGTCTCACTGACCTTGAAAATAAATTTGAAGGAATTAAGAATGTTTTTAAGAATTTTAATTGCCCAGAACAAAAACCAAGAATATTTATAGGAACATGAAAATATCCCGTACCTACAAGGTAAATTAATGATGTTGAGTATTCCATAAAAAAATATTGAGAGAATTGTGGCATTAAATTGGTTTTTTTCCCCATGAAAGAATAAGTAGCAGTTTTTTTTTTTTTTAATGGTGATTCTTACAGTCTGGTATTTCCTAATATTGACTAGTCCATATACATCACTGTGTAGAGCAGCCCATTTATTTGGGTTACGATCTAACTTTCCTTAGAAACTACGAACCTGCGATGCTGGCTCTGAATGAGGCCTCAGGCATGGACTGATGCAAGGAAGTAAGGCCTATCTGACCTGGTGAGCTCCAGTCATGTGAAGCTCCCAACCATGGCTACTAGTTTTACCATCCAAAACAAAGGTTGCCTGTGCCTAGTTGAGCATATGTCTGTGTATTTGCATCGGGATGATGCTCTCTCATAATTGCCTTTTAGATGTTATTTTATCCTTCTGAACTTTGAGATTTTGAGTAAGACTCATTTATTTATAAAATAAATGAGAGTGTTGATCTTTGGCAGGATTTTTACCCAGAATGTGCCTGACCTTGCTTTTCATCCCTAGAGCAATAAACAAAACATAAAAATCAAAACAAAAGAAAGCAAACTCTCTGCCAGTCTAATCACCATCCACACAGATCTGTATATAAACCAGGAACAAAACTATCCTCAGTGCTTGAACACTGAATATTTACTGCAACTCTGTTACTGTACCTCTCTAACTTATGGATATGACCTGTCCTTGGTTGGAAAAAGGAATATTTTGTGTTTCATCTTCACAGTTGAAATGATGCTGTTCATCTAATAAACAATGAAACATTTTTCTTGTTGATGAATTCTGAAAATTCAACAGGTATAAAGATGTTATTATTGTATGTACAGATGTATATATGCCTTCAATAGTCTCTATAGTTCACAAAATGCTATGTAGTAGGAAAATTAATTAGGAAAATGTTATTAGTATTTAGTTGAAAGAGGAGAATTAATTAATTAATTAACACCATATTGGGGATTGAACCTAGGCTTTTGTATGTGCTAGGCAAGTATTCTGCCACAAAACAACACTTCCAACCCCTAGTTTTTATTTTTTATTTTGAGGGAGGGTCCCACTAAGTTGCTCAGGTTTGCTTTGAACTCTAGCCAAGACAGGCTTTGAACTAGCCATATTCCTTCTTCAGCCTTCTAAATCGCTTTCATTCTAGCCTTGAATCACCAGGTCTAGCAAGGATTTTAAACACAGAGTAGAGTCTATTATCAAAGGAAATATGCAAGGAACATTCTTGCTTGTGTCAGGGAAGGTGATTTTTAACCTTGATAATTTTCCCTTCTGTTTGCCTTTCAGCTTGGTTCATATACTAAAAGGTTTTGCCCACTAATACCTGAACATTTTTAGGAAAACACAACAAAATAATAATCAAGGAAATGCGTGCTGTTTAAAGGGCACAGTATGGGACTAGAGAAATGGCTCAGTGGGTAAGAGCATTGGCTGTTCTTACTGAGGGCCTGGGTTTGAGTCTCAGCACCTTCATGGTGGTTAGTAATCATCCATAACTCCGGTTCCAGGGGCTCCGTGGGCATTGCATGACATGGGAGCACTTACACTTATGCAGGCAGTACACTCAAACAAATGAAATGAAAATAACAAAACACCAAAAAAATAAAGGGCACAATATATTTTCTTGAAAATTATAAATTATAAAAATAAGTTAAATATCGTCAGAAAGACCACTTTCTGGACTTCTTGTTAAGTTTGGTGTACTCCAAAGTATACGGTTTTCGTTTGGTGAGACATTGTTCTCAGTCTTCTAGGCTGAGAGTGATTGCAGCAATGTTTCCGAATCCTAATCGATTGTCCATTGGGCACGGTGCATGGAGAACACACTTTTATGATATATGATAAAGAAATGAATTGTCTTTGGATGGAAAATGGACAAAACTCAAAACCTCATTTTTTAAAAAAATACCTCATTAAAAAATTATTTTGGGGGCTTGGAATAGACAATTGGTCTTTCTGCATTACACTATCACAGTGAATTGAGAAGACAATTTGATGCAAACTGCTTTTAGTCATAGATCCCTTAACACATTAATATATTATAGACTATTTTTGTTTCTAGTTATCTTAACACCTGTTTATTAAAACCTCTAGCAACATATTCTAGGTTGCCATTAATGGGACCCTTGCACAGGAGTCAGGAGAACAGGGTTCTATATGTATACATTTTTTTTTTCAAAATTAAAAAAAAAAAATCGAGCAGCAACAAACCCTTCCCCTTAAACTTTAAAAAAACAATAAAAAAACAGAAAGCTTCTCCAAGAGGTAGAAATTCATTAACAAACACTGTTCCTTCTACCTTCTACCTGCACAGAGTTACACCATTACATTTTTAAAGTAAAGGCTAATTGTAGAAAGAAGCTTGTTTCACTACTAGTATTTAAATGAGTGGAGGGGGACGGATTTTTTGCGTATCCCATTAGCGTTTGGCAGCTTTCCACCTCTTTGGAAAGTAAGAGGAATCCATCAACTATCTACAAACGCCGTTAATGTCTACTGCCTGGGCCAAATCACGTTGTACCCTGTGGATGTTCAATAAATATTGATTGATGATACCGTGTACCCCAAACACTTAGGTTAGAGCTCAAGAGCAGTGCTTAACAGTCTCACCCAGCTGCAATTCTGCTTTTGTAATTTGCATTTAGTTCTTAGTGCTAATGTTTACAAAACTGAAACACTGTGTGGAAGCTCAGCTGACACGTGTAAATAGTGGATGAGTAAGTGAAGTTCTGAATGAATTCAAACAAATACTAGATGCAGAAAGGTCTCCTAATCCCTAGTAGGCATTATAACATAAATGATTTGTAATCTGTATTTCCCATTGATACTGGATGTTTAAATATGTAAAATCTTTCTGTTATTGTGTAATATATTTTTGTTGCATGATTCATATATCTTTGGAAAAGTTGGAATCATGTTAACACAAAGAGTTAGGTGAGGCATTTTCTTAGTGGCCACATTGCTTACACATACACAAACACATTTGAGACCCTGGTCATACTTCATCATACCACAGTGCTGTAGTAAGAACACTATTAAACTTATCATTAAGTCAAAGTATTAGTCCCTTGCAAACCCTTTAACAACTGTGTTTGATTCTTTGAATGTCAGTTTCCTTAGCCTTAAAGAAAATTTGGGGTATTTTAATCTCTATTATCATTCAAAGCTGTAAATTCCATACAGATTTTAATTTTCTTTTAATGAAGGGTCTTAGATTTTCTTTTTAAATCTTCATTGATTGGAGGAGAATAATTCATTAATAAAACCTCTGGAAAACAGTGTCTTTATAGTATACATCAGGCAGTTATTTCATCTTCTATGTTTTAAAAGGACTTTTGTCAATTTTTAGCCAAAGTTCTAGTGATTTATTTAAAAATTCTCTGCACATATACAACACATTTTGATCATATCCATTCCCTACTACTTCCTTCCAACTTGCATCACAAACCCCTGACCTGTCTCCCTCCACACTTACTATCTTTTTTTAAAAAATTAATATTATTATTAAAAACCCTTGAGTCCAATTAGTGCTGGCCATCTGTGTGTGGGTGTGTGGCCATCCATTGAGGTGTGAGCAATCTAGCAGCAGCCACATCCCCAAAGAAAACTGACTGTCCCTCCCTCAGCAGCCATCAACTATAGGCAGCTCCTCAGATAGAGCTGGGACCTCAGGAGCACCTCCCCATCCATGCAGAAATGTTGACTGGCTTGATCCTGTGCAGGCAACCACAGCTGCTGAGTGAAGATGTGTGCAACAACCATGTCAAGTCCTGCCTAAGACAGCACTCCACAGCTTTCCACCCAATCCTCCAGCTCTGACATTCGTTCAGCCCCTTTCCTCAACGTTCCCTGAGCCTTGGATTAGAGGAGGTTTATATACATGAACCATCTAAAGCTGAGCACTCACAGTTACCTGTTCTCAGCACTTTGACCAGTTATGAGTCTCATCATTGACTGCTGCCCACTACAAAAAGAAGCTTCTCTGACCAGGCTTGAGAACAGCATCAATCTATGATTATAAACATAAATACTTAGATGGCGGTTTGATCATTTAGTGAAACAGTACCAGTATGTTTGCTCCTTAAGGCCTGTGATCTCCCCAGCTATGGGCTTTTGACCAGGATTACATTACCAGGCACGAAATTACCTCCTGTGGAGCAAGCCTCAGATCCACTAAAAAAAAAAAGCTGTTGGCTACCCCATAACCATCATGCCACTATTTCACCAGTGGACACATCTTGCCTGGTGAGTCCATATTGTAGCATGCAGAATCAAGTGCTGGGTTAGACAAATGATGCCCTTTCTCCTCCAGCAGCCTGTGTAGTACCTCCAACACTGAGAAAACTAGGCAGCAGGGAGAGTTTCCTATGCAGTTTGAGGGTTCTCAGTGTCCTGTAACCAAAGTGTGTGGGCAATAGGGTGTTGCCAGTTAGTTAAGGTGGGCAACAAAGAGCCATGGCAATACCCTGTGTTCTTTCATTCAAACTCCTTTTTATATATTACATTTTTTTTTTAGTTTCAAACTATTTGACGTTTTAGTGATTTTTAAAGATCGAGGCCAAGTAGTAATAGCTGTTTTGTTTGTTCCAGATCATGTAAGTATTTGAGGAATCTGTAAAATGTTTTCTTTCCTCTTGACCTTTTGAGCTATAGTAGCAATTTATATTCCTAGTAAAAAAAACTTAAGGATAAAATTTCCTTTTCACTTCAGTTCCTATTAGCATTACTTAATGTGTTTCCTTTTGGATTTTATACAAGGGAAGATACACAGCAGTGGGGTCTTTTCCCTCTTTGGGGGAAAACCATGTCTCTCAGCTGGGCTGCACATGTGTCATGGAGTAATCACTACACACATGCAGACAGCTGGGCCTCACCTTCTGACACTGGCTGCGGCAGCCTATGGCGTAGCCTCCACATCAGAACTGAGAAACGATACCAAACCAACCTGCCTGGGATGCTCAGGTTTGTGATTCCTGACAGAGCCCTGAGGGAGCTTCTTTGGTCAGTACTTTTCATTTAAAGAGGGATCCTGGCCACACTTTCTTGATGACAAAACACACAGAGCACAGGCACTTCTGGTCATTTGTGTGTTTTCTAACTGTTGCAGTGATGAAAAAAGAAAAGTTCCAATAAACGCATTTTTGAGTTCTTATGTACAGTTAATGGTAAGTATTGATTCAAGAAGTATGGGGAAATATTTTAACTAAATCTGGTTTATACATGATTGTTTGGGGTTTATCTGTTTGTTTTGGCATTATCTGTTACTTTTTTCTTTCTTATTTACTTATTTTTATTTTACGTGTATGAGTGTATTGGCTGCATGCATGTATGTGCACTCGTGTCATGCAATGCCTGCAGAGGTCTGAAGGGAGATTTGGATGCCCTGGAACTGAAGTTACAGACAGTTGTTAGCTGCCATGTGGATGTTGGGAATTGAACCCAGGTCCTCTGCAAGAGCAGCCAGTGTTCTTAACCGCTGAGCCATGCTAGAAAGAAGGGTAGTGTTTTCCACCCAGAGCAAGAACACTCTTGGCACAGTCTAGCCTCTTCCTTTCCAAGAGTGTGTGGCGGTGGCCCTGGTGCTGGGCTTCTCTGCTGCTTTTCCCTTCGTCACATCAAGGATTCCATGTCTTGGAAATTACTTTGTTTGCAATATTGGTACATAGCTGAGGAACTGAAGCTTAGAGATCCTGTGTCACCCTTTCCAGTTTCACAGAACTCAACTCTTTTTTCCTGGGTTTGGAACTCACTTAGGCTCCCATCCTTCCCCTGCAGCATAGCCATTTCATGTTATAGTAGCTAGGTATCCCTGGGCAACGGTCTGTCCCAAGGTTAACATCTTAACACCTTCTCTCTTATGTTGTCTATGAATTGGAAGCAGAGAACAGATGAGCGCAGTAGTGATGACTGAGTTTCTGCCACGAGGCTGCTGTCAAGATGCCTCCACAATGGTAGTTCTCTCCTTGACTTTCCAGGGGATGCTGGTTTCTAGTGGTAATTATGTTACCACTGCAGGGCTGATCAAAATCACCTCCAGAGTCACTCCTTTGGTTGTTGGCAGTCACCAATTCCTCAGTGCCTGAGGCTCATCATAGTCTGGCCAGTTCTCCAACTCTGGAAGTTGGTGAGAGACAAAGGCAGACAGAGGTGGAGGGGGGGGGGAGGGAGGAGAGAGCAGTGTTTACATAGCTTTATTTTGGAAGTCTCACTTCATCACTTACACAAAGTCCGAGTGTTGGAAGCAGTTGCTTCCTCTGGGCACCACTGCAAGGAGATGGGATCATGCTCCATCATGGGAAGAAAATGTATAAATATATCTTTAATTTTTTGTGAGTGGTGTGTGTGTGTGGTGTATACATAAGAATGTCCAGGTATACTCACAAGCTTGCACATGTGGAAGCCAGAGTAGGATGCTAAATACCTTCTTCTATCTCTCTGTGCCTTATTCTCTTGGGATACGCTTTCCTCCTGAACCAAAGGCTCTGCCTTTTGTCTTGGCTGCCTGGCCAGTGAGCTCCCAAGATCCTCCTGTCTCTGCTCCCCAGTGCTGCGATTCCAGGAGGCTGGGGATTCAAACTCAGGTCTTCGTGCATGCACAGTACATGTCCTTACCCATCGAGCCATCTTCTTAGCCCATGAATGCATCTTTTAATTATCATTTATATGTTTTACCTACTTAGCATCTAGAAATAGAAAAATCAGAATTTTAACTCAATGGACATTTCATTTTACTTCCTGGTATTAAAAGGTAGCTGATAAATCGTTTTTAGCAAGCTGAACAACTAAAATAAACTGGTAAAATTAATATGGGAGCATAACTTCCTATTAGAGGCTGCCTGGTATCAACCCTAAAAATTTTAATCTATGTATCCTCATGCCCAATCATGAGAGGTGTTCAATAATTAGCTGATTATGTATTAATTTATGCATCACATGAGCCCTGTCACCACCCAGAAGTCCATTACTTTGAGTATTCCATAATGG
This sequence comes from Nannospalax galili, assembly GCF_000622305.1. Lineage (NCBI taxonomy): Eukaryota > Metazoa > Chordata > Mammalia > Rodentia > Spalacidae > Nannospalax > Nannospalax galili. Next base: position 810,560 of record NW_008351881.1, on the reverse strand, counting down.
TTGGTATTTTTAATGTCAGACTCATGATCCCTAAAATCTTAATGCCTGCATTCCAGATGTTCTTAATCTCTAAACTGTCAGGGTGTTACTGGGAACATAAGGTAAATGCCTTGAAGCAAAACAATAATGTGTTTTTAATGAAGAGAACTTTCCGTGTTGCTGAAATCTGAATCAAGAGTTTTCCTTTCTTGCAAATAGCCTTTTCATTCCACTGTTTGTAGGGAAACATATGGCTCAGACCACAGTAGGATGTGTATAGCAGGAAGATGCGAACCCTGCTTCCCGCATGTGTCACATCTAACGTAACACCATATGTGCATCTCTGACAGAGGACCAGGATCAAATGCAAGTCTGAAACCGTCACAGTGGTAGAGGAGACTTCATTTGTTTTAAACACTGCAAATGCTTTCACATTTTCAAGTAATTCATGCTCCCTTCACTTTTAATATTTGCATTTCCTTATTAAGAAACAATCTACCAATAATTCTTAATGAAAACCTGAAATGGTGATATTTAGAAAGCATTAGTTTTCTGAAAGTAAATTATCAGGGGAAATAGTTTGGTCTTGAATTTTCCATATTTAATAAGTTAATGAGAAGAAATTAAAAAAAAACAGAAAATATCATCTGTGCTTTTTTTTTAATGATTACCTCTCTGTGCATATGACCTCATTTTTAATTTTGACTTGACATAAAGAGTATGAATACTACCCCGTACGAAAAACTACCCGCCAAAATAACAAATTTCTAAAAACCATGTGATTAGTGTTGCTGGTGGAAGCTAGAGCTCTGTCTTGTCATTTGAAGTCATCCTTGGCAGACAACCCAGGAGGCTTGATTGATGGCTCCTGTGTTCATAGCAGAATGTGGACCCTGAGTACACCTGAGACCTCAGGTTGGGTATCAACCTGAGGAATGTGCATAACTGGGCATCCCAGGGCCCTGTAAGGAGATGCCTCTTCTTTACCTGTGGAGGAGGGTGTGTCATGCCCAGTGCAGGGACCCTGTTTCAAGGTCTCCTGTGCTTTTGCTTGCCTCTGGGAGGCCATCTTTTGGGGGGAAAGCTCTGAATTGGATCACTCATCTATATAGCTTTATCTCTGGGCACATAAAAATTTCTCCCTGCTATAAAGAGAGACATTTTTCCTACGGGTTAACTGGAAGAGAGGAGGTAGAGAAAGTGCTTTTAATTTCAAGGGTCAGGAGTTAGGAGAAAGCCCATAAACACTGGCTTCCAGAGCACTCATCATGTGCAGCAGGCCGTGAGTTTTCAGAGGGGTTTTCTACTGAAGGAGCCCACAACTCTTCTGACAGGATTAATCTATGTTGCTTTCTTTCCTCCACTCACTGGATGCTGTTGAGGAGCAAATTTATAATTTAACAATACATCTTGGGAAGATTCTAAGAATCGGATTAAACTAAAAAAATAATAAATGGCTTTTGCTAAAACCTATTATTGTTATTATTGTAATAAATCAGTGCCCCATCAATATGGAAGTCTCCTGTGGTTTCAGCACTTCATGAAGGTTATATACGCATTTTCAGTGATACAACTCCAACAGTTCAGAAGTTTATGCTTTATACATAAAAAATGCCTGGAGCTAATTAAATTTTATTATTCAAACTTGAATCCCTGTTGTTTCAAGGAAGCTTTGATAAGATACAGTTCTCTACCAAGAAAGGGCATTGAGGGATTATACTGCTACATTTAATTCAGTGGGGAATGCTTTCCTATAGTGACTACTTACATATGCGTACATCTGAATTCTTACGTATATGAGTCCATAGCCCCTGAACCTCTATAGTTTAAATATTAAAACAGACAGACTTCGGTTTTTCTCCTCTCTTCTCACTGTTTCCCTCCAATAACTATTTTTAAGGCGATTTAAAAATTTTTTATTTATTATTTTTATTTTATGTGTATTTGTATATTGCCTGCATGTAGGTAAGTGCACCCGTGTTGTGCAGTGCCTGTGGAGGTCAGAAGAGGCTGTTGGATCCCCTGGGACTGGAGTTACAGACAGTTGTTAGCTGCTATGTGGGTGCTGGGAGACGAACCTGGGTCTTCTGCAAGAACAACCAAAGTTATTAACCTCTGAGCCATCTCTCCAGCCCCCCAGTAGCTATTTTTAATGCACCTAAATTGGGCATCTAGTTTACTTGACCATCTGTGGTTCATGTCTTTTTGGTACTTGAGGGACTTGGGTTTCTAGCTCCTCAGAGATGTGAGGGATAAAAGATTGCATGTCTCCTCTTTGGCTCCTTTGCAAATGTAGTAAGAGCTAAAGCTTGGTAATGGCATCTTTGTTCACTGTGGTGCCACAACCCATGTGTGTTATGATGATTTTTCTCCTTAGTTGTCACCATCTTTCCATTCCTTTTGTCCATAGACCCTGTTTCTTTTCATTTACCTTCCTTGGATTGGGATTATTATTCACAGTATGGTTATACCTCTGTAAAATTCTCTGTGCCAGTAGGCTTTGCAGTCAGTAATCAGCTGTATGTTTTCAGGTCTGTAATGCTTTTGAAGATGTGTTTGATGGATCTGAGTGCTTTTAACCTTGACCCTCTGCTCTCTGATGCAGCTTTGCATTAAAGTCTTATGGCGGAGCCTCACTGCGATAGTTCTTCCGTGGTTTCAGTGGCTCTCCCATCAATAGTAATTGCAGATGGTAGTGTGATACTGTGGCATGTAGCTTGGGAAAATAACTATTCAGTGAAATTTTATAATTAATTGTTGAAAAAAAAATTTTTCCTATCTTGTTTGTTATTTACAATAGGCTTTTCTAGATTGTTCCTTATTTACTACTTTTGTTTTCCTGATAGAGTGTCTGAGTCTCTTTTTATAACTACCTTGTTAAAACTTATTTCCTGTTCTGACATTGCTTGATAATTACCTTTATGCCTTGTTAGGATAACAAGAACAACTATATTTAGGAAAATTTATGAGCTGAATTTTTAGATGACTTGTTTTCTAGGCAAAGAAATGCAGTTTGTCTTTTATTTTAAAATTTTTTACTTGCAACTTTATCCTGTAATTAAGATAGAAGCTATGTTTAATGACTTACTGTCTTAGTGTCCCCAAATTACAAAACTTAAAAAAAGTGACTAAAGATTAAATGATTAATTTGTAAAGTAAAACATGAGGTGAACTTTAGGTGGTCGATGTAGAAGAAACTGGTATGGAAGTAGAAGTAGTTACGTCATCAGGTTTCACAATCAGAATGCATAAGGGCTGAGAGCAGCAAAACTCTGTGGTAGAACTCTTGTACTGAGCTCTTTCTTCAGCACCACAGAAAGAATCAAAGCAAATGAAACAATTTCTAACTTTAATTTACTTTCTACTTGTACCAAAACCATTTTTCCCCGGAGCGGGAAGCCACAGCACCAAGGGTAATCATTTGAAAGGCCTTGTTTGCTTTGAACCCATGTAAACATCAAAGAGATAGCTCCTCTAGCCAATGAGGGGAGAGAGAGAGAGAGAGAGAGAGAGAGAGAGAGAGAGAGAGAGGAAATAACATGTGCGCACAACAAAGATTTCTTGGTTTCAGCCTTTTGTTATGTGAGAAGATTAAAAAAGACCCCTTATAGAAATAAAAACATTTAGATAGGAATAGAAATATATCAGGAATGAAGGAATCAAATGCCATACTTATTATTTTTAACTAGAATATTCAATTTTTATCAAATAATTGTTTAAAACTGGTCAGCAGCAAAAATAAATAAAAATAAAATAATAAGGAAGCAAACAAAGCCTAAAACACAATACTAATATCATTTATCTTTATCTCTTATTTAAGTACAGAAAGTTAAAGAAAAAACTAGTATTATTTACATGGACTAAAATAAACACACATATGCATATATGTCTGTGCATGTAAGAATATAAATATATTTTAATTCTAAGTGTTTCCTTTTAAAATGGCATTAGGCTGACAGCTCTTGACAAGGTCTCATCCATTTTACCATAAAGATAGAAGAAATCCATTCCATGGACCTTGAAAAATAGAACTAAGTAATATTAGAAACTAAAGTGACAGATGGCTATAATTAAAATCTAAAGAGAATTTCCATCATCACATAGCCAGAGGACCAGCGTGGAGGATAAGCGAGTGCTTTCTCTCCTGATGGGGTATGGACTCAGAATGATTATATGTCATTTTGAAAAGTAGTCATTGAGGGGTCTGCTGTGCTAATTTTTGAAACAGATCATGTTGAGTCCTCCCAACTCTTATGTGATATGGGCAGTAGGTCTAAGCTATTGGAGTCTTTCCTGCACCCTTTGGCTCCCTCTTTTAAGAGAACTAGACTTTGGGGGCACAGAAAATCTGTACCTTGGCTCAAGAAAGTCATTGTAGATCAATTGCACCAAACACACCTTGGAGTTCAAAACTGAGGAGACTATTCAGCTGCTTTATTAGGTAATGAAGAATAGGACAGATACCTTAGTCTCTTTTCTCTTGCTGTGGTAAAATACCCTGACCAAAACAACGTAAGGGAAGAAAGGTTTATTTGGCTCACAGTTCCAGAGGGATAGAGCCCATCATGACTGGGCAGACATGGCAGCAGGCAGGGAAGGCATTTTGGGAAGAGCTGAAGGGTAACTGTCATACTGTATCCATACTCAGGAAGCTGAGAACACCACATGGGCCCCCACAACCCTCCCTGTGGTTTACCGCCTCCTGTAAGGCTCCACCTCCTCAAGGAACCATAACCCCAAATAGTGCCACCAGCTAGGTACCAAGTGTTCAAACACATGAGCCTATGGGGGACATTTGACATTCAAGCCACAAAAGCAAGTTTTGCCTGTGTTTCTTTGCACACACAGTACCTTTAGAGCTCTTTTGGAAATAAAGGCTAATAATGACAATAAAGAAACTGGCACAAAACCAAGAAACAACGTTTCAGCTTAAGGGAAACTAAGACTGCCTTGTGAATGAGGAAGAAGAGAACTCATTACAGTGACTAAGAGACAATTTTGAACAGATGCTTTACTTCTTTAGCATAAAGAAAGAAGATTCATCTTTATGAAAGTACAGAAAGTCACAGACATCAAGATTAGTTGAAAGAAAAAGAGTCAAGTGATTGGACCACGATGGAAGTCAGTGTGTTGTCAGCTGTTCTGGGACACGGAAGACCCCGGGATGTGGAAAAAGGGAGGGAGATGAGAAAACCAGCAAGACCACTGTGAGCTTTCAATCACCTGAATATAGAGTTGGAAAGGTCTGTTTCCTCCTCAGAAAAGTACATTTAGAAGGAGATTCCTGCTTAGGACACGGATTTACTGATGCCTGTATCACTTTGTTGGACGGATTCAGATAGAAGAAAATAATTTTATTAACATCTAACTCTATAAGTACAGTTTAATTCACTAAAGATACTTAATAAACAGTATTTCTGAGTATTTTTACATTTAATGTTGGATTTTTAAATGAACCATTTCTTAAAAGATTTATTTTTATTTTTTAAATTATGTGGACAAATGTGTGTCAGTGGGTAAGTATGTGCATGTGCAGGAAGGTGCCCACAGAAGCCAGAAGGTGTCAGATCCCCATGGAGCTGGAGTTACAGGCAATTTTAAGCACCCAACATGAGTGCTGGGAATGAAACTCAAGTCTCTGTAAGAGCTTTTAACCACTGCGCCATCTTTCTAGTCTGTCAGAATTTGATTTAGTGGCAGCAATAACAATAAATGAGCTAACATTCGTTTGGTATTTTTCTGTGTGTATCTTTCTCATTAACTATTCCCTGAAAAGATCGTCTCAAGGGACACAAAGCAAAATAGATCTCATTTGTTATGGGTTTGCCGTCGTCTTTATCATCTTCACCTTGAAAAGTAACAATAGACCTTATCATAGTCTGAGTAGGACTCATAATCTAATTAGGTTACAGGATAGTCTTTTCTCTTTAAAATAATTTATTATTTATGTATTTTGTGTGTTGTGTATGAGTGTGTGTACCCATGTGCCAAGGTGCACAAGTGGAGGCTGGAGGACAATTTATATATACATACATATATATATATATATATATATAATATCATGTTCAATGTATTGTTTTCTTCATTATTGTTACATATACATACATTTATGAATATACAAATATATATAATGCACTGAGTTCATCTGGTGGTGCTGATGTGCACATGAGTTTAACACTGACTGCTTGGGATTAGGTAACTTATCACGGAACTTGTCCCTGGAGAAAACTGATTCTCCTTTCCAACTCTTGAGTGTCAGTTCTCTCCTTCTGCTATGTGGGATTTGAGGATCCAACTCAGGTTGTTAAGCTTGGTGACAAGTGTGTTTATCTGCTGAGCCATCTCACTAACTGAGATGCTCTTTTCTTGGAAATAGTATGTGGTTACCTAGGAAAAGTGCATACTCATTTTTTTAACCTGTTATAAATAATATAGGTTCTTTTTCTAGAATTATCTTTATTAATTTTTTATTATGTACATAGTTACATTATAACATAAAAACCTTAAGAGTGGGATTGGAGAGATGACTCAGTGGTTAAGAGCACTGGCCACTCTTGCAAAGGACCCAAGTTCAATTCCCAGCAACCACATGATGGCCAACAACCTTATATAACTCCAGTTCCAGGGATCTGGCACCCTCTTCTGACCTCCATAGGCACTGAATGACATGGGTACACTTACATGCATGCAGACATCCATACACTTAAATATAATAAATAAAAAATTTAAGAGACAGAATAATGCCGTGAAGCCTGTGGGTGGGCATTCAGCATAGAGTTAATACTTCAAAATATTCAACCTGACAGTAGATTGTGCAGATTCATTATTCTTAACAAATGAAAATAAAACCACATTCCTTTTACAGATTGTTCTAAAAGTTAGTGCAGTTTCGAGCTTTAATACCCAAGAAACTTAAGTATTGCAGACTTACAGGAAAATTTATTCTATACTAACCTGTTGATGGTTTGAAAAGTTTAGCTTTAGTTAGCGTTTGTCTGTGTTATCAGATTTCTGGAACTGCTTCAATAAAATACCACACAATGGGTGACTTAAATGGCAGAAATCTGCTTCTGAGTTCAAGAGACAAGTTGAAGGCGTCACCAGCAAGTTCCTTCAGGGGACAGAAGGAAGGACCCATTTCCATCCCTGACCCTTGATGATGCTGATGGTAGTCCACCCCAAGGGTCATCTCATCTTTACACATCTGTTTCTAACTTTTCCTCTTCTTGTGAGAATAGCAGTCATATCTGATGTACAGCCTATCAGAAGGATAGGTCCAGGGAAACCTACTAGTTTCTTTTAACTTAATTGACTCTGTGGAGACTGCATCTGTCACTGTGAACTCTGTCTGAGGTACTGGGTTAGACATAACTGTGAACTTCGGGGAACATGGTGCACTGAGAGCAGACTTCTTAGACTCCTTCGCTTTTCTTCTCAGTGGTGACTTGGGAAGTTCCATAGCACCAGGCAGAGGTACCATATTGGAAACGTGCTTGTGCTGAGCTTTCTAGACATATGCTGGTTACTACTGTTTTTCAGACTTTTCATCTAGAACAGTAAGGTAACTCTTCCCTGGAGAAGCTGATGTAAAATAAGATAGCTGTAAGGCGGAGAGCCTTGTGTTGTAATTTCTCTGACATGATTCACTGCCTGCATCACACCTGCTTTAGATGTGAAAAAGTCATTCTTCTTGGATCTCATCCTTTTCTGTACACAAAGACAAAGGCTTGCCTTCCAAAGACCATTCTGCAGAGCTTTAAATGAGCTCATAAATATTAGCTATTAAGCCAGAATGCTTTGCAAAAAATATTTTGTAAATTATAAAGCATGGTGCTATATACTCTTTTGTTTGTTCCTTTCCTGTGACATCCTAAATCTATGGAAAAGCCCATGCTAGCATTGCTCCAGGTTATTTTCTTTTTTCTTCAGCAGTGTAGTGTGGCTTTGGATCCATAGGTCCATAAACACACAACTTTTTTCTTCACACAAAATGACATCAGATTCCAAAGCTTAATTTGTATATGATACACAGTATCAGCACCTTCCAACATGAACTCCCTGGAAAATTGAGCACTAATGCCGTAAGGCATCCAGTGTGCAATGAATTAGCTTCTGCCCATGCATCCAGAGTGGTACTGTGTTGGTGTCAGCTTTGGGAGAATGAAGAAGTGACACTCAGCTCCAACAGAGCATTAACTATCTAATGGAACCCATTCGAGAAAGGCCGACTGAACTTTGTCTTGGATTTATTGACAAAGGATCCATGCTTCTCTCTGAAGAACTTCTTGCTGATGTTGAGGCAAGGGAAAGGCAGCCATTGTTTCCCTTAACACAGATGGACTTTGAAGCTTGGAGATGTCAGGAATGCTTTCCAGAGCCTTCCTGAAGTAGATAATGGCAAGATGAGGAGGGTACCCATGCAGCCTAACCATCAATCTGCTTCTGTGGGATGGAGATTTCCAACTAGAAAGCAGATGTCAGGCATTCTTTCTATATAGATAATGACCTTAAAGAAATTAGAAATCGGTAAAACCATGTGGGACAAAAAAAATAGGATTATGATGTCCTCAGATTTGTGCCAATAACTTAAATGTCTTTTTGAAGTACAATATTATGATTTATTATTATCTAGCACTAATATCCAGATGATGTCACATTGCTATCAATCAAGCTGCAACCTGGCTCATTTGTTCTTTTGCTTTTTGTAGGAGGTGCAAGTTTCAATGCAGACATTGAGCGTGCCTAACTTCAGTTCTACCCTACTTTTCCTGTTAGTGGTTTGGGATTACTTCCTCTTAGGTTGAACTCCAACATCTTAATTCCTTCTCATAACAAAACTGTGGCATATATATATAAATTAGATGTATATATATATATATATACATTTCTAATTCTTATGCTTTTACTTGAAATCTAAAATTCAGATACTGTGCATTCTTCAATATCTTTGTATCTTTGTCAGATATGATCAGTTTTACAAGAATGTTCCCCCTCTACACACATACTGTGTTTATTACTCCAGCAAGTTTTAGAGTCATGCCTTGATAATTTTCCATGCCTGAACTTCCAAGTCACAAAACTCATTACTGGCATTGGTCTGATCTTTTTCTTGTGTCTGACATATTAGCATAATGTGAGATCAACAGAGCTGACTTTCAATAAATACTTGTTTATAAATTCTTTTGAATTACATTTTAGCTCTTTGTTTTAGCATTAAATAAGTTTCCTGTTATTGGCATATAAAGAAAATGAGCTCATTACATTTTTGTTGTTTATTTACTTATCGCATGTATTTGCTTCTGTGTTTTGGTGCCCATGTGCCAAGTTGCATGTGTGGAGGGCATCTTGCAGAAGTCAGTTTTCTCCTTCAGATCACCATTTGGTCCCTGAGGATTGAACTGAGGTCAAAAGGTTTAGTAGCAAGCACCTTTACCCATTGAGCCATCTTGCTGGTCCAACATGAGCTTCTGAAATAGTGATTTTGAGATTTTCCTTCCTTTTATAAAACTGTTTATATGTATATCTTAGAAATTCCTGAACGTGGGAGTAAATTTGGGATTGGACACTAACTTCTTATTAAAGTTAGTGCTCTAGAACTACATGAAACCTATTCTCCATTGCCTAGGGCTGTGTTTTTACAAATGGTAAAACAATCAGTGTAGGTGGCTGTTGTGGACCCATACCTTTCACACACAGTAGCTCCTGAAGCCATAAATAGTTAGATTCTAAGTGGGTCAGGCTGCTCATTCTAGTCTGCATGTATTTCAATACAGTTTTTGATTCTCTGCCTTTCTCTCACACCGTCTTGCTTCCCTCATCCCCACTAAGCCTCTAACCTCCAGTCTCCTTTACCCTTTCATAACTGTGTAATCTACGGTTCTTCCCCCTTCTCCTGAGGTACCCCTTAGGAGGTACCCGTATTTTTCCCATCTCATGGGCTCTTTCTAATTTCTTTGCCTCTATGCACACTCATTCCTGTATAAATTCAAACATATAAAGATTAGAAGCTAGGATCCACAAAGGAGAGAATATAGGTCATGTTTGCTTTTCTGGGCCTGGGATATTTCACAGATGTAATAATGGAACCTCTACACGTAAGGCTCACAGAACATAGTGGAACAAGGGGCAGAGAGAACACTAATGCATATCTCAACTCTCATCATCAAAGCTTCCTCATGCAACAGAGGGCAAGGAACACAAAAGACCTCAACTGACCAAAATGTAGAGAATAAGAGACCGCAGAGTGCATGTCACCGGACAGGACTCCTATATTAAACTTCACCCACCCAGGGCTCAGGGACCATTGCAGAAGAGAGGGCAGAAAGAGTGTAAGAGCCAGAGGAGGAGGTACATAACCATAAAGAAACAGAGTCTTACAGGCTCCTGGAACCTTTCACATATGAACTTACAGCAATGGTGACAGCATGCACAAGGTCCATGCAAACTCAGTCAGACAAAAACTAGCATAGAACTAGGGAAAAGGGCAGGAGACCATAACAAGGAACTATTGGCCTCTGTTCACTGCTAGGTGAGGGAGAGTTGATCTTCTTTAAGGGAGTGACTCTAGGCAGGCTGAACAGGCACCGGGACATGAGCTCACATCAAGGGATATCTGGGTGCACAGGCCCATCTTGATAGGCCATTAACTTATAACACAAAATATATGAAGCCTTGAGGGTGGGACGTGGTGGGGGATGCAGATAGGGAAGTGGGGAGCTAAATATGATTAAAGGTATGAAATTCACAAAAATTCAATAAAATATACTTAAAAATAATTTCCAATTCTATCCATTCTCCTGTGAATTTTATAATTTAATTTTGTGTGAATGAAATTTTATTGTGTGTATTACCACATTTTTATTATCCATTCATCTGTTGATGGATAGATGCTTTGGCTCCCTGCATACCCTAAGTACTGTGAAGAGCAGCAATGATCATGGATGGGCAGGCCTCTCTACAGCAGGAAACGGTGTTATTTCGGTCTCTGCCCAGGAGTGATGTAGGCTGGGTCATACTGGAGTTCTACTTTTAGTTTTTTCAGAAACCGTCACACTGATTTCTATAGTGGCTGCACTAATTTATGCTTCTACCATCAGTGAATGAGACTGTCCCTTTCCCATAGTCCAGCATTCCTTGCCATTTGTTTTCTAGATGACAGCCTCATCCTGGGTAAGATAGCACCTCAAAGTAGAGCTCTCTCTCTCTCTCTCTCTCTCTCTCTCTCTCTCTCTCTCGGAAATACATTCTATTCTGGATGGCCTTTTTTAAGTCATACCTTTGGATGAACTGTAATTTTTAAGTTTATCAAATTCTAATTTATAAATTGTTATTGTTATTACTTCGCCTTTCCTCATAAATCTTGGCAAGCTCAAAGACAAAGAATTCTGTTATTGTGATAAGATGTAATTCATCTTTCATATTTATTTCTCTATTGCTTTCATTTTTTATATTGTGTGAAGCAGCAGTGATTCAAATGATTATCTTTCCCACTGCGTCGTTGGGAGCACATGTATGTGCATCAATGTCTGAGTCCATTGGCTCTGGTTCCTGATTTGTTTCCTGGAAGTACTTGAACTAATACTTCACAGTAATATGTCTTTCAAACCGTGAATGTATTATAATAATTTAATCATCCTCAGTTTGTTACCAACACAGAAATTTTCTGCATAGAAATCTTGTCAACTTTTGTTACATTGATTTCTTTCTTTTAAATTTATTTTTATTTTATGTGTATGAGTGTTATGCCTGCTTGTGTGTAAGTACACTAGGCTGTGCAATGCCCACAGAGGACAGAAGAAGGTGTCAGATCCCCTGGAACTAGAGTCACAAACGGTTACTAGCTGCCATGCGGGTGCTGGGATTGTAATCTAGGTCTTCTACAAGAGCAGTCAGTGAGTGCTCTTAACTGCTGAGCCATCTTTCCAGCCCCAGATTTCTTGATTATTTATATTTTTGATGCTGTCGTAGGTAGAATACTTTAAAAATGTTTCTTCTCTAATAGCCCATCTATAGACATTTCTTGACATTAACTTTACATTCAGGAGCCTTAATTAATCTTTAAAGTTTCCACACACAGTAGCAGGCTTCATTGTGGCATTTCATAACCTGTGCCATCACATTTTGTTCTAATTTGTCCATCTCCATCACTGCCCTTCCCAGATCCCTTGTTCACATTTGGCTGGTTTCCTTCCTATATTGTATATAGAAGGGTAAACTATGTTAAATCTCAAGTTTATTTAGGTAACTGTTAAGAAAAACAAATGAATTAAATGACTTCATGTTGGAGCGTTAAATGCCTTGCTTCCATTGCGGAGGAAGACTGGGAATGACATGTGAAAGGAAACTCGGACTCAGGAGCTCATTCTGGAAGTTCACTGCCATCGACTCACTGCAGGGCCTGGTTTCTAAATCTTAAAAGAAAGGATTTTTGGATTATTGGAAAGGTCTTGTTTCTAACAATCTGAATTCCAGTTTATTACTGGCTATTAACATCATTGCTAATGTTACAAGGCTTAAAAGGCTTCAAAATCCCAGAAAACAAAACAAAAATACCTTTGATCTACTAAACTTTATAAACTTAAAAACAATTTTTTTAAAGCGTGGAATGTCTTTCCAGATTCAGAGATTTAAAAGTGTGATTTGAGAGGCCCCCTCTTCCCAGGAGTTCTTTGTACATGAAAGCATATTTTCTCCCATTTGCGTTTTTCAGGACATAAATGAAAACTAACATGAGGTTATTTGCTTTTCAACTAAAAATTCTGAAGTCTGTTAAACTTCTCCATGGGAGATTACTGAGAGGAGAAAAATAAGTCTTGTTTTTTAAGGACATGTTGCTAGGCAGATCAACCACTTAAAAAGCAGCACACTATTTCTGATTGTTTTAATCAGTGTTGGAAAGGGGAGGCCAGTAAACAGGGGGACTGGGGAGAAGTGCCTCAGGGATCAAAGGACTTCACAGGAGACCAGAGTGACCAAGTGTAAGCAAGCGATTTGGGGGCAGTGAAGCCACTGGCCGAAAATGGCATTTAGAAACCATTGGTACTTGGCCACTGCAAAGACCATCTAAGTAGAAATCAGACATCTTTACTGCGCAGCATAAACACCTTCTCATGTCTTCACAGGCATTTCCAATGAAATCCTGCCTCTGCTCTGTAGCCATCAGGCCCTGGGTGATCTGGGCCCACCCTGCTTTCCAGCCTGTCTTGGCTCACTCTTTGCCAAGGCTTTCTGACCCCACCTCATCCACCTTCTCCTCCCTGAGCCTCTGTCTGGGCAGTTTGTCTCTTGACTTGCCAAATTCTCCAGTATCGTCTCCAGATTTAGGCTCATCTGCCATTTCTCCAGGGCCCCTGCCTGGCACCCCACCCTCTGTAAAGCTCACCCTGCTCACCTCACTTATTCCCTACCCCATTACATTGCTTACTTTGCCTTACAGTGACCTGGTAACTTCCTCTTAAGCCTGTTTTGTTTTAAGGCATGCTGTTGAAGGTTGGTCCTGGACCTAGAGCATGCTGGTAAGCACTCTCCCACTGAGCTTCAAGCTCACTGCTCTCTGCATTTTACAATACTTTGCTTCTGCTCCTTCATAGTACACAGTGACAGCATCACAGGTCTCATTGTCTCCGGCATTGTTATATGACTTTGGATCCAGTCAGTGTGCCTGCCTCGTATTCAAAAAGAATTTTGAAACAAAAGAATGAAATAGGTCATTCTGAAAGCAAACAAAACCCAGTTCATGTGTAAAGTCATTCTAGTTCAGTGTAGATGACTTGCAATAAGAAAGGGCATTGTATGAAAATCTCGAACAACAGCAACAACTTTTCTCCTCTGCATTACATCATGTTGACACTGGCTATTGCATAGACATAGAGCCTTGTAGTCTCACATTAATCATTTGAATACAGACCGGGATTTGTTATCAGATCAGTGAAACCTCACATTTTTACCTACCGTCTTCTATAATATATGTGAAAAAACACCCAAGCTGCAAGGTTTCTAGGGCAGCAGCCCCCAATGGTTATGTGGCTTAGGAAAAATTATAGAATTTCTATTTTGGCTTTAAAAAATAATCTTTAAAATTTCTTTTAAGTTCGTGTTGATTAGTAGTGCACTAAAAGTATGTGACATGTAAAAGATTTTGACATCTATTTTTAACGTGGTCTATTTGTAAATGGAATATAGATTTAACTTTTTATGAGATATATGTACTAAAGTGATGAGTCTGTAAGTGACAAAATCCTATAAAGTGAGTGGTTTTGGCTCTTGTGACCGTTGGTATTGGAAGAAGTGTGGTTTTCAAATTTTCAACCAGATAATATAATCATACATTATAGTGATACCTGTGACTAAGAAATATTATGGAAACCAGAATAAAAGAGTCAGTCTTCTATATTTGTGGTATGAATATCATTGTGTAGACTACAAAATGTGGAGAAAGATGACATTTTTGATTAAGGGTTTGATCGCCTAAGAAAAGATAGGTGTTCTGTTCACTCTCCATCCTTCCGCATCTATCTGCCAGCACCATTCCTGCCCAGCCTCCTGGGTCTTTAGGCTCCTGCTCCTTCTGTACCCTCCCCATCTGTCTCCTCCAAGTCTACCCCCCAGTAGGTGTGAAACATGAATCCAGCAGTGAATTGTGGTTGGTGCTTTACTGGCATTTCCTTTGAATCACGTGATTATTCGTTTTACAACTGGCATCTAGAAAGTTTGATGTTGAAAAAGTTACTGCATGTGGTTTGCTAGTATGCTTTTAATGACTTTAAACTCATTTTTTGATATCTATACCATGTATTTTGTTTGAAGATTTTAGGGAAGTATAATAAAAATGGCAGTATTTTACAAAGCTTCTTTCCAGAGGTCTTGAGTATATTTTTTTCAAAGAGTGACTATGGGAAAATATTTTTTTTCATTGCTAGTCTGACATATCTTGGTATGGGAAATGCATAGTGCTTTTATTGCTGCAGGAAATTTTCGTACTTTATTATCGAATCTCTTTATAATGCCAACTGCTTTGAAAAAGCAACCATTGCGTGTCTTCATTTCTTCTTTCAATATGGACATGTTGCCTTCAGCAACTCTTCAATAAAGTGCATTTGGTCTGTCCTCTTTCCACCTGGATAACCGTCCTGCATAATCCTGTGAATTCACCATCTGACTGACAACTCCCAGTTAGCCAACTTGTATTCTGCATTCCTGCCAAGCTTTAAAGAGAAAATACATCTTGATGGTAATATGTAAAATAGACGTGGTTTAAGGTGTATGTTATCCCTTCAGTTACTAAAATGAGAATTAAGAAAGTCCATTTCTGGTACATCATTTCTCCTAAATATATCTTATAAGCCCTTTAAGTCTTAGATATACAAATATATAATGATATCACTGAATTAAATACTGATCCTTTGGATAATCATTGCTTGCTTCTGGGATGAGTTTTTACTGGTGAATTATGAGTAGGTCAGGACAAGGACTCTCATATGTTTATCCAGTGAAATTCTCTGTCCTTCCTGTTGATGCCCCACCTTTAATGAATAAGGAAACAATGTGTTCCCTTATTCCCTGCAGTGGCTTCTCTTTTCTCTCAGATATGAAGGGTCTTTGCTCTGTGTTGCTGGTTTTAGACTTAGAACCTCACCTGAGAGCTAGCTGCCTCTGTTCCAGTAAGGAGAGAGTATTAAAAATGGACGCTGCTGTAAAGAGAGCATATGGTCTGCAGGAGCTCCCCTGCGAACAGCAGATGTGTATCTGAGGTTCCTGATTCCATTGCTTCTTTTTAAATTATTTATTGTCTGTTGGAGAGGGCGATGATTTGCATTTCCCCCCTGATTTTTATGTTTGTGGTTTCACTGAAGTGAAGAGGAAACCAATGGCCATAATTGAGTGAAGTGAGTCTGTGGGTTAGAGAACACGGTAAGCTTTGATGTCTGTGATTGAGTTTTCCTCCCTGCTTTTCTTTTCCTTCTCCTGTGTGAGTTGGTGGCCATTTACTTGATTTCACAACACAGAGGTGACATCATCCACTATCTGTGTTCTCATAGAATTCCAGAGTGGAGAGCATTGGTCCTGACAACACTGGGGAAGTAGGCCACGTGTTGTAACACTTCACTACCCAACCTCTTCTGATGGCCTCTCCCCATTAAAGTTTCTATGTTGCTGGTTGTCCTTTGGAAGATCACTCTTTGGGACTGAGTCTTTCTTCCTTAATACTGTGCATTGGAGAGAGGCTGAGATCCCATTGTGAGCGATGGGGATACCATTTCTTTATGGACACACATCACTCTGGTGTCGGCTGCATTTCACAGACCCATTCATTTATTTGATAACAGTAGCTTTCCACCTAAGCTCGTGAACTGTTCTTTTCTTAAGAAAAGTACATTTTGATTCTTTTTGAGGGCAAAAAACGGAATTTGGGAGTAATTAATTGGTAGAACGTCCAAATCTCTTTTAAGGTCATGTTAAAAACACACTAGAAACACCTAAAATTGGTGGTTTAGAACCCTTTTCTAGAAAGAGGTCTTGAAAGGTTCTTTCATTCCCTACCTCTCTCATATGCACACAAACTAATTTTCCCATTGTTCATGAGTTTTCCTAGACCATTGTTTCTTAACCTTGCTGGTATTTTGAGGAGGGTCATTTTTTGCTGTAAAGGTTTTGGGTGCACGGTAGGAAATGCATCGTCTCTAATCTTTGTGTCTTATACACCACTAACACTGCCTTCCTTTATGCTATAATTGCAAAACATATCTGCAGATCCAGCCAGATATTCCCAGAAATTTGGCAACATCACTCTCAGTAGAAAGCCATTACCCAGAGATTTGATCCCTTTAAGAGTCTAGCTGTAGATGAACCAAGCTTCAGTAGGCTAAATTAGTTTCCTTTGCACTCTAGTAATGAAGTATTTAAAATGATTAAAAAATCTGGGCTGGGGACTGGAGACATGGCTCAGCAGTTAAGAACACTGGCTGATCTTGCAGAAGACCTGGGTTCGAATCCCAGTACCCACATGGCAGCTAACAACTGTCCGTAGCTCCAGTCCCAGGTGATCTGACAGCCACTTCTGACCTCTGTGGGCATTGCATGACATGGGTGCACTTACCTACATGCAGGCAATGCACACATACACATAAAATAAAAATAACAAATAAAATTTTTTAAAAAAATCTGGGTTTGTATTCCTAGTCAATAGAGGCAGAGAGATGCTGATCTCTGGGGCTTGCTGGTCAGATGGGCATGTTCACCTGCACACACATATTCACCCACATGTACACACACACACACACACACACACACACACACACAATGATTAAAAGGAGTTGGGCATTTTGACCTATGCCTATAATCCCAGTGCCTAGAAGACTAAGGCAGGTGGATTTCCATGACTTTGAGACAGGCCTAGGCTATAGAGTAAATTCCAGGCAAGCCTCTGGGCTAAAGAGAGTGAGACCATCTCTAAAAAAACCACATACATGACCTCAAACACGCACACACACACACACATACACACACACACACACACACACACACAAAGAATAATTAAAAGACCCCTCATTTAAAAAAAATAATCTTAAAGAAACAAAATAATCAGCACTAGATTGCTCACTTATAAAGTGGCAAATATATCACAAAGTTAATTTTAGCAGTTGTTTATAAATAAGTAAAGTATATTATATATTGACAAATTTCCTATGAGTGATGAATTGATAAATTCAAATAAATTGCTCATGACATAAGCAAAAGTTTTGCAAGCATAAGAAGAAACCTTTTGATTTATGTGATTTTAAAGATAATAAAGAGAATTACCTTAATTATTTTCAAACTATGATTTTTGCATTGATTAGAAATATTTAAAGATTAAAATAACAGAATCTGCAATCTCTTGTCTGGGTGGTATTGGCTGGGTTATATTTCTGTGTTTTGTGAGAAGAGTCAGTTTCTCACTTTCACAAGATCTTTCTGGAAGATGGGAACAAATAAGAGCTCTAATGACCTGTTTAGTGTATTTATATTTGAACACCTGCCCTTTCAGGTTCGGTTAGATTCATAAAGGTGAGTAAGAGTTGAGACCAAGTCACTTAAGAAAATCAGATGCTTTTAATGAAATTATCCTTCACTGTAAGTTTGAGAAATAAAGATAGCCAGGTGGTGAAGTTTTTGTTTTTCATTTATGTGTACCTATCCATTCCTTGTGGCATACCTCATTTTTACGCCATGAAGGAGACTGGAGGAATGTTGAAAGTGCCGTTTCTGAAAGTAACCAATATTTGTGTGTTTGCCAATGGAAGGTTAGTGTGCTTTATAAAGCACACCAAGGGTTATTACCTTTGTTCTCTAGGAACCGAATTTACATACATAAAAATCTTTTAGTGTTGATGGGCTTTGTTTTACTCCTTAATGATCTTATAACTCACTTGATTTCTTCAAAGAATCATTGCCTACACTACCTGGTGTACTATATTAACATATAGCCTGCACCAAAGATAAGCTGATTGAATTAGTACTTCAAGTTTATATGTAATAGCTTGCAAAGTTCTCTCAACATTTTCTAATTGTTATAAGAATATATTTGGGAGGAAAAAAAGCTTGAGTTTTTCATAGTTGTACTGTTATGGAGAAGATATGGCCTAAGTCATTTTTAGTTTTTCTCCTAAAAAGATTTCTTTGCATCTGGCAGATTTGAACACTTTTTGAAAGATGTATCTACCTCATGACCACTTTTTTTCCGCTACTTTATTTAATAGCTCATTGTTGGTCTGTTTTTTTGCATAGAAAAACAGTGTGGACGTTTTTGCAACTACGTATTTAAGAATGTGTTTTCTGTGTCCCTCTCTGACATTATTTGAGTATACCTATGTCATAAAACCTGTACAGCTATTATTTCACATGGATGTGCTTGTCCATTGTAGTGGTGTGATGTGACATGTCTTTAAGACCACAAGTTCCTACTCCTGTGTCTGCCGCACACAGGGGTTTCCACTGTAATGAGAAATAGGGTAAAGCAGGAATCTTACTTTCTAACAATTTGCATATATTTTACATATTCATGAGTTATGGTGTAGCATTTTGTTACATGTCAACAATATTTAATATTCAGGATAATTGGCATTTCTACCTTGTATTAATCATGGCTCACCAAAAAACCAGAACTGATGGAATGAATTTATATATTAAAAGGGGATTTATTGGAATAGCTTACAGGATGGGGTCTGGGAAGGCCAACAATGGCTATCTCACACTGGACAGGCCGAGAATCTGGTAGTTGTTCAGTCATAAGGCTGGATGCCTCAGCAGTCTCAATCTGGTACCTAAGGCCTAGAGGATTTCTGTAGAGCTTCTGGTCTTCAGTCTACATTGGAACTAAAAGAAGTTGGTTCTAACCACAGCAGTGAATAGATAAACTCACCAGTGAGAATGAAGGCGAGCAGGCAAAAGCAAAAGCTCCTTTGGTCATGTCCTTCTGTCTGTGCTGTCACCAGAAGGTGCTGCCCACATTAGCTTGGTCTTCTGGCCTCAAATAATCAGAACAAGAAAGTCCCTTGCAGGAGTGCCCAGTGGCTTGATTTTAGCTGATTCCAGATCCAGTCAAGTTGATAGCAAGATTAGCCATGACAAGTCCACACCTTGTCACCTTGACACCTAGCCACATCTCCTTACATCATGGTTAATTTCCAAATGAAAATAATAACAAGGTCATAGGTTCGCTTAACATGATATAACTATCCCATGTACAGCTACAAACACATTATATTCTTTTTAGAATAGGTAGCAAGGTTCCTTGAGGAATGCTTAGTCTTTTAGTGTCTTGTAGCTTAAATATGATAATATAGATTTATAACACTTAACCACTGATGTTATCTGAGTTGATGTTACATTACATGCTGAAGGGACAGAGGAAAGCAATCACACATGGGCTTAAAAATGGGCATACATGCACAGACATGCACTCAACAATATAGGACAGAGCCATGTCAGTTACAACCCTTGTTTCTGCAACTGCTCACATGACCTAGGCTGGCTGGTATTCTAAATGCTTTCCTTTACTCCCTGTTGCATATTTCCTCCACCCTCAGTGAGCACCTCAGAAAGGCTTGGCTGTAGCTGTGATAAAATGCCAAGGCTGTCTATCTGACGAGTTTGTATTCATGCTCAGATGCCGAGGAGCTCAGAAGGTGGGCGACTGTGACCAGTGATAGTCATGTATATAGAGATTAGAAATGCATGTGAAAACGTCTCAATGTCAATTGCCTTGGAATGAATTCTTCTGTATGGAAAAAAAAAACAAAAAAACAAGTATCTTCTTGAAGTCCTTCAAATTAAGGTAAAGAATAAGAACAAATCATTCTGGAAAAACGCAAAGGAAAATAGCTTTAGATA
>NW_008351881.1:758958-790052 GCF_000622305.1 Nannospalax galili | reverse complement strand
AGGAAGTGAAGAGAAAACCCACAGAATGGGAAAAAAATCTTCACCAGTGACACATCTGAGAGAGGTTTAACATCCAGAATATATAAAAAAAACAAAAAAAAAAAAAAAAAAAAAAAAAAAAATTAAAAAAAAAAAAAAAGTAAAAAAAAAAAAAATGCCATGACCAAGGCCACGCACCACCTTAGACACGTGTCATTTCTTTGTGCAGGCAATAGTTAAAATCCTTGTACCTATGTTGAACTGTATGATAAATTCTTATCTATAGTCACTGTACTACGCTATAGAAACTAGAATTTTTCCACCAATGTAATTTTATTTTTGTACCTTATAAGCAGACTTTCTCTCTTCCCTTTCCTCCAACTTTCGTAGCCTCTGAAACATTACCCTACTCTTTACTTCAATTAGAGAAGTATTTTGAACTTCCATATGAGTGAGACCATGCAGTATACTGAGTTTCTGTCCCTGGCTTATTTCACTTAACATAATGACGTCTAGGCTTCTCTATGTTGCTATTGTTAATAAGGGTGAATTTCCATTCTGTCTCTATTTAAAAAGATCACTCTATTAAGGGAATCCTCAACTGGTTACACATGTTGGCTTTTATCATACTCCTACAATAGGTGAGGGAGTGAAGGTGTCCCTTTGACATACTGACGCCCTGTCCTTGCTCAGTGTGCTTGTAGTGTATTTCTGGAGCATGCAACAGTTCTTAGATTTTTAAACTTTAAAATATTACTCTATTAAAATACTGAGTTCATTTCACAGGTATATTTTGTCTCCCCACCATTTCCATGTCACTAACATTCTATGCGTTGTTAAAACCAAGCAGAGGGAGGAGTTCCATCCTTAGAAATTGAACATGCCATTCAGACAACACGTGCTTGGCACTGGAAACTGAACGTTTATCAAACATGGAAAGTTTTCACTTCACATTATAAAAAGAACAACCAGGTATCAGGTGTTTCAGAAATGAAGTGAGACGGACAAAATCAACTAAGTATTTTTTTTGAAAGATATTTCCTCCTGTGCCAGAGATCTTGACTAGCGTTCGGTCATCTGGAATCAATTCCTCACGTAACTGGGGAACTTGACTTCAACTTTGGGAAGAGATCACCTTTTTCCATAAATGCTTGTATTATTTCCTTTAATATAATCTACGGAACTAGGTCTTTTCTTGTGTTTTAGGAGTTTTTTCTCTTTTTCTTGCCTTTTAAAGGACTCATGGCTTTTGAATCATGGTGTGGGTGTTTTTGAACCTTCCCTATTCTGCTTTGGTTTTTGTGCATTTCTATCCCTAGTATCTTATATAGATTTCTTCACTGGAGATTTTTCTTTAGTTTCTTCCTCATCAAAATCATCATCTTCTTCCTTGTAATAGATCATCTTCATCAGTGTCACCATCATCTTCATCGACAAGGTTTTGCTCTTTTCTACAGAACCTTGTTACTCCTTCAGGGGCTTTCCAGATACATGTAAGAGTTTTACATAATCTTCATCTTCTGACATGGTGTTACCCTCTGCACTTACTTGGCATGTCCACTAATGTGCACAGACCCTCACCCACACTTCAGTCCATAATTTCAAAATCCCCAAGGGAAGCTGTTGATTGTACAGACATTTTCAAAGTTGGACTGTCTTGTACTTCATGGCCTCGACTTTCATCATACTCAATGCATCTTCTGCCCCATACCATAAACTATCCAGTTCCTAGTAAAAGCTAATGGTCATTAAAGTGGCCATCTTTGCTTGTCTTTACTTCACAAGCCAAAAGGCAATTCTGGGGCTTCAGAGGGCCTGTGTTCACGTTGGTGGAATCTTCCACCTGGCGTTGGTTCACACTTTCATGTGAGGCTCAGTGGATGGAGACAATTGACCAGTTCTCCGAACAGGCATGCAGGACCAAATCATGCCAGGGCCTGTCTGTAGATTTTTGCCTACGCTCCACACTGCTTTTCTTAAGTAATGGCTATACTCATTTAGAATTCTGCCAGCGTTGTGTAAGAATTTCCCTTCCTCTGCATCCCAATAAGCTTTTGTTGCTGTTTGCTAATAGTCATTCTGTGTTGAGACGTTTTTCTGTTTTGGCCTTGCTTTGCATTTCCCTGATGATCCAGTCCTTTCCATGTTGGGTGTCTTTTGGGAAATATCTGCTCCAATTTTCCGTTTTCGATTTGAACTATCTGCTTCCTCACTGTTGACTTTTTTGAGTTCCTTATAAATCTGGGCCATGGATCCCTTGTTGAGCGGATAGTGTACAGATGCTTTCTCTCATTCCAGACTGTTGTCTGATTTCTTTGCTGTGTAAAACTTTTACCTTTCATAGGATCCCATTTGTCTACTTTTCTTTTGTTTCCTGTGTTTTTGGAGTCTCATTTAGTACTCCCTGCTAATCCCATTGTTCTGGAGTTTTCCCCTATGTTGTACTTTACTGATTTCAGCCATTTAGATTTTACATTTAAGGTTTCACATTTACACTGATTGTGAGTTGACTTCTGTATATGGACAGAGATAACGTTGCAGTTTTATTACTTTTTGTTTGGTTGGTTTTTCTGTTTTGGTTTTTTGAGACCGGGTGTCATTGTGTAGCACTGGGTGGCCTGGAACATGCTATGTAGACCACACTGGCCTCAGACTCACAGAGACTCACCTTTCTCCGCTGAGACCAAAGGTACATGCCACCATGGTCAGCTAACTTCATCCTCTTGCTGTTGTAAAACTTTGACATCGTGTTTCCTTTCAATGGAGAAAATAAAATGTGTGTGTGTGTGTGTGTGTGTGTGTGTGTGTGTTTGTACATGTGTCTGTAAGACAAGGGTCATTGATGGGGAAGTGCATGGCTCACTTAATATGAACCTTAGCTCTGAAAGTTTCCAAGGACTCAGAAGTTCTGCTGCCTTGCTTCAGACTCTATTGAGACAACACACACCTCACGTTTGAGTGTGCTGTTCAGTGCGGTTGAGACTATACCTGTGTCCTGCTGTCTAAGAGGATAGCCACTATTCACATGGCATTTACATTCAATGTAAACACAAACTTTATTAGTTGCATGAGCTATATTTCACACAATCTATTATTATTCAGTACAGGGTGAAGACAGCACTAGATGGTTTTGTCTCTTATCAAGATAAATATTGAAAGTGGCTATCTTTTCAGAGAAAATCAATACAGATAAGTGAAACACTGAATGTGTAGGGTTTCAGTGTTTTCATTTTCTCATAGTGTAACTACAGGATGAGGACTTAGGGAATTTATAGGGTGCCCAGAGAAACCTCTGCTGGCCTTACTGTAGGTACTCCCCCAACATTCTGTCTTCTGCCAGAATGGCTGTGCTTTTGTCTCCTTTACAGATGGAAGGTCCCTGGTAGCACATCTTTTGTACAAATGGTTTCTTCTCTTAAGTAATTGGAAAACAGCTCTAGCTGATTTAAAGGCCTGGCATAGGAAGTGGCTAAAATAGTTTCCAGTGTGTGTATGTGGTATCTTCCTGCGACTGAGTGGATTTCTGTTGGCATATCTGCCCAGGTTAAATCTCATTAGGTTAGGTTTATGATGACACAAGAAGATGCTTAGAGATAAACATGGGTACCTAGTTTTCTAGTGACAGTAGTAGTGACTTCAGAGCCGTGAGGGAGAATTTTTCTTCTCCATTGCTAATTCCTTTCCTTTCTTCTCATAGTTGCAGAGTAATGACTGGATTCTTGTGTTAGCCAACTTTCCCACTACGGAAACAAACACCTAAGATTAAAATCAGCTTGACAAGCGGAAAGGTATTTTGGCCCATGGGTTTTAGAGTTTTCAGTCCATAAATGATTGGTGCTGAGGCTTTGGACATATGGTGGCTTAGTCCATCATGGCAGTAGCACATGGCAGAGGTAGCCTGGTCATCTCATGACTGAGACACAGAGGAAAAGGAGGGTTTGGTGCTTCAACAATCATATCAAGGCCAAACCCAGTGGCTGGAAGACCTAATGTTGGCTTTATCTGTTACTGGTTTCACCAGCTCTGTTAGTGCTGTGGACTGGGTACTAAGACATTGACACACATTCCTTTGGACATATATTTATACCACAGTGTTTTTTTGTTTTTTTTTTATAACTTCTCTGCAGAGTGATCAATATAGTTTAAAACAGTTTGAATTATGAAGCTGTAGATTGTAAAACCATGTACTGCAGTTCAGTGCAGCTTTTATTCCTTGTATCAGGATGATTTTTGTTTGTTTGTTTATTGAGAGAGGGTCTCCCTATAGTCCCAGTTTGCCTGAAACATGCTACTGTAGACCAGACTGACCTAGATCTCAAGATCCACCTGCCTCTGTCTCCTAAGTACTCGGATTAAAGGTGTGTGCTGTCATGCCCGCCCAGGAAGATTTTCTTAAATTTAGCTGATGGGCATTTAATTGTCTTGAGCCTTTTTTCAAGCATATATTCTTGTAGTTCCTGAAAACTTTGCTTTCTCGTATGAAAATATGTTTCAGAATGATTTCCCACGTTTTCTACACAAAGTCTAAAATCAGCCATTCCTAGGATTATTTTTTTTTTAAAGAAGAGCCCTGCTTTGCCTTTTTTTCTGTTAACACTATCTACAGAAACACATGTTGGCAGTATAGAAAGCTGAAAAAAAAAAAAACCAACATTCATTCTAGTTTAAATATGAATGTTTGTTCAAGAAAGTGTTGCACAGTTAAAGAAAAAGCATTGGGTGGTGTCTGTTTGTGTGGCCGCAGGAGGCGCATAGTGATTCTTAGGTGTTGAGTGGTATCCAGTGAGTCTTTCTTAGACACTGTGCTATTTGATATCCCATCTCAGGTTACGTTCCATTCACTCTAGACCCTCTGAACTGTCTCTTCTGCTACACAGGCACAAATTTCACAGGTTAATGCCCAGAAGATTTGAAATTCATGCATTTATTTTCATAAGATCTTTGTGGGTTGGGAAATAAACAGCAGAGTTACAATTTTTAAAATTTTATTTTAAACTTACAGGTGCATGTGTTTTATTTGTATGTCTCTATTGATGAGTGACATGTAGGGTGAAAATTAGAGATGGCCTCTTCTGATGTCCTAAAGCATGGTCCTGTAATGTCCCCACACCCCTTTCTCTGCTGCCTTGCAGGGAGGGTGCTTAGCAAACCTTACAACTGACGGAAGGAAGCTGCCAGTAATAGTCATTTGTCCTCATTCTTTTTGCTTTAAATATTTCCTTTAAAATTCCATTTCTCAGTGTCATACTAAAATATAACTGCCACTGTACTGAAAACACCCAGAATTTCCTTTTGGACCGTGTGTACAGAACGCACATCTAAAATAGATATTTTCTTACCACTTGGCATCCCTTTCTCCATTGTGTCTTCCAAGGGCATGGCCTATTTAAGTATAAATGTGTACGTTCATGTTTGCATCCATTGTTAGATTGTGAGAATGTGTCACTTACTCAAATGAGAGGGAACATTTGCAGGCTTATCTGGAAGAACTTGTTCTTAATACACTTCATCTGATTGGATGGAAAAGGCATCATCCCTTCCTTAAGCGAGCATTTCGTAGGTCTCCATCCCTGTGATGTCTTGGAGCCATTATGTAGCAGTTGGCTGTGATATGCTTACACAGACACAAATTAAATCCGACAGGACTGATGTCTCTAGACTTTTCTGCCATCTGAAATGCTGGCATGAGGCTGGAGCAGCAGAAGGGGGAGGAGGGGACGGGAGAGCTGATTCCTTTAGCTCTTTTCCTACGAAGGTTGGAGATTTCTAACAGCTGATAGCTGAGAACTGCTCGATAAGCTGTTTTCCAGATAAACTGATAACCAATCTGTGTTCTGGAACAGCTGGCTAGATTTAGTGTTCAAGAAGATGTGCTTTAATGTTCAACTTGCTTCTTTATGCCACTCACAAATATGTGTCAAACAAACAAACAAAATAGAGGCTATCATCTAGTTGGTGATAATTAGAATAATTAGAGTGATTTCCCCTCCCTTTTAGCTGTGTCTTTCCTGCATTCAGACTGTTCTTACATAGCAATGAAAAAGATACAGATTTTAAGATGGTTGTTTTTATGTTCAAATTCAGGGTCAAAAAGACACAGTATAGTATCTGCATTATAATTCTTTTAAAAATCGAGTTATTTTAGGGGATGAAGCTATTTATGGATATCTCTGCAATTTCTTGTCAAAAGTTTTACAATGTTTCAAACAATGTGATATGCAGAAATTAAAGTTATACAGTTTCATTTTGGAAATGGATCCTGATAGTCATCCTCAAGTCCTTATACAATGGTAGAGGAGGCAATAATATACAATAGCCTCTCCACTTCCTTTTAAGTAAGAGACTCCTCTGTGTAAGGGGCTTTGCTAGGTTTATTGAAGTCGCCTATGCACAATTATTTATTGCTTCAAGAATCATACTCCAAATTATTTCTTGGAGCCTGTCTCTCATCACTTTCCTTCTTTCTCCTGGGAAAACCATTACTCTTTTTCCTTGCGGGTGGGGGGATTTAAATTTAGTTTTTATTATCATTGTGTGTGTGCTCACCTATATGTGCCATGACACATGTGCTGAGGTCAGAGGACAGTTTTTCGAATTTGGTTATATCTTTCCATTGGAGACTCCAGGGGCCAAACTCAAGCCGTCAGTCTTGTACAACAAACACTGTTACCTGCTGAGCCACTTTGCCAGCCCCATCGTTACTCATGAGTTGAATATTACTTCTCACCAGGAACTCTTGCTATGACTCAATGGAATTCTGTATTGTCCCTGATTCAGCTGCCAGTTTCCCAAAGCCTCATTCCATATTGTGTCTGCTGTAGAACAAAGTACAGCTTGGCTTTATACTGGACGAGCCAAGATTTCTAGACTTAGATTGACACCCAAGGATCTCTCTGTGCTCTGCTTCTCTTGTGCTGCCTTCTGTTTTCCCAATTCTTACCTCATTCTAAGCCAGTTGCTCTCAAAAGGTGCTCCCTGAAACCAAAAGCATCAGTACGTGTTAGAAAAGCAAAGTCTCAGACCCTGCCTGAGAGCTAGTGAACTCTCAACTGTTATGGTGCACAGTTCTCTGTTTAACAAGCTATCCCTGCTCTAACACAACCAGGGGCTCACTTTTTCCAAAGGTCCTTTCTGTTTAACGACTTTGCATGGAATGCAGGAAATGTGTGTCCCTCATCTTTTAAAATCTGCCATACGCTCAAGGTTCCTGTTGAAACACTGGTTTGTCCAGGAACCCATTTCTGACCTTATGTTCTTTGACATCGTTTAGTTCCTTTCCTGGCTGTAATCAATAATTAGATTATCTTAGTCATCTAGTATACTGATGGCCCCTGAGCCCTCCCTGCTAAAACTGGAAACTCACAAAGAGTGGAGTGGGACTTTCTGTCCCTCCAGATACTTTGTGCTGAATGGTGCTGTCTGGTGTCTCACATACAGTAGGTACTCAGACAGTAACTTGTGGCTTATTGATATTACAGACATTGAGAAAATTCAGCCCTTGTCCAGGAGGCATATAAAAATCCCATTTTATCTAAGAGGCTCCTGCTAAATATTGCTTTGACTTACTGAGGTCAAACTAGACATTGATGTGTCTTCAAGAAGAGTCAAATGTGCT
The DNA here is from genome assembly GCF_000622305.1 of Nannospalax galili. Classification (NCBI taxonomy): domain Eukaryota; kingdom Metazoa; phylum Chordata; class Mammalia; order Rodentia; family Spalacidae; genus Nannospalax; species Nannospalax galili. The sequence continues at coordinate 782,458 of NW_008351881.1, read as the reverse complement.
GGTAGAAAAAAATACTAACTGTTACTATTTAGGAGGGGTTGAATTAGCCTCGACAGTTGGTTCACCTACTGCCAAGAACGCCACTTCCCTTATTGTGTCATGAATAGGCGGAATGACTTCTTTTAAACCTTTCTTATGGCTCTGGTGTGCTTTTTCCATTGATGCATTCATATAGAGAGTGAGATGACATGATGGTGGGTGGCTCCTTGGAGTACAGTGCCCCAATGATGGCGTAAGAGAAGAAAGAAGTTCCTGGTAGTTGGCTTTAGGTGGCCCAACAGTAGGCATGTCAGAGACCAAGTTTCTTCCCAATCAAAGGGCTCCAGTATGTATTGTATGTTTTACGATGGGTTAAAAGAACCAGGGGAAAGAGTGAGAAATTTAAATGTCTTTGTGTTTTCTTTTTCTTTTCTTGTCCCCTTCTTTCACAGGCTCTGAAAAGGTTCCGGCTGAAGTTTCTGAGCAGACCACTTGCTGCTGCTTCCTAGGCTGTGTTTCCAAGCTGCCGGCGCACGCCATCAACTAGCTGCAGGATGCTGCCCGTGGCCAGACCTCTGTTGCTGCTCCTTGCATTCCTCCTCTGCGCCTGTGCTGAGAGTAAGCCATCCTGCCCTTCTCTAAGGAGCTGTGACTATAACGTGGCTCTGTTTGTAGTTGGCATGAGGCTCAGGCCTCTGAACGCATTTCCTTTGGAAGTGTATCTTGAGATACTTTGGGATCTTCCTTGGTTCCCAGCCAGCCTTTGAAAGGGATTATTGATGGGACTCCCTCACACCTCCCCTCCTGCTTAATGTCTCTTTACTTGTGTGTCTAACTGCTTCTACTGCTTATCTTTATTTTTATTTATTTTTTGATACTGCTTACCAGCCTGATGACAAAGACAGTATGAGACCAATGACACCAGTTAAACCGGGGCTAACCAGTTGGTGGTGTCAATAATAAACATTGCTCAGACTCACTAGAAATTTCTTCAGTTGTATGGATATTTCTATGTTTAGAAACATGCCCAATGTGACAGTGAGCCCAATTAAACTTGCAAGCTCCTTGTAGCCGTCACAGCAGCTGTTGTGATGTACTGTTTCCAACAGCTGTCTTCGAGTACAATATTCAAACAAATCAAACAGAACTGACAAAGTCGTGGCTGAGTGGAGGGTCTGGAAGTGGGAAAAGAATGCTGTGTAATGCAAGCACTAAAGTTTGGCTTTCTGGACTCAATTTGTGGCGCTGGGATGGTGGTTAGTTAGCTCACCAAATAAAGAGATGATCGTATCTCTTGTAATTAGCAATCTTTAGGTCTACCTTGTTCACATGTATTTCTTTCCTCATCTATCCTGGGAAGAAATAGTGCCGGAAAAAGGCCTGTGCCAGGCTTTCACTCACTGACGTGTTTCCTCCAGAGTGGTGTAGCTCATGAGTGAGTTGGTCATTTTCCTGAGGAAGTCTCCTGGCACAATTAGCATGTATAACATTTGCAGTCATTAACATTTCCCTCCACCACTATCCCAGTGAGGCTGAATTTGATTCATGTTAAGGATATCTTGAAGACAAGGAATCTCTCTCATCTTGGCCCTTTCTTATTAATTGCATCTTGACAAGAATTCCCTCAATAACAGCCCTTTGCGCCATTTAAATAAGGCTCTGTTTTCTAAAGGAATCTTTCAAGGAGTGAAAGAAATGCTATTAATTGAATACATATGGAACACACACGCTTTAAGTACAACATTCTAACTAGTACCTGGGAGTGTTGGTTTAAGGTGAAGCCAAGGAATTTCTAATACAATGCCAGGAAGTAATTAACTGGGAAAGGATCCAAATATAAGATATTTTAGTTATTTTAAAGGCATTTCTGTCAAAACTTATTCTAAAATTTATATGTAGATTATTAGAAAGCAATTTGGCTTACGGCTTTATTTTCACCATTGTTAATTTTTGGCAAGAACTTGTTAAGACCCTAGGAACCCACTTAAATGTTAGATCACAGCTACAGATTTTTCTGGAACTTACTAGATACATCACTGTATATTGGTGAAGTTAGTCTTCTTTCAGTAAGAATATTTTTCTAGCGAGAAGCTAAACTTCTGCTAAATGCTGTGCTGGAAACTGGTAGATGGATGTCAGGAGCTTAGGAACAAGTATTGTTGAGATTATGTTTTAGAATGCTAGGTAAATCACAGACTGCCATGTCTCATTCTTCTCTTCTCCGTGTCTCATTCCAGCCCCCTGGCTTTGTCCCCCCTCCTTCCTATTCTTCATCACATATCTTATATGACATTCCTACAAAGACCACAATGATTCTTCAATGATTTTTAGTTAAATTAAGATATATTTTATGCCACTTGTCTGTACACTATCAGCTTTCAACTTTAAGAGATCACTTTTAAAAGAATCGATTCTCTCCGTCTCTTCCTATTGCACCTGAAGAAGGCATGGACTTCCTAAGTTCGATGACTTTTGCCTTTGTCTCTTCAGTCTTGATTTGGTACACTCCCTTTCTAACAAACTTATTTGACACTGTTGAAAAGCATATTGAGATGGTTGGTTAACATTATCAACTTGGCAGAGTCTGGAATCACCTAGGAGATGGTGTCTCTGGGCATATCTGTGAAGGACTACTTAGAAGAGATTAATTGAGGTAGGGAGAACTGACAGGGATAGGGGGCAGCACCAGTTTGCGGGCTGGGATCCGAACTTCATAAAATGGGGAGCGCTGGCTAAGCACCAGCACTGGGCTCTCCCCGCATTCTGATTATGGATGGAGGCAGCCAGCAGCCTCAGCCTCCTACTGCCTTGACTTCCTCACTGTACTGGACTGGACCCTTGAACTGTGAGCCGAAATAAACCCTTCCATCCTTAAGTTGTTTCTGTCATAATAATTTTTATCGCAGCAACAGGAAAGTGCCTGGTGAAGGTTAGAGCTATCCTTTTAAGGTACATTTTAAAAGAAGGAATATCCCTGAATTATCTTTTGGATTCTATTCATGGTACAAGAAAGTACATGATAGTGTTGGAGATAACATTTTTATTATCAAGACTCTTTAAAGAAAAATTTATAAAATAGGATCCAGATTATAGTTCATCAAATTTTGTCATTCCATTTTCTTAAAACACTTAAAGACATGTAAGTAGCCTTCAGTAAACAGCTGTTTTCACTGTCACATAAAGATCGATTTTCTTCAGGCTCGCATTACCCAAGTCATGCTTGTGTCTCCTTATCCCTTCATTAGCACATCCCAAAGTGTTTGTTTTTCTTTTTCCCCGTGTTTTATATTGATCTGAGATAATGAGTTATAATTCAGAAATTATTAGTAATATCTCATATGTTTCAGGATTCTGAAATATTTTTAAAGTTTCTCTTCTATTGTAGAAAAAGAGGATTTGTGGGTGGAGAATGGGGAGATGCCACTCTAGTTTACCATGCTAACTTATACTGTCTAGTCACTCTCTTTTGATATAATTAAGTCTAGAGCCTAGATTCAGGATTATAATCAACTGTGTGCAAGGCCACAGCAAAAGTGTGTTAAGTGTGGTGTTGCATTAAATATAATAACTCTTAAAGTCTTGGTTCAAATGTAGGTTGAAATATTGTGATAATATCCCTTTAGCAGAAAATTATCATATTTGCCATTGCCAATTTAAAATGCTCTACTGGTCAACACAATCGCTCTAAAAAGCTTGATGTGCGTGTGGATGTTATTTCCTTTATTTCTATGTCTTGAATGCACTGGGCTCTTTTGCTAGTTATTTTTGAAGGAATGTTTACATAGGAGAACTGTGGTCTGTGAGCCATATGAGTAGTTCTTACTGATTCTGGGCCACCTTATTTCCAGCACATCACGCCACACACACACACACAAAACACACGCATGAACTCGCGTGCAAACACACGCGCGTGTGCACACACACACACACACACACACACACACACACACACACACACCAGAGATAAATTTTGACGGGTTATTGTAATCCAGGGGAAAAAATCTCTTTTCTTTGGGCTGAGTTTTTATTGCAGCTTCTAGTAGTTGGATTTCAAACATACTTTGGGTTTGCTGTTCACTGGTCTTTTTTGTTTCTTTGCCTGTTTTATAAATACCATTTGCATGCCAAGAACCTGCTTTCAGCTTTTTTTTTTATTGATTCTTCTAGAATTTCATGTGTTTTGATCACATTCAGAACCGTTCCCCTATCTCTACCCTACCCCACTCCCCTCCAGCTTCATGTCCCCTCTAGAATTTAAAAGCTTATCAATTCTAGTCTGTGTTCTCCAATTGCTTTTGGATATGGGTCTGGCAGCATCTTTTTGTTGGGTCAGTGTCACTCCAGTGAGATCGTGTACAGCTTACCTGAGCTTCCATTTGACTACTGTAAGTTGGCCTTAGTCTCTGTTAGACACATACATAGCTCTTTATAGTTTAAGTCCTCAGAGGGTTTAGTGCTGAAGTGTTGTTTTTTGGCATCATTTTCATCTTAGATGGTGAATCCTCCCTCATTCCCTTCCTTGTTGTTAGAAACCTATTCTACTCAGCATGACGTTTCTGTCCTATGTGAAAACAGCAGACTTCCCCTCCGCTGTGGGATTATGATCCTGTATCCTATGGAACTTCTCTAAAAAGAAATCTTTTGACATTGGAGAATAGACTGGCAACTGTGATGTAAGGCAGTCATTTTCGCCTCAACTGTTTGCTGATGTGAAGCCCATGAGCTCTGAAGTCAGTCTGATTTTGAAATCTATCACTTTACTAAACCATATGCTGTTCTTCAATCTTCTTGTGTTTAGAACAATAGCAAAGTGCTTATGATAGAATAATAAAATGTCTACTGTTTGAGTTTTGTGAGGATTGAATGAATTGACCTGGAACATGGGCTTGTGGATGACATGGGGTGCTTAACAAAGGTGGTGTCACCTTCAACTTTACCGAGCACATGCCTTAAGTCCTGGGCTACAATTCTTTCATCTGATTTAGAGATGATCAAATACTGGGTGGCTGAGGAGCTAGGCCCCTTTGCTGCATGCTACACTTGCTAGATTGATTCTCTGAAGTCCTAGGTAGGTGAGATTCTTATAAATCTTTGTCTCAGGACTTCAAGTGACAATCAGAAGGAGAAATATGAAGACTATGTTCTTTACCAATCTTTGTATGGAAGGCCATCTCTTAAAATTGCCAACTTAAAATTAATGTGACTTGAGTAGACTGAAAAAGAGGTATTCCATCTGCCTGCTCTGGTGCTGTGAGCAAACAGCATCCCATGGCCTGTGGCCCAGAGAGAGATGATTGACATGAAGATACTGAGGAAGCAAGTAAGTGGCCATTCATATGACCACAAGTATTTTGCAAGAAAAAATTTTTAGAAATGAAATAGAAAATAATGCAGTGCAATGGCAGCACTGAGTAATCCTTTTTCATTTCTTAGAAGCTAGTGAGACATCTTCCTACTGAAGTGAGGAAAGGAATGGATGTCTTCCTCCTATTATTAAAGTGGACCCTTTCTAGCAGGCAACCTCAGTTTGCAAAAAGAACATTGATTTCTCATTAAAAAACCTTTTTATTTTGTGAGTGTTCTTTCAGTCTCCTAATTTGGGGCTCTAGAGATGGCTCAGCAGTTAAAAACTCTGACTGTTCTTTCAGAAGACCCGGGGTTGAATCCCAGCACCCACATGACAGCTAACAACTGTCTGTAACTCCAGTTCCAGGGGATCCCATAGTGTCTTCTGACCTCTGCATGCATTGCATGACATGGGTGCACTTACCTACACGCAGGCAATACACGCATACACATAAAAATAATAAATAAAAAATATAATCTTTTTATTTTGTGAGTGTTCTTTCTCCCAATCTCCTAAATTATTTAACCCTCCTTTAAAAGGTAGTTGCTTCGGATGATGAAAATATTCCAGAGTTAGATTGGGGTGGTCATACTAGCAGAGTGAAAATCTGCAAAATATTCTGGGATTGTACATGTGAGATGGAGGAACTATACAAAGAGAGGGTTATTCTTAAATCAAAAAGAAGGCTGTAGTTTACTCCAGTTATTTACTTTGACTGTTTGGGGGAATGTTGGCTTTTGTCTTCAGGAGTGGGATGCACTCATTCAGACAGCAAGGGGGAAGCTGGGCATTTACCTTGTTTTCCTTTTTTTTCTGAATTGACAGAGGTATAGAGACTTACAAACGTTACTTTTCCTTTCTCCTTTCTTTCTTCTTTTTTTTTTGTTCTTTTTGAGACAGGGTCTTCCTGTAGCCCCAGCTGTCCTGGAACTCACTACGTAGACCAGGGTGGCCTTGAACTCACAGAGATCTGCCTGCCTCTGCCTCCCGAGAGCTGGGATTAAGGTGTGCGCCACCATGCCCGGCTTCTTTCTTCATTTTAAAGTAGATCTAGTAGCAAAAACAAAAAAGAAAACAAAACAAAAGCAAAAAACAAACAAACAAAAAAACCCAACCTGTCTGAAGCAAGGATACTTAATGTCACAAAATCAATACATATGTATACCTCAAAGCATTGTACTGGGCGCATCAGGATTTGGTTATAAAGAAAACAAGCCATGAATATAACTTAGGAGTATCTTTGATCATTCTGTGTGATAAAGCCCTACCCTGACCTTGAAGTATACACCAATATGTAAGATGTTTGTCACCTACTTATTATTTGTAATAGCCTGGAGACATGTCATTCACTCTTTTATGATTTCCTAGTGCTTTTCTTTTTTCAGTTTTAGTTTCTTTAATTTTCCATACCCAGATGCTACTTCCTTGATTCAGTTCAAATAACAGCGATTTCCCAAGTAGCTGCCTCTCCCTTTCTTATGACTGTGTTTCAGTTGCCTAAAAAACTGCAAACCAGCATCTGTCTTTATTTTTATTATGATGTTCTAATTTTTAAAGTATTTTAATTTATGTGTCTGTCCCTTCTAGTCTGTGTGTACACCAGGTGCCTGGAGGTGCCTGTGGAGGCCAAGAAGGGGGTGTTAGAACCCCTAGAGCTGGTGCGATAGGTGCTTGTGAGCTGCCTGATGTAGGTTCTGGGAACTGAACCTGGGTGTCCTGCAAGGGCACCAAGTGTTCCTAACCACTGGGTGATCTTTCTAGTTCCCAACATCCATCTTTAAATGAAGAATCATGACGAAAAAGACTAGGAATTGTGGGGGAAAGCTGCTTTTGGACAGGTTCTTTGACAGGATTTTGTATATTTTTGTTGGCTTTCTTTATTTGGAAACCATTGTGTGAGTGAGTGAGTGTGTGTGTGTGTGTGTGTGTGTGTGTGCACTCTATATGGAATGTGCACAATGCAGGGTTTATAAAATAATTGAAATGTGGCCCTTTATCAGCATGCAGTCTATTTTCAAAATCCACAGCACCCTTTTTAAAAGTCTTTCCAGTAGTAGTCAGCCTTGTCCTCAGGCAGGAAGCTGTACGTGAGCTTAGGCCCAGGAACCCCAGTGCTGCTGTTCAGATGTTGCCTTTGCAGTGCGGTAACTGATTTGGGGCATCTTCTTACACATCTCCCTGTATCTGTCTGTGTAAAATGAATATACTAAGGATTAAGTAGAGAATTTTTTATGAAAATTTTGAGTGGCAAGTTTAACTATTACCAGACGTTCTTTGACACGCTGCTTCCTTTTTCCCCATTTACTTGCATCACTTTCCAATTTTAAGCACTGTCTTGTTTAAATCTTTGTTGGCATTTATCATCTCACTGGCTTTATGCTATGCACAGAACCACACACACACACACACACACACACACACACACACACACACACTCTTTATGTACACTTATGATTCTAAAAGACATTGACTGATTAGATAATTTATGTAACGTTCCTTTAAGAAATGTCTATTTGGCCAGACGTGGTGGCACACACTTTTAATCCCAGCACTCTGGAGGCAGAGGCAGGGGGATCTCTGTGCGTTCAAGGCCAGCCTGGTCTACATAGTGAGTTCCAGGACAGCTGGGGCTATAGGGAGACCCTGTCTCAAAAAGACCAAAAACAAAACAAAACACCCCCCCCCAAAAAAAAAGAATTGTCTATTTGATGCATTTCCTGTGCAAGCATTTAGGTACCCACTGGGGAAACACCAATGAGGAAAAGAGCTGTCGTGATGATACTTGTCCTTTTTTAGGGATTAAACCAGGAGGGTGGGGAGATGAGTGAGTGCTAAAGTGCCGTTGTGCACCCCCAGGATCCACTCAAGTGCCTGGTGGGCGTGGTGGCCTGCCTGTATTTCTAGCCTCAGCAGACAGAGATGGGGGATGCCCTGGAGTAAGCTGGCTGTAGATAATATCAGTCATCAATCTTGGGTTTCTATGAGAGACCCTGCCTCAAAGAGTAATGTAAAAGAGCAATGGAATTCAATTCTCAGCATCAGACTCAGGCCTCTACACGCTTGGGCACACATATGACCACACACAGCTGAACACACGTATCATAGACACATGCCCTTGAAAAAGAAGAAAAAGGGAAAAGCAAAAAATTAAACTCCAGTGAGGTAGATAAATATTTAACATTAATTCTCAAATGTTATGCTTTTAACTATGACAAGTGTTGTAGAGAACAGGCGACCAAGCACCTCACCTGGTCTGTGAAGTACTGAAAAGCTTCCCAGGAAGAAGAATTAAGGTGTTTTATGTTGACATAATTTTAGACTTAAGAGAACTTTAAAAAATGCACAGGGATTTTTCCCCATGTATTTTTTTATTCTTACATCACATAATCACAACACATACCAAATCCAGAAGGTCACATTGGCATGATACTGTAAACTATAGATGTGTACACATGTTCTTGTTTTTCATGTACTTGTCCTGTTCTTGTTAGATTTGATTACATGCATAGCTTTCAGAGAATGAATCTTAGTTATGATCTCATGAATGAGTGGTTAACTCAACTGTGTGTGAGGGAAGCCTTGAGTCCCAAGGATTGGCATGTTTATACATCTAATGAGAAAGAGGACCTAGTATGCTCTGGGGCTGAAAGGAAAGATATTATTGTTGAATCCCAAACAGTGTAGAATGAATTAAAATAAGGCTAGAGAGGGAGGTAGAGACCTGCTGATGCAAGGCATCGTAGACCTTATTCTAGATCTTGGTTTTTGTTTTAGGGACTATGTAGATCATTGATGTATTTTTTAAGCTATCATAGGAAGAGATTTGCATTTTCAGAGATCACTATGGGTTTAGAGTGGCACAGTGTCTTGGAGAGACTCACGATAGTGGCCTGGACGTCTAAAAGGCTAGGTGGGCGTAATGAGGAAGTGAACAAGGTCAGGGATAAAAGGTTTTACACTCAGAAAACAATTTGAGTTGACTTTTGTGGATATGCATTTTCTAAAACTTGACTCACTAACAAATTGTTATAGATTAAAAGAAAAAAACCAAGGTAAGATGAGACTTAAGACATGGAAAATACTTTGTAACACACATCCAATACTTGACAAGTAGTCCTAATGTGTTGTATTTTCTCACAAAATATCTATTTTCATAATTCCATGGTTTGATTGTTGAGTTTAGGTATTTTTATTTAAACTTATCTTTATGTTAATATCATTTAAAATGTGGAATCCAGAAACAAAATTATGAAGTTCAGTACTTTACCATGAATGGTACTCAACTTAAGTTTGTTCTATAATAAAAACATGCTATAATTTGAGATAGGTTTTAAAGAATTACTACATAGCATTATAACAATCACTTATTGTAACTATAATTTGTTAAGTCTGCTAGGAAAATACACAAAATACAAATGTGTTCAATATATAAGCACATAGTACTAATTCTGAACTAAAATTACAGCAAGTGTAATAAACTTATTACATATAACAAACCAACTAAATACATTCTAATATTTTTGTTTTCTTTCCTAGTATTTTGTTGTTCTTGTTAAATATTTAAGATCTGTATAAAGAAAAAAAAAACTAAAATGCTCTGTTTTGGCAGCAAAATGACCAGTGGATGGTTCAGCCTGTAGTAATTTCAGATGGATGTAGAAAAAACCCTGTAATATTTATATTTGTCTCACAAATACAAATTTTCATTACAGAATTTAATTTTAAAGTGATATTTCTTTAGCAATACTGCATACCCTCAACAAATCAGATTGAAGTTCCGTCTGAGACAGAGCTCCTGTCCTTACTGGAATGTGGTGGAAGAATCGCAGGACATAGTTGAATGAGCACTGCGATTTTGTGGAGTGAAAAATATCGCTGTGATCCTGAACCATGGGGCGACTCGGGAACTGTCTGAGGTGGGCAGACAGGTTGTGCTGAGGAAGGTACAAACGCTCCAGCTGAATGAGGAGGAGGGAGGGGGCCACTATGGAAAGGTGGATTGCAGAGGTTCAAGGCAAGAAGGAACCTATTTGGTTCGAAAGACAGAATAAATCCCAGGCTTCTGAATCCCAGCAGGTGAGCAGGGACAGGTGGAGAGGCAGGGAGGGGCTGGAGCACCATGCCCTGTAAGGAAGGAGCTTGCATTATGCAAGTATGTACAGAGCATAATCTTGGAATATCTCAGCTCAGGTACTGACTGCTCTGTTCTACTGAAGCAAAATAAATATTTTCAAAATATGTTACAGCATCTGATTAAGTTATAAACTATTGCCTAAAGAGCACAGCTGAAATTTCCTTACTAGGAGCAGTAATACTTTTATGTAACAGAAAGCACACGTCTGCTTTCTGCCTCATCTCTGGCCAGAGTTGTTTTCCTTTGAAAACAGATGATAGTTTTACTGTGGAATCATGTGATGAAGTCTGTACCTGCCTTCCATCAATATCTGCTGCTTTAGAGGACTAAGTAAGGAAGGTACAACTGTAAATCAGGGTTCTAATTGGAGTGTGATGGCTAATACAGAGTTGCGGGGAAGAAAGGAATTTTAATAGCTCTTTTCTCTATGTGCTTCCGTTTAGACATAAGTAATAGCAATAGGATTCCTGCATGATTTCTCAGTTTCATCACCCATATAGATGGAAGCTTCTGAATGGAGACTTTCCTGGTATTTTCTTCCATTTGTTGCATACACTGGTCTTTATTGCTTATGTGATTTAACATATTTGGATTTTTTTTTTAGTTCATTATTGTTAGTTAGCTTGGAATTTGCTATGTAGACCAGACAGACTTGTAATTTACAGCAATCCTCATGCATGCATCACTGCACCCGGGTTGGGTTGGATTTAAGTCCAAAGGGAATGTAGGATGCTACGTGACATGATTATGAAACCATAACGTAAGTGTTTTCTCCCAAACAGTACATGGTATTAGGAAGCAGATTGAGCACTCATTCTAGCTTCTTACCGCTGCTTACCTGGAGCAGCTTTCTCAGTTCTCACTTCCAGTAAACTTTTAAAAGTTCCTATGAGATTTAAAAGAAATCCCGACTGTTGGTACTGTAAGTACCTGATGCACAGGCATTTAATAAAGGTTTGTTTCTATCCTATTCCATCCGTGTATGAATGTTAACAATCTGACATCTGCAGATATCAACACTCTTCCATTTCTAACTATTAAAATAGCTTTCAGATCAATGAGATACTTAAGCAGCAAACCAACAAATAACAACTAATAAAACACAGTCATGATGGATCTAGAGAGATGGCTCAGTGGTTAAGAACATATGCTGTTCTTCCAGAAGACCTGTGTTCAATTTGCAGCACCCATGTGGCTTTTAACAAGCATCCATAACTCCAGTGCCAGGGAATATGACAGACCCCCCTCCTCTGGCCTCTGTGGGCTTTGCACAACACCTTCGTACATCCAGACATAAACCTCATCACATCACATTAAAAACAAAACAAAAAACAGCCATGCTGTAGCTTGGAATGTGATGAACTTCAGAAATCTCTCCACTTTATAGCCTGGGGTACATCAGGCCAGAGTTTCTCAAGCTTGAGTTAGATAAATTCTTTGTTGTGTCAGTTCATTCTGAATATTTTCCTAATAGTATTGTATTTTGTATTGTGTCACCCAGATTATCTTTCCCCATTGTTGTGTCCTGTGGTAGCTAAGTCACCCCTGGTTGAAAACTGCTTTAGAACATTGGGGTAGAGTTTAGAAGAGGTTGATGACTGTTCTTATGTGTTCTGTGGGGTTTGAAAAAGAAAACTTTTATCAGAAATATGGCACATCTTTCATAGGTTCTTGAAATCAATGATAACATTTTGGAAGGATAAATTGTAGCTCTTTTTATTCCCTATATAAGCAGGGATAGATCGTTTTAAGCCTTCATATCCCAGTTTTGTTGTCTGAAATATTGGATCATAATTATAGGGTCACTGTGAAGGCTCAATGAGTTAATGAATTTAAGGCTATTAGATATTTCATACATAGTAAACAATAAATCTAGTCATTGTTCTCATATTACCTGTGTTTTATAGTATATTAATTTAATCTTGTTAGTGTATGGCTTCACTGTAGCAAAAAAATCACTTTTGTCTCAACTAATACCTTCTCATTAGATAATTATTTTAACATCTGATAGTTTTAATTTCATTTGCTCCAGAATACTCTTAGGGTCAACAGTCACTCTAGGTTTTGATTTCTTTATTTTATTTTATTTTTAGACAGTCTCACCATGTAGTCCAGGCTGACCTTGGACTCTGTTCCTCCTTCCTTTGTCTCTCAAGTGCTGGGGTTACAGGCATGTACCATCACAAAATGGTAGTACAGGCTTTATTCTCATCAGATTTTATAGAAAAGGATCAGACCAGGTAGCATGCTTAGAACAAAAACACAGAGAGGTACTGGCAACCTAGTGCTTAGCGCTCTGTACTTTTGTACAAGAAAGAGGCAGAATTGCTAAGCAGAGTGGAATGCACAACAGCTAGAGCCTGTGACAGGGCCCATGTGTTGCTGCTCAACACGAAGCCCCAAAGACATCCAGGACCGTTGCTGTTATCAACGTCCCCCCTGATGTCTCAAGGAGGGTGTGGACTCCTGGAAGAAAGGGTCCATCCTGCTCACTGTTGATATAGCTGTCAGTGCTGAGAAGTGCTGACTGATGTCTAGGTTGGCTTGTCAAGTTTCACTTACAAAACAGGCTTACCATTTGGAAAATTTTAAGTTCCACCTAATGTGTTTTATGTTAAAAGTTCTCACTTTTCCTTAGACTTCCTCGTTACATATCTGTTAATTTGATTGTAAGTTGTCAGCAGGAAGGTCTGTTTTCAAGATTTGATCATAATTAGAGAAACGCCATCCTCATCATCATGTTTGACAGATTAGAAATCATGGTCAAACTAGTTTGCAATTTCTTTCATCAAGGTGGCGACAGATGCCCGGTGGCTTAGAGGTGTTCTCTTGAGGGGTCAGTAACAGAACCCAGAAGCAGTGACAATAGCCTTGCCTTGGCCCTGGCAGCAAACAGTTGAAATGTGGTGAACACTCTGTCCTGGAGGGAGAGGGTAGACTCATAAAACTCAGGAAGCTAATGAAGATGACAAGATACAAAGGCCCCTCCCTGAGGTTCTGGAAGCTGTGAACAACTGTTGCTTGGGAAGAGGGCTGTCTTTAGTGGAGTGTGGTTGGGCAGAGGTCTTGGGGACACAGCTTCCATGACCAGCTACCTTTCTTTGTTAGATTGAGTTTTTCCTTGATGCAGCTGCCTGAGAATCACCTGTACTCCAATAAATTCATTGGTTCACCAAGGTGGATTCTTTGGTCTGTGATCAGTACCTACATAGACTGAATAGTTTGTTCTTGTCTTTCCAGGAAAAGTCCTTCAATCCCCCACCTTAAAATGAAGGTCTTACCAGCTGGAGGAATCATCTTTAACCAGCTTTGTTTTGACCTTCCTCATTCCTGGACATTGTAACACAGATGATGTCTATATCACATTCATTTAAATTCAGTCCTTATTAGAGCAAAGGACCACAGTAATGTACAACATTAAAGCTTAGTGCTAATGTTTTGTATGCCTTTGGACTAGTAGTCCATAAATGTTTCTGAAAAGAGCTATTTGGTAAATATTTTAGGCCTTGTGTGTCACAGGGTCTCTAGAGCATTCAACTCTGCTGTGATAGCAAAGATGTAGCTACATAATACATAAATAAATATGTGTGGCTGTGCGCCAGTAAAAAATTTTATTTGAAGAATGTACAACAGGTAGATTTGGTTCATGACTTATAATCTGATGACCTCTGTTTTCGCCCCCACTCCTCTTCAACATCTCAGGGAGAAGTTGAGGATGTGAGCAGAGGGCCTTGTTCAAGTTGGTGAGGTGAGTTAAGGGGAAGAGAAGCACTTGATTGGCTTCTTTTTGCTCTTTTTAGTTAGTCATGCTTTTGGGGAGCAGATTAATGAGAAGAGGTAAGTTCAAAGAGCCCATCTCTTGATAAACAAAAGTTGTTTAATAGCACTTAACCTTTAGAATTTATGCAGAAGAAAACCTTAAATGTTATTACACTTCAGGTCTTTTGGGGTGCTCCAGATATTTGGCTATTAGTGACACTTCAGCTTGAAAGCTCCTGAAAAATGAATAATTTATCAGCTGTGGGATAGTTCCCACTGCACTGTGGATCTGACATTTGGAGCTATGTACATCTTATATAAAAGAAAAAAAATACTGTCGGAAAGTGTTGCATTTGCTGAGAGTGCTCGGAGAGCCCTGCAGAGTTTGTGATCATGGGTATTGGAGTCTGATATTGGTTTCCTAAATGTAGGAAGAGCAAAAAAGTCATGGTGATTTGGTCTCATCATGGGCACTTTTGTGGAGGGTCTCTGAACCATTTCAGTGCTTTAACAGCAAAAAGCCAAAGGGAGCACAGACAGGAAGGCACAGTTGATACTGTTTCACCATTCAGGAAGAAGATTTAGGCTACATCATGTCAGTGAATTAAAAAGCATGTGTGGGGCCTGGCTGGGGAGGGTGGTGTGCATCCTGTTACAGTTGGAATCCCTGAGGCCCAGTGCCAGCTCATCCTGGCAGTTGGTTAAGGCAGGAGATTCTACAAATGGAGGAAGGTCATAGCTACATCCTCATAAGACCTGAGCTTGTTTAGAATTATGTGAACAAGGAGAACTAATTAGATTCAATAAAAATCTTGGCTGAATGTGAAGAAAAAATGACTAATGGTTAAGTCTCTTCAACCAAAGTCAAATCCTAAGGGAAAGACCTAGAGCCCTGTAGCAGGAATCATTCGCAGTGAGCAGCAACAGCTGCCATAGAGAGCTGCTGTTTCTGAACTAATTAGCAAAGGATATAGAAAGACCATCTAGCAATTGCAAAATGCATAATTCTTTTTTTTTTCGTTTTCATTGTTCTGATTTGGGGTGAGAGATCAAAACTGTGGAGAGCGTTATGGTTATTATAACAAAACGATTCCTGCATGCTGGACCATTCCCCCTACAGAGTTTGCAGTTGAACAAATGGATCTGATACCACCATTGGCCAAGGAATGGGACAGCTCACTTTCCTTTTGTCTGTTTCTTAACTCCCGGTTCCATCTCTGTCTCTTTCTGTCCATCCACTCAGTGCTATCTTCCAGGTGTGTGGAGCATGGAGAAGAAGGAGCTAACCCACTACTGTCATACTTGGTAGAAGCAATATGAAAATTATCATGTATGTAAGGTAATGTAGTTGTAGACATGCACACAGGGCAGTGCCAAGAGCAAATCCCTATGGGAATGTAGAGGAAATACAAGTAAGTGTGGTAGAGACAGAATCAGAAGGGCATTACATCAAAACAAGGGCACTTTGGGCCTTTTTCGTAGATCAGTTGTTCATTGGAATCAAGGATAGGTATCTAAGCACTGACTGATTACATCAAAATATGTGACTAGAAGAACCAAGAGTTGGTAGTTGATAGAGTATCTCTCAGTCCACTCATGCATGCCTTCTACCAAGGAGACAAGGAAACCAATGAAAACATTTAAAATGGAAGCAAAGTGGTTCAGTTTGTCTTTTCAGTTGATCAGTGCTGTCTGTGACATGCATTCGAGGGTAGGGAGACCAGTTTGGAGACTGCTATAAAACAAAATTGAATCAGCCTCATGGTATTTTAAACTGGAGTTGTGGTTACAGAATGCACAAGAGCCATATGCAAAGCATATTCAGGAGGGAGCCTCTGCAGGAGTTTATGATGGTTTGAACTTGGTAAGTACTGTATGAATATGTAAAAGGGACAACCAGAGGGAATGAGAAGTAATAGGGGAGGAAATCTTTTGATATTTTCCTTTCATCCCTGATTCCCCCCCACACACACACACTCGCTTGGTGGTCATTGATATGGTGCTGGGCCTCTCTCAGATGGTGGTTATCCTGTGCTACATTCATGTGATACTGTCTGGAATCCTCACCTGTTATACTTATAGCACATATATCTCATCTAAAATTGTGGCTCCTTTGCCTCTCCTCCTCTCAATATTTGGGCTTGGAATGTATCTGTAGATAGCAAATCCAGATGCCTCAAGTGAGCAGGCAAGTAGGGTTTGTTACTGAAGTAAGCTGGTTCAACTCCTACATGGTTTGTGATCATCTTTTAAGGAGAGTAACTACCCTTCCTGCCTTTGCCTTTGGGAATGCGTGCTCATCTTTTTATTTTCCTCAAGAAGCTTGGAATCCAGATTTGTATGTGAACTAAACCTCATTTTTGCATATTATCTGGTATTACAAATCATTAAGGAACAATAATACTGAGATCAAAGGAAGTACGCCTGTGGAATGGATTTTGTCTGAGATCACAAGGTTTGAATCTCTACCTAGGGCTTCTGGAAATTTGTAGAATTGAAAATAATAATGTTTTTCCAGTTCCAGCAGTTTTTAGTCTGTTCTGTGGCAGCAAAACACCAGTGGCAAACATCTGGGCTGAATCTGTGTCTTTGGAACGCGCATTAGAGAATGGATTCCATTGAGCCTCTCACATTTCAATACAGAAAAGAGTAAATTCAAAAGACTTTTACTGTAATTATATAAATATTTCTGCTGGATATGAATTTTTCATTCCTATCCTTTCCTTCCCTGTCTAGGTTCTAATAATGGTAGGTTTGAAGTCCAGAGGAGGCTCCTGGTTACCAAATGCCGAGGAAAGTTATCCTGGTCCTTCCCCCTGTTTTCCTTCACACCCTGCAGTAGAGTCCCCAGGATTGCTAGAACTGGATTTCTCTTAGGTTCAACTCTGGCTCCCCAACATGAAGCTCATGACATTTAAGGTCCAGGAGCACTTGAACAGTTGCTTAGTCCAGGAATTAGCATTTCAAAAGTGGGAACTCTGAAAGGCACTGCCAAAGAGAGCAGCTGGTGTAGACAGAAGTTTACTCAGACATTAATGTCTGAGTAATAAGAAGTGTTTATGAAAATGATGTTTAGAGTGTATGGACTAAAGGTGTAGTGCTAAAACCATTTGTTCTATCTGTATCGATGGAGTTATCTCTAGAATGTACCTTGCCTCTCTCAGTAGTAAACAGACTAAATGAAGCATGGTTGTTGCTTGATCATTGGGAAGAATCTCACTAGGAGTATTAATTTTTGTGTTATGTATTCATGTGTGTGATGTGTGTGAGGGCACATATGTTGACAATTGCATGTTCATGTATATGTATGTGTGTGCAGAGTCTTGAGAGCAGCCTCTCAGGTGTTGTTCAGGCACCATCATTTTTTTTGTTTCCTTTTTCGGAGATGGTCTGAGACTCGCTAAATATCTTGAGCTGGCTGGCCAGTTGACTCCAGGGACACAATTGTCTCAGCGGGAATTGTAAAGGCATACAATCCTGCTTTAGGAATATCAAATTTATTCCCCTCTGTTAAACTAAACACTGTAAAGAAGGCAGTCTCTTCTTGGCCTGACTGCTGAATTACTGTAGGTCCATATGTGTTTTATAATCTTACTCCAAAGCAACATGATATGGTAGAAAAGCATTAGCTCTCAACCACAAAGATCTGTGTTCGAGTTATCTTTTGTTCTTTACTAGATAAGAGGTCTTGGACAAGTTTATTAAGCACCCGGAGCATACATGTCTTTGTTCAGATAATATATATTCTGTACCTTGTACTCGCTAACGCATCTCTGGATGCTGGGGTTTATGAGAGTGAAAGAGATGAATATAGGCATCCTTGTGAGGGGCGATGAACATCCTTGTGAGGGGAGATGAGAACCCAGTAGTGCAGCTGTTTCCTGAGTAGCTGATGTGGAAGGAGATCCCGACACTGCTTAGAGGTTCATTTTGCAGATGAAGCTGCAGCTATTCCCTCAGCCCCTGTTCACATGGGTCCGCCTTCTTATTTCCTTAATGTTACCCCAAACGATTTCTTCCCAGCGATCTCCTTTGCACTCATTCACATAGATGTTGTTTAGGTCCAGAGGATTTGGGCTCTTTTCTTTCCTCCTTTCCAAATGTTTTCCATTGCATGACTCTTAAATAGATTATTTATACCACAGATCTCCACCATTCTAGACTTCGTAGATGCATCAGTGACCGAGAGACAGCAATAAAAGAATTCCCTGCATATGAAAGTCACATTCCGATGTACTTGAAATGATGAAGTAAAGCAACTAATGCAGAACACAAGCTGCACATATGAGAGTCGCATGCGTTCAGAGGAGGGAAGTGTGGCCAGGGAAGACCACTGGTGATTAAAGTAGGTTCCAGGTTCAGTAAGTTCTCAGGGCTTCCTTGAGAAGTACATTTAAGTGAAGATTTGAAAGTGTTGGCAAAGTTATCCTTGGAGAAGGTCTGTTCCAGCAGGGATAACATTGGGTTCGAAATCCAAGGGCAGATCTTGCTTGATGTGTTCTAGATATAGCAAGGAACTGATGGACAAGTGTACAGGTTCGAGAGGGAACACGACACAGAGCTCTTCTGAGAGAGAGCAGGCAGAATGAGGGGTTCAGGCTTCTGGGGGCAGCAGTGAGCCCAGACCCAAAGGAGAGTTAGGAACTGCCTGCTGATGGTCTTCCCATTTCAGCACCTCCGAGTAGAAGGAACTGTGAACACTCAGGTGACTGGTCAAAGGACAGCACAAAGGGACCTGTCACAGCCACAGGGTCAGTCTCGAAGGGTGGAGGACAAGACTGTTTGTGTGTTGCTCAAGATTATACCCCTTACAACATGGGAAATCTATCATTGCTCTCCATGACAGTGATGACTTAGACCCAAGAGTCTCCCAAAGAGAAGATTTCTGTTTATAGCAAACTCTAATTAAAGAGCAAGTGTAATCTCTAGAGCATCACTTTAGGTTTGTGACCCACTTATTTGATCTCCCCATATTTACTTCTGCTCTAAGTGTATCATTCATTCATTCATTCATTCATTCATTCCAAGAGCATTTATTGTAACCAAGTGTGAATTATCCTAAAAGTTACTCAGGCTTCTAGTATGCTGATAGGTTTAACATTTGTAAAACTTGTAATTGAGACCTGGTATACCAGACAGGTCAGAACCCACTTATTCCTTCCATGGTCCTCCAAATAATATGACAGTGGATAAAGATGTTAGATGGGCCAGAGGGGGACAAAAGGGAACTGGATAGAGTTCAAGGCAAATGTTTGCTTGAACCTGGGCTCCTAAAATCCTGTCCCTTCACAGTTAGCTATCAAGGAGGAGTTAAGTTGTTTAATCTATTCTTTTTATGTTTAGTCACTTCTAATTTTGTTTCAGGATTAAAAAGTATACTTTGTATACCTCTGGGTTTACAAGACTGCATTCGTTTTGAGATGTTTGAGCTATTAAAGAATGGATATTATTCTGTTTATTCAAGTTTTGTTAGCACTGAAAGACCTACTACCGCACAATTCTGTACGTCAGCTATTTGATTAAGTAAGTTGCATTTTCCCACCAAGACTAGTTCTCAGATGCTTGCAGTTTCAATATACTTTTTCCTTGGTCTTGAACACTGTTCAGAATTCATGAGACAATCTCTGTCCATTTTCATACCAATAAGGGAGCTTTTATGTTTATATATCACACAGCTTCCTTCTACAACTCTAAATCTACCACCACCAAAACCCTGCGCAAACATCGATTAAAATAAGACCAATGTGGAGTTTCAGGTTTTAGCATGTCACTCAGTAGATAATCTCACAAGAAGAACTAAACATTTGTTATCGAAATAACAGAATCTTTCGCACTGGCCTATTTTTCCTCATTCAGAACAAGGAAATACTGTTCTATCAGCTATCTTTAGCCATGCAGTACCCAGACAGAACATGGATTACCCAAATTACTTAAGACAGCTCCTTCCCTGAACATCAGTGTAGTTGGGTGACACATTTGTAAGCCAGTTATATTTCTTTGTCACGGTTTGCATTTCATTTCATCTCCCTCCTCACCCTTTTTCTAGGTTGATTTTTAAACAGGGATATACAATAACATCCAGTCCCTGTTGTGTACAATTCTGTGGGCTTTGACACAGACATCAGATCAGGTGTTGGCCATGACAGCTGTATGCTGAAGCGCTTTCACTGCATTAGTTTGCTCATGCTGCCTCAAGATGCAGACTTTTGGCTCCTTTTTTTCAGTTAACAAAATGTCTTTAAGATTCATCCATATTATTTGTATGAGTTAAAAGGCTCTTATCTCAATAGCACTGCCTTGTAAGTATAACTTCTCTGCATCACTATATAGATATATTTCTGTATACACATTGCATTGTGTTTATCCAATTGACTTCTTTCAAATATTTGAAAATTATGAATAAATCTGCAATTAAACACTTATGGACAGGAAGAACACATTTTGCCAGTTTCTGGGACAGTGGCCCTGGGGACTTTCAGAGACATGTGAGCAGAGAAGCCAGCGACCCCTACTCATAAAGAGTAGAGTCTGGAAGTGTTAAGTGAGGGTCAGGTCACTGCTTTACTTGAGTGCTCATAAGTGGTCCTCTGTGCAGTCCAGGAGAAAACTATTACTTGGAGACTGTTGTCTTTCTATTTTTTATAAATAAACTCTGATTTTTTTTTGCTGTAGTTTTGGTTTTGTTTGGCCCAATATATCTTTTTGTGTGTGCCTTGATTTTTTTAATTGATTTTTTTTTATGTGCATGTGTATTTTATACAGAACATCCCAAAAATCTTATTCATCTTTATACTTGCATCCCAAATGGCACCCTCCCATAGCCCCTCCCCCCCACTGGAACCCATATACTCTGTCATCCCTGTTACTGTCTTCTGTGTTGTCAGTGTCCCCAGCCATTCCCCAGTGCTTGTCCATCTGCTGAATCTAGTTGGCCTATCTAGAGTTCCTTGTTTTAGGAAGATCAGCTCTTCCTTATCTAGCCGCAATCAGTTGCCAACATTCCTTTAGAAAAGATTGGGGTCTGTTGTTCATTTCCAAGTTCTATGCTGGGAGTCTCTTGGGCCACCCTGGCCAACAACTCAAAAGAAGGTATCTCCTGTCTGGCATTGTTTCTTGTTATGTAGCCTTTAGCTATACACATGGATCCTTAAAGAAATATACTGATTACTTTAATCTTTGGTTATATTTTCTTTTTGGGTACTTAAGACCATATAGTTGGCCAAAATAAACCAATTTGTTTTTACTTTTAAGGTCATTTGAGGATCTGTTCCTCAGGGGTCACATGGTCTTGGAAGGAGCCTCTGGCTCTTTTCTTTTACCAGTTCTGTCTATGTGAAGATAAGTCAAACATCCTGCTCAAACATGGCTGGCTTCACTTGGAAGCATGGAGGAAATGTTTCCTATGTGTTGACCCTCTTCTTTGTAGACTAGACACTGGTTCAAGTCCATCTTATGGATTCTCCATGGCCTCCAGATTTATCTTTTTTTGAGGCAGGGTTTCCTATAGCCCAGGCTGGCTTTGAACCTCTGATCCTTCTGCCTCTACCTCCTGAGTGCTGAGATTACAGGCTTGAGCCACAATGCTTAGTTTATTCGGTGCTAGGGATAAAACTCAGGACCTAGTGCATATAGGCAAGCACTCTACCAACTGAGCTATATTCTCAGCCCCCAGGTCTCAGATTTTATTTTAAATATTTCTTACTAGGCAAGAAAATTTTGTGATTATATTTAGGCAATAGACTATTAAGCTTCAAATTAGTTATGTCTCTTAAGGATTTAATTTCATTTGAAGGTGAGAGAGTTACTCTGTGCTAATTAAACCAAGGCTTTTTTTTTTTTTTTAAAAAGGTGCATTTATTGAAGTTTAAATAATGATGAAAGGTATTTATTTATAAAATGCCAATTATAACTCTCAAGAATATTTTAATAATTGTATATTTCATTAAAAGCACTTGGTAGTTATATGGTGTAATTATATGTTTGAATAAATGGTCACTAGGACCAAATGAGTTTCATTAATTACAAGACAATTACTTTATATTGCTGATGAAATATTTTATTATCTTATATGCTTTGGTAGTGAGCTCTTACAGTGTTTTATAATGATATTTAACTGTTTACTCAATTACATTGAGCTAAAGTGTGAAACATTAGTGTTTTATAAATTTGGTATTTTAGATATTTTGTATTCAAATAAATTTAAAGTATTTTCACATCAAGCATTAATTACACAATAACTTAGGGGTTTAAAACTTCTTTCCTAAACTCATGAGGACTATGATTTGAGATCTATATGCTTTGATAGTCAAAATGCTTACCAAGATAGATTTTTATTTTTGCCTTAATTCTAAGTCTGGTGTTAATCAGCTGATGGAGTGCCTCAGCTGCTGACTGACTGAGGCGTGTGTATATTTGCCTGGGAACACTTGGGAGAGCCAAAACTTTCAGAGCTTTGCTTTCCTCCAAAGAACTGTAGCTCATTACTAGGAGTGCATATTATCCGCTATATTAGTAGAAAGCCTTTCTGTCAAGAGCTGTAGAGCTAACATGTAGTATGTGACCTCTACTGCATGAGCTTTCCACCATTTCGTCATTGTAGTCCTGAGATTTAGAAATCTACATCATCCCGAGTGTAGGGCAGTCTAAGTTAGACACAGGAGATAATTGACTGACTTGTCCTTGGTTACCTCCCTCCCACTGTGCACTACAGGGGTTGCACTATGGGGGGAGCTGTGCCTGGCACACTGGTCAGCAGAGCTGCTTTATTTTCGTTAGGAATGTCATGTCTGCATTCAGTGTTCTCCAGAACAGCACAAAGTAATCACTGCGGTCATTGTGTCTTACAGCCTGTCCCTTAAACTTATTCCTTTTTACATAACTGAGGCTTTTTTATTTATTGATTGATGATAGATTGATTGATTGATTTTTTATTTCATTATTTAGATAAGGTGTCTCCATGCAGCTCCAGCTGGCTTGAAACTTGCTATGTAGATCAGGCTGATCTGGAATTCATAGAGATCTGCTGGCCTCTGTCTCCAGAGTGCTGGGATTAAAGGTGTGTTGCAAAACTGATCTCTTTTAATGTACATTTTTATTGAATTTTTGTGCATATTATACAAAATGTCTTCATCTTTATACACCTTCCCCCATCTGCTCTTCTCTATCCCCCCCCAACAGCTGGATTTCACACACTCTGTCATGTATGTTAAGACCTATCAAGTCAAGTTAGTATATCCAGACATGCCTCAGTGCAAGTTCATCCACTGGGGTCTAGTCAGCCT
>NW_008351881.1:753663-758797 GCF_000622305.1 Nannospalax galili | reverse complement strand
GGTAGGTAGTTCTTTCTTTCTTTTTTTTTCTTTTTTGATGATGATGCTTTATTCTGATTTCATGACAGCTCTGCTAATTTATATTCCTGCTCACCCTGTGCAAGCGTTCTTTGCAATGCTGGTTAGCTTGTACCTGCTTGGTAAAAGCTGCTCTAACAGGTGATACCACGTGCCTTGTACATTCCAGGTGCCTGTGTACACGGCCTGACACAGAGCAGGCTGCCAGTCACTGATTGGCAAAGTGGAGAACAGATGTGGGCTTCACACAACACATTTATTTTCTTGGCCTGAGAGCAGTTTTCATTTCAGAGATGCTTCATAAGACTTTCAGAAACAGAATCGGTTATCTTATCCAGTACAAGCTGGCTTACACATTAGGTGTAAAATCTTAACACATTTCATCCATGGGTAATTTCGATCTTACACTGGAAGTATATTCAGTATTGTTGGCACTGTAAAGAAACCTCTGTGGTGAGTCAGTATTTTTCTTAGAAAGTGCTATAATTTGGGTCTTAAGGTACCCCCCAAAGGCATGTGCTAAAGTTGTGTTCCCAGTAGATGTCTCTATTGGGAGGCACTGGGGTCTATAGCAGGTGGGGCCAACTGCAAGAAACTTAGTGTTGGGGAGTGCCCTTCAAAGGACTGTTAGGCTCTACCCTTCTTTCTTAGCCTTTGGATGTCACAAGGTGAGCATAGTTGCACTTCTCCGCATGATGCATGACCTCACCACAGCTTCCCAAACAGTAGTCCCAAGACATCCACCATAGGCTGATTTTCTCTGATGAGGAACACAGGGAGCAAATGAGTAACCAGCGTAGCTAACCCAGAAGAGGGGCGGATATGAGGCCACAGATTTGAACACTGGTGCATCTGACCATGTTTTGCTTAGAGAAAACATTACTGAAAAACAATTCATGTAGACAGTATTTATGTGCTGGCATTGATGCTGGCATTAAACAACTCTCTGGCTATCTTCAAGGAATACCCAACATAGCTAGGGAATCAGACCAACCTCCCCTCTAATTCTGAAGTAGATATTAAGGATGGAGAATTCCTCTGTATGGGTCTTAGCCTATGCTAAGTTAGTCTAAGAAATGCTGTGTTCCAAGAGCAATGCAATCAAGAAACATTGCTGCTGTCTGCTGGAATTTGAAAGTGGCTGTAGAGTCTCTCATGCTTACTTTGAAATAATTCATGGACTAGGTGGCCAAAGGGACACATTGTTGGCAAGTCTCAGTCTCTCCTGCCTATCCTGTAACACAACTCTTATTGCCAAAGAACCATTTGGCTAACCATGCAGGTGTGCTTAGAGCAGAGAGGGTCATGTCACCTGTAATTTGTTGTGGCTATATCCACCTAAACTAAAGAAAAAAAAAAAATCAAAAGCTGCTCTTAAGGTCTTACCCTCAAAATAGAAAGTTTGAATAATGTTAATTGATTGTAAGGTGAACTGTTGTTCATTATCTTAATTTCTCTAGGCAATTAAAGCATTAATTGATTGGAGTTGATCTCTCGCTAACAAATAGTAAAACTGCTTTCTGGTGTACTCCCCAAAGAAGTTCTGTTTCGGTTTTCCATGCCCCTCTCCACTGAGGTGTCCATGCTGTGTAGATGTGTAACTTGACCCTGTCTTCCTCATGGGGACTGTGGCACAGGGGGTTGCTGCTTCTGTGCATCTTTGACCCCAGGATGCAGTTCCAGGTTGGCTGTAGCTACTTCACAGTAGCTGTTAAAGAGGGCAGTTGTACATCTCTGAGGACAGCCCTGACTTTAGCAGAGGGCTCCCCTGGCCTACTGTGCTTCACTTGGGTCCTCTGAACCTGAGGACCTGTTCTTGTCCCAACTCTCTCCTGGGCAGCACTTTTTCCCCCTCAAGTTCAGAGCCTGGGATAATCACTGCTTTCTAAACAGACAAAGTTTTTTTCAGAACTTCAAAGTCACCTGAAGATCTGGGGAGGGGGTCTTAGACTGTGACAGGTGAACTGACCATCTGGAATAGGAGATTCTTCCACAGCTATTTCAAATCTAAAGAGTCTCTTTAATAAGGAATTATCGATCTAATAATGAGAACACTCAAATCAGACTAAACAAAGGAGAAGGCAGTAAGAAGTTCTTTTGAATTAGGGTAAATATCAAAGGTTCCAGAAAATCCTGCTATATCCAATTTCTAGATTCCTTCGATTCTAAGGCCCCTTTTAATGTTCTCTTTCCGATAATCTTCCTAGAGGAGAGTCATAAAGTCATGCAATTCGTAACTGACTTCTTTCTCTCTTCTTGAACTTAGTCTGGCAATTCTTTGAGTCAGTTTGAGGCCTGTTCTGAATGTGGGTTGACAAGACAGGACAGGACCAAGGCAGCAAAGTGAGGTTTGAATGAATGTCTGGCCAGGATGATCCGCACGTAGATCACACTCTGGCCCACGGTTAGCTGGGTTATTTTTGGCAGAGCTTTGATGACTCTGGTCAGGGAGACACTCATCAAAAAAATATAAATCCCAGATACTATTATAGAGGAAAACTCTAGGAATTATGGTTACCTTGACATTGGTAGTTGATTTTGACTGCTATTTGATCTAAAAAAGATAAATGTTGTGCACAATTATAAAGATATTTTCAATTTAGACATTCACATTTTATTCCTAGAACTGTTATCCATGGACAGGATGAGTGATTAATTGCTCTCTAACCTTGGCAGAACCTGAGTCTTTTATATTTATTCTTTCCTCTTGCTTCCTGTATTCTGCAGTAGACAGAAATGCTAATTCAGATGGAGAGCCATGCTCCGTAAGTAATGTCATTTAAATTCAAGATGAGTTTACTTGATATTGTAACTATTGGGAATTTGACTGCTTGTTTGTGTTTTTAAAAATAAAATGGAAGCAGTCAACATTTAAAAATAAATGTATGGAAATGGTAATGTCAACCAAGAGAATTCGTGTTTAGCTGTTTGGAAGGTCAGAAGTCTGGTAACCCGAAAATGGGAGAGACAAGGATGAGCTGTGACTACGACAGCCACTGACGGCAGTGTGCGGTCCCCCATCTTTCATGGCTGTGAGGACCTTACAGAGTCAGGGAAGGAAGACGGAGAAAGAGGCAGGAACCCTGGGTTGGGGCCTCTGAACACACGTTTCTTTGTGCTGTAAAATGCTGTCCCCCATGACAGGCTTCCAGTGTGCTTTCCATGTCTAACCCCCCCATTATGCTTGCAAAGTACTTCACAGTGTACAGATTCCTTTCAGCACCTTGCCCCACGTAGTCTTTATTGTGGAACCTCTGAAGGAGAACTTGTGCCCTCTTGAGAATTTATGAGATTGTAGGTAATACCTTAGAACCCAAACTCAGACTTCCTGATTCCAAGAACAGATTTTCTCTTTCATTTTCTTAGCCTGGTTGTGTCCTCCATCCCCTTTTCCACACCTCCATTCATTCTGTCATCCCTTCTTCCTCCCGTCCTTCCTCCCTCCCTCCCTCCCTCCCCCAACCCTTACCAAATCCAATGCTTCAATTAATTGACCCTCATTAAGTTTTATTAATGAAATCATTCAAAATTCAAAAGGGAAAAAGAAAAAAAAAAACCTATCCTCAGAACCACGAGTCGGGGTATCTTCTTGGTGAGTGATGTGGGAGGGCCCAGGCCACTGTGGGTGGTGCCACCCCTGGGCAGGTGGGCCTGTGTTGTATAAGAAAGCAGGCTGAGCAGGGGCCAGGGGAGCAAGCCAGTAAGCAGCATTCCTCCATGGCCTGTGATCCAGCTCCTGCCTCCAGGTTCCTGCCCTGAGTTCCTACCTTGGGCTCCCTGATGAACTGTGACCTGGGAGATGTAAGCTAAATAAACCCTTTCCTCCCCAAGTTAGTGTTGGTCAGAGTATTTTGTCACAGCAATGAAGAAACAAACTAGGGCACTTCCCTCAGACATTCTTTCAGAAATACTCCACTGAGATTGTTTCTGAGAGAAGACTGTCTTGGCTGCAGTTGAGGGCGTGTGCATTGAGGGCTGTCAGGTAGGAGAGCAGCCAGCTGGACATTGCTGGCCTTCCTGAGCAGTATTGACCTTGGCTGCGGTGACTTAGCTTTCAGCAAGGTACTGCGGCTGACCAGGTAAATAGGAATGCTCGTTTTTCATGAGGTGGTGGTAGATGTGGAAGAGAAAAAGTAGATGGATTCAGAAACAGAGAAGGGAAAGTAAACATGTATAAGTACATCTGTTCCTCAGATAGGTCTCATGGGGTTTAAGGAGGGCGGGGGAAGACCCCAGAATCTGCCGTGATCTCCTGAATGGGTGATGATAGTATTTATTGAGATAGAAAACAATAAGGAAGAGAGAGGATTTTAGTTGAATGGAGAATCATGACCTTGGCTTGGAAGTTATAGTAGTGATGAAATAACTTCATTAAACCCCTAGCCCATTGTCGATGGTGCTATCCCTAGGCAGGAAGGCCTGTGCTATATAAGAAAGCATGCTGAGGAGGAACCAGGGAGCAACCCAGTAAGCAGCATTGCTCCATGGCCTGTGCTCCAGCTCCTGCCTCCAGGTTGCTGCCCTGAGTTTCTACTTTGGGCTCCCTGTTGAACTGTGACCTGGGAGATGTAAGCTAAATAAACCCTTTCCTCCCCAAGTTAGTGTTGGTCAGAGTATTTTGTCACAGCAATGAAGAAACAAACTAGGACACTTCCCTCAGACATTCTTTCAGAAATACTCCACTGAGATTGTTTCTGAGAGAAGACTGTCTTGGCTGGAGTTGAGGGCGTGTGCATTGAGGGCTGACAGGTAGGAGAGCAGCCAGCTGGACATTGCTGGCCTTCCTGTACAGTATTGACCTTGGCTGTGGTGACTTAGCTTTCAGCAAGGTACTGTGGCTGACCAGGTAAATAGGAATGCTCGCTTTTCATGAGGTGGTGGTAGATGTGGAAGAGAAAAAGTAGATGGATTCAGAAACAGAGAAGGGAAAGTAAACATGTATAAGTACATCTGTTCCTCAGATAGGTCTGATGGGGTTTAAGGAGGGCGGAGGAAGACCCCAGAATCTGCCGTGATCTCCTGAATGGGTGATGATACTATTTATTGAGATAGAAAACAATAAGGAAGAGAGAGGATTTTAGTTGAATGGAGAATCATGACCTTGGCTTGGAAGTTA
>NW_008351881.1:752288-752968 GCF_000622305.1 Nannospalax galili | reverse complement strand
TCATCCTTATATCCCCACCCTGCATGTTTGGTCTAGGAAGGAGATTTAAACTGTGCTTCAAGTTCACAGTATAACCTCCGGACACCCTCTCATGATTTGGTCTCTGGTCTGCTCTACTGAAGGTTTGATTAAGCTCATTTATTCTTAATTACCTTCTCCAAGTAATTGGAGATTATAGTTACAAATCACAAGTGTTCTCTGTCAGTCAAATGGACTCTCTAGTGCTGACCATGCCTGCAGCTCCCCCTGAATTGTTCCTTTTCACTACAGCTTCCCTTGAGGACCCCAGGAAGCTGTCCTGTGCACCCTACAGTACAGACTCCTCTCATAATACTTCTGTCATTGTTTATTCTTATGTTTTCTTGAAGATAGAGTGCTCCTTACTTATTCTCCTGATTCGATGGAGTATTAACTGGCAAATGTTTGTTGAATAAATGAACGAACCTCAACTAGATTTAACCAAGAACAGTAATAGCAGAAATGAACCCTAATTGCTGAAAAGGCAAAGGTGTGGCACCACCACCAAGCAGTGTACTTAATCCAAAGTAAAGGCCTGTTGCCTTTGACTTTATATGCAGCTCTGATGTGCTCATTAACGTGGGAGCTATGTGTCCAATAGAAGTTTAGACAAACGCCTGACCCACTGATGTATCCCTGAAATAAAGCAAAGGACTATTTGA
>NW_008351881.1:751374-751893 GCF_000622305.1 Nannospalax galili | reverse complement strand
TTATAACCCCCCAAAAGAACTGCTAGTCACAAGTGAGCTGATTAAGTGAACAGACAGTTCTCAAAAGGAGAAACACAAATGGCCAATTAGTATCTAAAAATGTGTTTAACATTCTTCACCATCAGGGAAATAGAAATTAAAACCAGTTTGAGATTTCATCTAACTCCTCTTAAAAAGACTGTCGGACCCATCCATGGACGAAAGGTTACCTTTATAACCCCCCAAAAGAACTGCTAGTCACAAGTGAGCTGATTAAGTGAACAGACAGTTCTCAAAAGGAGAAACACAAATGGCCAATTAGTATCTAAAAAAGTGTTTAACATTTTTCACCATTAGGGAAATAGAAATTAAAACCAGTTTGAGATTCCATCTAACTCCTCTTAAAAAGACTGTCGGACCCATCCACGGACGAAAGGTTACCTGAACTGATGGATCAGAGCTCATGCCACTGCAACTTTTGTTTCGATGTGGGTTCCCTGTTTATGGATGCTAAAATCAAAAGATTTCTCTGATTACTCC
>NW_008351881.1:583546-750667 GCF_000622305.1 Nannospalax galili | reverse complement strand
CTGGGACTTTCAATTTGCAATCTCTCCTGTCAGAATCTTGTGAATTGCAGAAGGTTTTCAATTAAGCATAGGTTCTCCTCACATCAGTGTTTATAGAATGTAACCTTTTCTTTCTCTTAAATTGTAACTAGTTTTCATTATGTAGATTTTTAAAAAGAAAGAAACCAATGACAACAATCCTCCACAGCTTGGCTCTTAAGATATCTAGTGACCTTAGGTCCAGGCCCAGAGGTGCCCAGCACTGTATCACCCATGACAGAATCCTCTACCTAGAATTCTAGTACCAGGGCTGGAGAGAAGGCTCAGTGGTTAAGAACACTGGTTGTTCTTGCAGAACATCTGGGTTCAAATCCCAGAACTCACATGGCAGCTAACAGCTGTCTATAACTCCAGTTCCAGGTGATCTGACAGCTTCTTCTTCTTCTGCAGACATTTCACAACACAGGTGCACTTACCTACATGCAGGCAATACACACATACACTAAAATAAAAATAATAAGTAAAATATTTTTAAAAATTCTGGTACCAAGGGCAATTCATGCCATAAAGCCATTTGCTTTTACCTGAACTGGAAGACAAACTACTCTTCAATTTAAATCTAATATCCATGACCTGAGTGTTACAGGGTCTTTTTAAACAGCTTTTCTTTGGTGGCACTGGCCATAAAATCACAAATGCTGGCAATCAGAAACATTTCTTCCTGTGATGCTATAGGTGGACTCTGTCTTTCTTTGGGACTTAAATCAAAGGATGTTTGGAACATATTCTTATGGTAACAAAGGAAAATAAGAGATCTGAGGCTGGAGAGATGGGTCAGCAGTTAAGAGCACTGGCTGTTCCTGCAGAAGGCCCGGGTTTGAGTCCCAGCACCTACGTGAAGGCTAACAACCATTCATAGCTCCAGTTTCAGGGTTTCTGACACCATCTTCTGTCCTCTGTGGGCACTTCAAGACACAGGTGCACTTAAACACATGCAGGCATGACACTCATACACGTAAAAAAAAGGAAAGAAAATAGGAGATTTGGCCAATAGCACTGCTTAGAACAGGTACTCCTGTGTGCCAGAATTCATGAGCCATGGCAAGACACATGACCAAGTTGATAATGGGCGAGTATGCTCTCCTCTGTGGACAACACGCATCACTGTATGTACCTTCTATGGGAAGAGAGCAAGCATTTAAAAATGCAGCCATTGTAAATGCTAGAATTTGATGCCTAACTCCTCTGATATGTGAAAAGTGCTCTGTCAAAACAGGAAGAACACAGAAGGCCCCAGTGGACAGGTAGATGGATACCATGTGACAGCAGCTCTTTATAAGTTCACATTTAGTCACTAGTTGTGATTTCCCTCTTCCATTCTGAGCATTCTGAGACTTCCAGAGTCTGCTTCAATTTTCTGTTGGAGTTTTTGTTTTGCTATGTTTGGGGCATTGAAGGAGGTTGTGATGAATATTGAGCAGTAAGCGGTTATTTCTTGGGCACATCACAAACAGTAAGAATTAGTGGAAACAAAGGGAAAAGATTGCTATGCACAGTCCCAAACCAAAATGGTAGTGAGCTATCTAATTTCTTTTTGAAAAAGGGCAGAAGAACTCTACCTACTCTGCCTGGGGACCATTTGAGGCAGTTTCAACATGAGGTCATGAGTGAAGAATTCCCTTAGCTTCCATAGGAACTGAAGCTCTTGCAATAGATCTCTTTTGTGGTTTTGTAGGAAACCAAACAGAGCTTAAGCAGAAATCAAACATTTAGCAGGAAATGGCTGAGGGATGCCAATGTGTAGCTACTTGTTGAAAGATGTATACTCCTTTACATAGTGTTACCCATCCCTTGAGATACACTTACTATATGTATACCCCCTTTATACTGTCACCTGTCCCTTGAGATACACTTACTGTATGTATACCCCCTTTACAGTGTGTCACCTGTCCCTTGAAATATACTTACTATATGTATACCCTGTTTACACTGTGTCACCTGTCCCTTGAGATACACTTACTATATGTATGCCCCTTTACACTGTCACCCATCCCTTGAGATACACTTACTGTATGTATACCCCATTTACAGTGTGTCACCTGTCCCTTGAGATACACTTACTGTATGTATACCGCCTTTACACTGTCACCCATCCCTTGAGATACACTTACTGCATGTATACCCCTTTTACACTGTGTCACCTGTCCCTTGTGATACACTTACTATGTGTATACCACCTTTACACTGTCACCCATCCCTTGAGATACACTTACTGTATGTATACCCCATTTACACTGTCACCCGCCCCTTGAGATACACTTTCTGCATGTATACCCCCTTTACACTGTCACCTGTCCCTTGAGATACACTTACTGTATGTATACCCCATTTACACTGTGTCACCTGTCCCTTGAGATACACTTTATACCCCCTTTACACTGTGTCACCTGTCCCTTGAGATACACTTACTATAATTATACCCCTTTACATAGTGTCACCCATCCCTTGATATACACTTACTATATGTATACCCCTCTTTATATAGTGTTACCTTGAGGTACTCTTACTATGTGCATCCCCCTTTACATAGTGTCCCCTGTCCCTTGAGGTATACTTACTATGTGAAAATCTCTTTTACATAGTATCACCTGTCACTTGATGCATACTTACTACATGTATACCCTTTTTACATAGTGTCCCTTGAGGCACACATATTATGTGAATACCCCCTTTACATAGTGTCACCTGTCACTTGAGGCACACTTACTGCATCTAGGCAGCCACAGCAGTTTTCCTCAAGAGGACCTGCAGTTATAATGCTCACACTTTTGCTGCTTTCCTCCTTTGTGTGTCCCTGACTCGTGCCTATATTTTCAAGCTCTGACACACATGAGAAGCTACTCAGTGACTCAGGCAAACAAGACATGGGTAAAGCCCTGGCCTATCTGAGCTACTAAATAGGAATTACTGTGGCCTTTATATTATCCAGACGATCAGCTATGACCCTCATTTCTTCTGTATGAGTCATATTTAAAGCACAGTACCTTCAATGAAAAACTGTAAAGCATCATGTTTATAGCAAATTTCAGACAATAAAATGTTACAAATTCATATGAAGTTTTTGGATAATTTATTCATAGCAGAGACTACAGGGGAGTTGAACAACATTGTCCACCATCTTAAAAGCTTACAGCCATCCACGGTGGCTTGTTATTGAATACTTTATGGTAACAGATGGAAAATTAAGAGATACATCACTTAAATGACAACCCATGCTTATCCTTAAACCCTGGTAGAACATCTTGAATACTGGAATAGTTCCAATAGTTTATTCCTCACGCCAATATTGTTCCCCTATAAAGTGGCATACACCTCTGTTCCAGATATCCACACAAGCAGAAACCCTTTAAAGACCCAAAAGCTGCAGCTTATGAACAGACCAAAACCTCAGAACTTTATGACTCATCTCATTGGACCCCTAAATTTTGTCTACTTGACAAACTGTTGACAGTAATACAAAGTTTCCTCCTTTCTCTTCCCAAGCATAATTAGTCCTCAGAAATTTGGCTAACCCTTCCATTTTCAACCAACTATGTTATTTAATTTTGACCCTAATTCTTGGATTTTCTTGGGTGATCACTTTAAGCCAAACAAATATTAGAAAATGGTCCTATGTGTATGGACTGAGAACATCATAGAATTCTGCTAGGCCAGACCATATTATTATTGTTCTCCTGCCTCAGGAACACCTTTGTTACCAATCTGAGTTTTCAAAGAAGAAGTAAAGAGAAACAGTTATTAGGAAGGCCCAAGATGGCAGTCCTCCTTCTGGAGACCTCGTGACAGTAGCCATATCTGATGGCAATTTGGGCTGAGTACTTATAAAAGGAGGCTTTTTTTTTCAGGCACCACAACTTTCTGTAGTACATACACGCTTCATAGAATCTGTAAATTGGAGTGAATAACTCCCTACCTCACTGTGCAAGGTCCCCCCCCACCTGTGCCCCCTCCTTCACCTGGTGCCCGCCCTCCAGGGCCGCTCTGCACCCTCCTGGCTTGTCCTCTTTTGCTCATAATTATCTTGACACCTTTGTGCACGGTCTTCTTATTCCTTCAATTCCCACTGCTTGTTTCTTTTTTTTCTCCCCTTCTCCATCTTTTTGGAGGCCCCCCTTGTACACACTAAGCAGCCTTCTCTCTTCTGTTTTTTACAGTATCATAATGCTTACCTCATTAATAACACTTCATGCTTGGATTACTTGATTATCTCTTTTTCCTAAGCCCTCAGGGTTGATCAGTCTCTTTATCTGCCTCCACCTATAGTTTTAGGTAATGCATGACACACATAGGTTCTCCATAAATATTTGCTAGTGAAGTGAATGAATCAGCTGATGGGAAATGGCTGAATTGCATTTGTTTAGTCCCTTACCTGTAAGAGAAGGGAAAGGCCTTGACCCAGACAATCTGTTACAAAGCAAAGACAGTCCGGTGGATCTGTTAGTTTCTCATTCAGTGTCCTCAGTTGTCTGTGGTGTTAGGATGCAGTCATGGATTCTGGCCTGTGATGCAGCTCAAGTCTCCTGCTTCCAACATGGTCTGATTGCTGCTTCCTGGTGTCTCTGGCCCCGCTTCTGCCCTCTTAGGTGTTGTGTTGTCTTTGTGTTTCAGGCTGTTAAAGAACTTACTGCACAGTCCAGGCTGATCTCAAACTCACAGCAGTTATCTTGCCTCAGAATCCAACATTCTGAATGCCAGGATTACAAATATGTGCCATGCACCCAGGGATAGAGTTGGCTTAGAAATATCAACAAGGCAGTGTGTTGAAAGAGAGGCGGGAAATGAATGCCAATACCATATTCGTACCAGAAGAAACCTGCGTTTTCTAAAACATACAGAACTTTCAGTTGAAGGCTGTCTTTAGTAGTGAGCATCCCTACCTAGTATGATTTAAATATAATTGGATTTATCAGAGATGAATTTATTATTAGTGATCTTCTACTTCAGAGCTTTGTAATTCTTTAAGATTAACTATATTAGCCTTCATTTATGGATGGGAAAATAACAAATATATATCAGTTATCAGAAGTTACATATAATCATTCATGTAACTGACTCCTGGGATGCATAGTGATATTTGATAGGTGTTTTATCAATTGGTACATACAGACTGCATTGTTGCTTGTCTACCTGTAATAAAGTAAACACTCCTTGCTTGTTTTAACATTAATTAGCCATATTTTAAACACTCATTTTAACTGCCTATGTGTACAAGGAGTAGCCAGGCCTTTTGTGATGTGGATATTTACTTGTCTATTTATTTATTTGTTCAGACAGTCTCACTATATAGCGTATAAAACAAAGTAGTCTCAAATTTGTGATCTTCCTGCATCAGCCTCCCGAGTGCTGGAATTACAGGCACGTGCCACCACATGTGGTACACCAAGCACTACTAAGTTCTCATGTGATTTAATTCTGGTGAAGGAAACTGAGAAAGATCTGCCTGAGGAATTTATGAGAAGGATCATTGGCTCACAGGAGAGGATGCCTGGGATCTTCTAAGAAGGGTTCAGTCACTGCTGCGGAGACTGCTGAGGCAGGCATGCTCCCCTTGGTCCTGGGCCTTTATCTGTAGAGCTGCGTAGAGCTGTGGCAGGCAGCCAGGGTCATGAGCAAAACCCCTCTAGGAGGACTTGTAGCAAGTGAGGGAGGCAGCATGGCTTCCAGATGTGACTGCAGAGAGCCAGCTCTGTCACTAGCCACGAAAAAAAAACCCCTCTCCTTAGGTTTTTTCCCTGAAAGAATCTTAGTCTCATTCTTTAAGTCTCTTACGGGGTTCCTTCCCAGCTAAGACGCTGTAGAGCTGCGTAGAGCTGTGGCAGGCAGCCAGGGTCATGAGCAAAACCCATCTAGGAGGACTTGTAGCAAGTGAGGGAGGCAGCGTGGCTTCCAGATGTGACTGCAGAGAGCCAGCCCTGTCACTAGCCATGAAAAAAAAAACCCTCTCCTTAGGTTTTTTCCCTGACAGAATCTTAGTCTCATTCTTTAAGTCTCTTACGGGATTCCTTCCCAGCTAAGACAAGAAATACTTTGATTTATATTTACACTGCCAGCTAAAGACTACACAGACACTCCCATGATTCTTCTGCTAGAAAGCTCAGCGCAGAGTTCCCATGTTCAAATGCAAGCAACTGTGCTTGCTAAACAGAAATTCATGAGTGTTCGGATGCCAGCATCAGCCTGTTGGCACACAGCCAAGATTGAAGTCTGTGAACTTTGCTTTCTGAAGTTCGGTACAGATAACTAAGCAAATGTACACGATTTTATTTGGCAAATAAAAAAATGTGTTTAATCCTGAAGAGAGTACATTCTTCTTTTTAGCTTTAGCTAGGGGACATCTTTCATTCCTACTTAAAAATATTTTTCTTGTAAATTCAATGTTTCCAGGAAAAATACCAAGTCCTTGAACATTTACATTTTAGTGGGTCCTACTGTGTGTTCAGGTTCTTTCAGAATTTGACCTTGTAAGCTGCTGTTAGCATCACTGCTGCATCTGAGAGTGCTCTGGGGTAGGCATCTCTCCTATCTGGACCCCTTCCTTTTGCTAAAGAATAAGATCAGATCACAGCTTTTCCATTTTTCTCCATCGGCTACTTTCTATTCATGTTTCCTGTTTTTTCTTCATCGAAATTCAGTAATTTGTGACTTTTTCAGGAAATTATTTCATTCAGAATTAAAAATGTATTAGTTATCTGTTACAAGCATAGTCTTTCAGTTTAAGTACATTGTTTGACGCTGTCATGTTTCCACAGGTATGATAGGTTTGTCCGATTCTTTAAGACAACACAAAGTGCAGGAATTTGAACCCTGAAAAGAGCCTTACATTTGGAATATCACAATGAGAATTGTGGTCCTGGATGCTTTTGTAGTATAATTTTAAATTGTTGCAGCAGATAGCATCCTGACTTTTCATATGGAACTTCTAATGTGGTGTTCATAGAAATCTGACTGCAGGTGACAGGGCTGTGGGGGAATGTCACACAACCGCACTGAAGAAACAAGTTGTGTTGTTGAATTGTTTCATTGTGTCTTGCACTGTTGATTTTTAGTTTTATTTTGTTTTTTCTAGAACACTCCTCAGGACAGTTAGAAGTGGTTGTAAGCAAAGCAGGTCCATAACTCTGCTCCTGGGAAACTGTTCACTTAAATGTTAACACACATTTCTTCATAGCCATACAGTATGCTCTGTTTTCTATTACACAGAACATTTAATCAATCTGTGTCTCCATAGACTGTGACCTCCTTTAGGAGGCTTACCCACCTTGATTTCCTCAGTTGTTATAATGTTCCTGTGAACAGTAAGCACGAAGGACTGAAATAGCTTCGTGAATGCTAAATTAAGTTGTTCGTGTTGGTATTGGTTCATTAAGAATACATGTTCTTAAAATTGATTCCATTATATGTATGTATATTTGTGTGCACTTTTGCATTTGTGTCTGGCTGTGTGGGGGCACACATTTGTAATGGCATGCTTGTGGAGGCCAGGCAACTCGTGGGAGTTTAGGAGTGGGTTCCAGGGGTTGAGCTCAGGTGATCAGGCTTGGCAGCTGATGCCTTAGCCCCTGAACCATCTTCCAGCCCCAGAATCCAGATTCTTCTTGTGCTCTGTTTCCTATCCCAGTCTTGTCAGTGAGGAAGGTCGACACGGGAAGAAAGGATAGGTTTGGTTTACAAGGGAAGTGAATGGTCCTGTGGGGAAGGCATCTGTCAGGTGCTCAGAAAATGAGAAGTTCCCCCATGCCACTGAGTAAAAATTCAGGAAATAGGATTAGCAGAGTTGCTTGCAAAGTGTGGCAGAGGTGTGGTGGTGGACTGAGAAGCAATGGGAAAAGCAGAAAATGAGTTTCCATCTTCAGATGCAGAGGGCAGGAGCTACTGTCTGTGAAAATCAAGGAGCACAGCACCACAGTCATGGAATGCCACAGTTGGTGTCCTGTGCCCAGTGGACTAGTTCAGTGACCCAGGTCCAGGACATTCAATAGGCATTTTGCTTGTATTTTCAGCCTGCATTTGAATCATACTGGTTTTAGCCCTGGTATAGGTGAACAGGACCCGTATCTAATTTACCACCAAACTTTTGGACTATTTGGATTTATTGAGACAGGGTCTCAGGTAGCTTGGGCTGATCTTGGGGTCCTGATTCTACTTATCTCTGTGATTAGAGTATGTGCCCCATGTCCTTTCTTCTTTCTTGTTGACTAAGTTTATATTCACTCTTGAGATACATTAATAAACTGTGTTTCTTGGGGAGGGGGAATTATCAACAAGAGAAGATCTTAAAATTGTAGCTAGTTAATTTGCTTCATCAGCCTGTAAACAGGAATTTACTCTCAGTGAAAATGTGTTTGACCAGAAGGCCTGAAGATACTAAGAGTATTTCAATATTCACAAATTGTCAAGAAAAAGGAATCTTGAGAGCTGGGTGGGCAGCACATGACTGTAACCCCAGCCTTTGGAGATGGAGACAGGAATGTAAGGAAAATGCAAGAGACCTTGAGGTTGTTTGGGGGCAAAGCCATATGTTTATCCCTCATCTCACAGTTTAAAAGGTCTTTCTCCTTTCTTATTTATTTGATCTTGATAACAGATTTCTGATGTTAAAATTTTATCATTATAATCACTAACATTTTCAGTGTATGGGTTAGTGGTGTTTTCTGTGGTGTTTCCAGACATGAATACATTATACATTGATTATCCCATCTTCTCTTCTCTTTTCTTTTCAAATTCTCACTAATCTTTTTGTTGTTGCTCTTGGTTTTTTTGTTGTTTGTTTGTTTTTGTTTTGGTGGTGTGCTATCAAATGAGAGAGAATTTTTCATTTTCGTTTTTCTGTGTTGGGCTGATTTCACTTAACATGATCTCCAGTTTCTATCATCCTGCAAATGACAGGGCTTCACTGTTCTTTATGACTGCATAATACTCTTCAGTGTGCATCCTGTCATCTGTTATCTATTTATCTGATGATGGGTGCCCATGCTGATTCCATAACCTGGCTATTGTGAATCCTGCTTCCACGGACATGGGTACATGGGTGTCTCATGTTTGCTGAATTCATTTCTGTTTCTTCCCCTCTGTGGGACTAGGAATTGCACCAGGTCTCACACATCCTAGGCAAACACTATGCTAATAAGCTATGTCCAGAATAATCTTTTCCCTATTACTTTGAGACAGCACCTCACTAAGTTTCCCAGGCTGGCTTTTAACTTACAATTATCCTGCCTGCTATGTTTCTTTTTCTGAGTATATACCCAGAAGTGGGAATCTCTGTGGCTACACTAATATATTCCTATCAACAGTGTGGAGCAGGGCACATGGGTTCCTTTATCGCCATATCCTGGTCACTATTGGTAATTGTTCATTTATTTATTGATTTATTTTGCTTTTCTGATTATAGCCATTCTGATTGGGGTGAGGTTAATGTCACTGTAGTTTTGATTTACATTTTCCCTTAACTAACAATATTGAATGTTTCTTCATTTATTTATTGATTATTTATATTTCTTCTTTGGAGATATATCTAGTCACATAATTGGTCCATTTAAAAATTTGCATTGCTTGAGTTCTTGCATCTTTTTTGAGTTCCATAGATACCCTGGATACTCGTCCTCTGTAAGCTCAATATCTGTTCAAACACTCATCTCAGCTTTTGTTGACAGGGCAAACAAATGTCAGTATGCCGTGTTCTCAGAGAGCAGTCAGGGCAAATGTCTCCTCACATGGTCATAGCAGCTTCTCACCCATTGTTCTCTCTTTGTGAGCATGTCACTAAATGGGATTCCCCTCCCTTGCTAGCTAGCCATGGCCACTGTTCAAGGAGGATGAACTGTGAGAGCCTCTCTGAGAAGGTGTTTTGAGCATGAGGTCACCTTCTGCATGTTCCTGGTGTCCTCTTGTCTGTCACCTAGAGGCACAGGATTCAGTTGGAGGTTCTGAGATTGAGAGGATGATGGCGGAAGCTGAGGATCCTGGAGGTCAGCAAGGAGCAAAGCTTCCCTGAAGGTCACCTTAGATGTGCATGAATCAGGAATGAGCCTTATTGTGTCCATCCTGAAATGGGAGGCCATGTACTACAGTAGATGTCTTTTCTGGCCTCCTTTCTTCCAGCCCTCCTTATTCTTCATATTGCCCACCTGGATTTCTTATTGATAACTTATTGTGAAGCAGGTCAAGAAGTGGACAAAAGGAAAGGGAGTGGTGCCTGTGGTTGTCAGCAGGATGGGTGATTAGGTTCCCTGAAGAGAACCACAAAGTAATCTAGGAAGTAGATGGATTCGATTCTAAGCACAGGGACATGCAATAGAATGAGAGATAGGAGGCGCGCAGAAGAGCCAGGGATTGTGGGTGGGATGACACTGTCTCAAGGCTTCCTCATTAAAACACAAGGCCGAGTGTTCTTGGAAGGAGATCAGGCTGGTAGCAGTGAGTAGAGTAGCCTGAAGTTGCTTTCGGCATGACATTAATATTAGATTATGGAGTGTTGGATCACAGCACAATGAAACTCTGAAATGAAGTAAGAACCAAGTTATTTTAGGTAAACTGGAAAGTGCTAAAGTAAAAAGTATTTGAGCTCTTGGATTCTGACCAAAAGATACAAGCTCAAAAGGTAATTCAAAATGATGTCTGTACCAAGCATATTCAGGGAAAGCATCTTCACATTCATTAGAATTTCTAGATGATAACGTCCCCAAGACACACAGGGGTCCAGGATCAGCTGTTCCCCTTCGCATGCTGCTCTTGCAACTGCTGCATCCCCTGCTGAAGACAAGCATGGCTGTCAGTCACAGCCCTCTCCTGGTAGTGTCTAGAGGGATGGTCCTTGGAGTCCCTCAGGTGTGATGGTTTGCATTTGTCTGTGAGAAACTCCCTCTGGAGACCCAGACCTGTAGGGTAGGGAGAAGAAACTGGGAGTGGATACGGAT
Organism: Nannospalax galili; assembly: GCF_000622305.1. NCBI lineage: Eukaryota > Metazoa > Chordata > Mammalia > Rodentia > Spalacidae > Nannospalax > Nannospalax galili. The sequence continues at coordinate 739,712 of NW_008351881.1, read as the reverse complement.
CCTGATCCCGTGTGTCTGGATAAACACTGCTTTAATCACAACTACCTTCTTTTCCATTTATTTTCTATTGTTTAGTTTTTACATTGAGTCTATCTGAGGTCCATTGAGTGAATGTCTTAGAGATGTAGTCATGAGGAATTTTGTGGGCCGTGGCCATGGGGTGGGTCCTTCCATCAGTCCATTCAGTCTTCCTCCTCATAATTCCTTTTCTGCTCTGGACTGGTAAATGCAACGGAAATAGTGATTTTTTCAAAGATTCATTAAGCCTCCCTTGATGAGGAAAGGACTTGAGGGAACATCCCACTGCACTCCCCACTGCACTCCCCACTGCACTGTTTACTAAATATTTGGGTACTTGAAAACTGTCAGCAAAAGGGAGGGCTTTGTACTTGAATATTTGAGACAGGGTCCTACTATGTAGCCCTGTCAGGTTTGGAACTTGCTGTACAGACCAGGCTGGCCTCTAGCTCACAGAGATCTGCCTGCCTCTGCCTCCTGCATGCTGGGATTAGAGGCATGTACTGCCATATCCAACCTTACTCATATTTTGAATATAAAAATTAAATATTGTATTCTGTTGCCCAAGTTTTCTCAGGGTCTCCTGCACTATCAGACAAACCATATAACATATTTCTATGTGAATTTATTATAGTTTATAATGGGGGGGGGGTGGAGAAACTTACAAACAGTAATGCCTGGCACACAGCACTCATCTCTGCCGGCCACCACTTCCATTCCAGATGGCTTCCTTGCCCGCCCACAGTCTCTGTTAACTTTTGCCCAAGCATCTTGGGCCTGCAGTCTTGTCCCAGGTAGGTAAATGCCCCCTATGGAGACACAGGTGAGACACCGGAGCCATCTTTTTCTCCATGCCCCCTGCCGGGCATTCTGCATGTCCTGGACATGTTCCTGGCTCGTGGCTTCAGTCCCAAGATGGTACCACAAGCCCCTCCTTCTGTGGCTAACTCTCCACAGTCAATTCTTCACAGCAGGCCCCACCCCTTGGAGGAACCAGGACCCCTAGGGAACACATCTGTATTTTAAAATTACTATGAAAGAATAGACTCTAATTGCTTTTATCAGGAATGTGTTAAGTATGTGAAGTAATAGAGTTAATTACCTCATTTAATCTTTCCAAAGCATAAACCAGTATCAGGGTATCATGTACTAGTTAGTTTAAAAATAAATTTGAAAAAGAAATAACGTGCTCATTCTTTTTAAATTTATGTCAACAAAACTTTGCATGAAACTTTGATCATACTTTTCCAGAAATTACCGATGCCTTGGGCATTTTCTTAGTGTCGTTGTGAACTGGAACCTCTCTTTCTGTCTGTCTGCCTCATGCTTTCTTCCTTTCCTCATTATCACTTTCCTACTATTTGTAATTTTATTGTGACTCTGGGGTCCTTTCTTTCACTTCATGAAAAAAATATAATGTTTTCTTTGGTAAATTAGCCCTGTAGATAAGTGGCTGAATTTATTTTTAGTTTCAAATATTTTAAATAAGGAATTTATGTTATCTAATAAAAGTTAAAAATAGTATTATCATGGCAGATGATTTAGGAGTGTTAAGAGAGGATTAAAAAAAAATTCTATTCAGATAAGTGTTCCTTCATCTTTCCAAGTCTATATGAAGAAGGAAGGGCCGCCAAGAGGGAGCGGAATCCTGTGGCTCCATGATTTGTCCAGTGAATCTTTGGGTACCAAGTAAACTGATCAGGACAAAAGGAAGAAAAACCCTTGTCCTTTGTAAGCTCTGTGGCCTGTGGTCATGCTTTTCATCTTCCTGTCCACTCAGGTTTGCTTTTCCTTTGTAGATTTTTGTTTTCACTTTTATTTTTGGCAGAACCTGACGCCCTATGCACGAGAGGCAAAAGCTCTACACGCAGTAAGAGCCCTTGTTCTGATCTTTTGAAAGACTACCCAAAGGTTATCAGAGAACAAAGAATTAAACATCTTTTGCGGATTTACTTATTTTGATTTTATGCGTTTTAGTGTTTTGCATGCTTGTGTGTAAGTGTACCAGTTATGCAGTATAGGTGGAGGACAGAAGAGGGTGTTGGATCCCCAGGAACTGGAGTTATGCATGGGCTTTAGCTGCTGTGTGGGGTGGGTACTGGGAACTGAAGCCAGAGCCTCCACAAAAGCAACCAGTGTTCCTAACTGCTGAAAGAACAGAGAATTTTAACTCAAGCTCTATTATCATCTACAAATGCCAGTGTGGTGCCTAATGTTCTCAGGGATATGCTTAGTATATAAAAAGGGAAGCTTACTTTGAGAACAGGGAAAAAAATTAAGCTTTCCTGTTTACTTAAAGTTGTCTTGTTTTGTTTACTTTGGACTTTAATATGCGTCATTTCTCATCCCACATGTTTGTACTGGACAGCAACGTTCTGCCCCAAATCTCAGTTTTCTTAGTTGACATTAAAAGGTGAGAGAAAGTTTCCCTGAGCCACACCCATTCTCAGCTGACCTTGGCTGGTGCTGGGTCACAGTGAACACTGCTGATTGTAGCTGCTGCCTTTTGGGGAGGTGCACATCTAATGCAGGCAGCCTCCTAGACTGCATCCATCACAACACATACTTGGGGCACATCCTTGCCTTCCTCTTAACGGTGTTAGTCTTTATGAAAATGCTGGGGGGGTTGATTTTTAGATTCTTGAATAATTTTGGATATTTTGTTTCCATCCATTATAAGAAATTGGAGATAGGCCTTAGCAGTTTTAATATATAGAATTTAGAAAACTTGAAAGCATATGAAATCCAAATATAGACTAAGCCTTTATTTGCTGTTTTTTTTTTTTTTTTTTTTTTTTTTTTTTTTTTTTTTTTGTCTGCTAGAGATCAGATATTCTTCCAAACCTGTAAAATCTAAGGGTGGAATTTGAGCAGTAGGGTTGGGATATTTTTGTGCTTTTTAGAGAAATTAAAGTTTTAGAATTTTGATCTAGTCAGTCTACTTATCTTTGGTTTTCTGTCTTGATAGAATTATATACTTCTGAGAGCCAGCTTTCAAAATCAGCCGCTGCCTTGAAGAGTTATTGTCAAGCCACTGAAATTTAGTTTGGCTAGTTCTTTTTATTATGCATTAAATCACAGATAACTTTGTATCATTTTCTGATGCTTCCTGCTTCAGTCTGAGATGGTTTCTTGGTATGACTGAGTTCTTGAGTTTAAGAGTTTAAGATCAATGCTTGCTTTGATCCCAGTTTTATTTGCCTCTATAATGGACTTGTTACCTACTTTATGCAATTGCTGTACAGATCTACAAGGGCTAATATGTGTTCTCTAACCTGCTTGGATTTGTTCTGTTGATAGAGTGCATTGTAATCTGATTGGAGGTCATGTTTGTGGTTTGGACCTGAACTTGTATTTCACTTGGTACTTACATACCCAAGTACAACATCATGGTTTTCCCCAAACTCAGGTTCTGGGTTCCAGGTTAAGCTGTGCATACTTGTCTGATGTCTCAAAACTAATTGGCTACCAGATTCTTAAACTGCTTACTATGGAAGCAGCATGCTGCCTTAAAAATTTTAGTGACTCTGACAGGTGTGTAAGTTGTTACTTTGTTTCTCTCATTTCCTAATTATAAAATTAGGACATGTTGTGTACTGTGCACTGAACTTGATTAATAATTTGAAGGACTTAGATGATTTGATAGTTTTGCATGCTTTCAAATGACTGTTTCCCAAAGGAGGGTCCCTCTGCATTCAAATGACAATCTTTGATTTTGAGTAACTCCCCAAGAGCCAGGCTGGACAGATGTTTTAAAAAATGAGCTGCTAGAAACAACTGAAGCTAGAATTTAGAAGGCAACAGTCTGATCTGGCAGAGTCTCTTATTTTTTAAGGGCATATATAAAAGGGAACATGGTGAGCTATTGGCATTTTATTGAAAAAAGAGAACACACCATATGTTATGTTACTGTATAGGCGGAGATTTTAGTTTGGTAATGAAGACATGAGTGTTTGGTTCATCTATATTGGGTGTCCCTCCTGTGTAGTCATTCCCTTCCTTGGATTCTTGAGCACCTCTGTTCAGTGCAGGTGCTCCTCTCTAGGCTGTTAGCCCTGGGCCGTATTACACAATCCTCCATTCAGTCAGTTTAAAAAGCAGGCCATTTATGGTAAAATTAGACCCGCCAGTCGACTGATGTCATATTAAACGAAAGTACTGGCTGCGTTCCAGTTGTTTCTGATGTGTCTGCTGCGTTGATAGAGACACATCACATCCAGTCTGTGTTGCAGGCACAGTTGGCCCAGGGGAGTTCTGGGATCCCGGCAGAACGGCAACAGTGCTACAGCGTGGATTTTCACTCCTGGCTGTCAGTGTCGTTCAGAGAATCTTCAAACATGTTTCCCCCCAATTTTACAAAATTAGTAAAGTAAGACCATTGGGCCTTCCTGTGGTCCTACTCCAGATAACAATGGACGTTTTTCTGCTCTCTACATTTATTCACCCTTTTGTATAGTGCTTTTTGTTTTCTTTTAAGCACAGTTCCTTTCATCTTTTACCTTTGTTTTCTTTCACTGCCAAAGAAAAGCATTCTCTGGAAGGCTTGGAATATGAAGATGGGTTTTTACTAGCACTTTCACTGGACCAACAATATGATACTTTTGCCCTTGAAAGTGTGAAGACAGAGGGCATCTTGGTATTCAACTCCTGATGCAAAATGGCCCTTCCTCAGAAGAGCACCAGTAGTGGTGCAGAAATTTACTCAAACTGCTTTGGACTGAGAATAGCCAATCAGTTTTTCTCTGTCTTCAGAACAATAAAGTTTAGGAATACTGTCTGAGGACATGCATATTAATCATATGCCCACAGAGAGCAGTAAAATTCTTTGAATGAAAACATTCATTGTAAAATAAATGATTGCAATTATAATTCATAGGCGCACTTTTGTCAAAGTGCAATTTGTAACCCTTAAAATCAAAACACAGCAGGCACTTTTAATACTGTTCCAAAGAAGTATCTTCTTCTCAAATACATTTTCTATTAATCAACTTTCACACAACTCCCTAATTCTTGTCTTATTTTGCCTCGACTGATTTAGAAGTAACTACAACTTACAATTAGTGTGTAAATCATATGATTCAGTTTTCAACTGAGGTTTCTTAAGAATGGAGAGTGAATGAAAACAGTTTTTCTGATTCATATGATTTCCTTGGGACTTCGCTGATGCTCGCTTTTGCAGTGTAGCCTTACAGGGTGAGGAGGAAAGGAAAGAGGATGATCAGGGCTTTACAGTGAGAAGAACATGGACTCTCATTTTATTTGCTTTTTGGCTGTGTGACATTGGCTTATTTTTAAGTTCTTTGAGCCCCACTATCCTCATCTGTAAAATAAGAATGGCTGGCCAGATGATCAGGAATAGAAAAGATAACAAGCAAGGCAGAGATATGGCATGTAGCAAATGGTTTTGTTTTATAAAGATTTAGATTTTGGAAGTTAACCTAGCATGTTGGGGGTCATCCAAATACTGTAGGTGCATAACAAGTTACACAAATTTGGTGACTTAATATATGCCATTGTATACACTGTCCAGGTCAGGAATTCAGATAGGTTATAGTGAAGATGCCTTCTCTCTTCCATGGTGTCTTGGATTAAAGCTGGAAGATGCTGCTGAAGCTAGCTGGAGTCACCAGAAGTCATGCTTTTCCACATGTTGCTTGGTTGAGATTGGGCTGTTTTGAACATTAGGGGATGCCACAGATATGCCTTCTTAAATATCTCTCTTTCTGCTTGTGTGTGGCTACTCTGTGAACTCTTTCCAGCATAGTGACTTCATAATAGTCAAAATTCTCAGTTTTGGCTCAGGATTCCTAAAGCTCAGATTTGGCAGGTGCAAAGAATGGAAAACAGAAGTGACTGCCAGAAAGAAAGGAGACAGAAATTGTATCCTCTTATGACTTAGACTCCTGCAAGGTGACATTGAATTACTTCCAGTAGACTCTATAGCTAGTCTAAGCACGAATCCCCCTCCAGATGCAAGTACAGAGAAAATGCTTCTGGGGTCAATATGTACACTGTGGAAGATACACCCTGACCTCAGATGGTTGTCTGAATGAAGAGTTTCTTCCTCCTTGCCCTCTCCCTCCTCCTTCTCCTCCTCCTTTTCCTCCCTCTGCTCCTCCTACTCCCCACCTCCTTTCTGTCTCTTCCCTTATGCCTCACCCACTCCTTGTCCTCTTCCTCATATGTGGAGATAATTTCTGGGTGCTTTAAAGGAAGCACACCACTCAGTTTTCCTTCCCAATGTAACCGTGTGTTTGTATACACAGGTGTATATGTACACATAGATTTACTTATGGAGATAGGAACAACTCCATAGAAGAGATCCTTTCTCATGGTAGGAGTACCGTTTCTCAAGGAAGTTTATTTTCCAGGGTTTCAAATTCTCATTTGTCTTTCAAAACTGACACTCAAATCATTAATACAAAGCCAGGTTTCAGTAAAGTTGATTAGGGAGCTATCATAACATGTCATAACATAATATATAACATATCTACAAAAACAGTTTTTTTGGATACCTGACATGGTGCATCTTATTGAGGAACATGCCCCTATATTTGTGCCTCCTGTTTTCTTTATATTGCCCTCAGAAAACATAAATGTGGAAAACTGACGACTTAATGGCTTAAATTCTCACTCTTGAAATCCTGATGAAAACTCTTTAGAACCCAGCTTAAACACATGTGAGTCTTATTTACTTCTTCTGGACCACTAAAAGCATAAAAACTCTAAAAGAAGCAGTGAAATCACCTCCCTTCAAAAGAACACTCAAAACCAACCAGTCAACAACAACACATAATAGGCCCAAGTAAAAGAATGCCCATTTCTTGAAGAATAGGAACAAAACACCTAATTAGTCTTTGGAAATCTCTGACATTACCAAAAAACTACACAGGCTTGTCTATCCCATTTTAACTGCCTCAGCTGTGAAGTTTGGTCCAATGTTTTAGTAAGAGAAGAACCTCACAAGCCAACTTCTGTGAGGAAGGTAACATCTTGGCTTAACTATCCACAGAGACATCTTTTCAGGTGTCAGTTAAGGGGAGAAGTGTTGATTATTTAAGCTCAAGTTCAGGGTTCACCTTGAGAACTGTTGTTAGTTTTTGCTTGTTCTGTTGGGAGTATACATCCAGGCAAAGGTTAGAAATCAAGAAGGGCCTTTGTACAGTCTGATTGAAGCTGCTGTTCTATTAAAATCCTGTTTGCTGTTTGCCTAACGCACAGTGCTCAAAAGATTGATGAACCACACACATTCTGCACAGTGTGGTCAGCTACAGTGACAGATAGTGTGCCTTACTGCTGTTTGCTGTCCCATGGAGCAGGACACATGTATGCTGCACTTAGTGATGTGGACTAGGACATGGTGACATTTTTGCATTTGAGGCATTTTCGTTATATCTTTGACCACATGTGGGACGTGTTCTCAGAATCTCTGGAGGTCATGTGTATTCCTTTGCCTGTAGGGACAAGACCAGTTATCTATCCATGTAAAAGCCCAAGAATTGGATTGGATTGTGAGAATTTAACTATTGAGCAATAGGTATTCCTTTACATTTTAAAATTTTTATTTATTATTTTTATTTTATGTGTATGCATGTATTGCCTGCCTGTACGTAAGTGCACCCATGTCATACAGTGCCTGCGGAGGTCAGAAGAGGCTGTCAGATCCACTGGGACTGGAGTGATGGACAGTTGTTAGCTGCCATGTGGGTGCTGGGATTCGAACCCGTGTCTTGTGCAAGTTAAGAACCGGTGAACCAGTGTTCTTAACTGATGAGCCATCTCTCCAGACCCTCTTTTACATTTTTATTACATTTTTAATTTTATTGATGTTTTTCAGATTTCTACCACATGTTAATCATATTTAGATCCCCTACCAAATCTGCATCCACCTTACTAATTCCCCACCAAATTTCTGTATTTTAAAATATCTATTAAGGCCTATAGTGTCAGGTTTATGTCCACTAATACCCATCGATGTGGGTTCTTCCACTGGAGCCTGAACAAATTACTAAAAATCTCACCTTTAAATGAGACAGAATCTCCCTTTCCCAGAAGCCGTCGGTTGCCAACAGTTCCTCAGGTGTGGATGAGGTTTCTTACCCACTTCCCTGCACCTATGCTGAGTTTTTTTCTAGCTTCAGCTTATGTGGGACTTATGCATGCTATCCCCGTTCCTGTAAATTCATATAAGCAACTGACCAGATAAATGTAAAACTCGATTTCCTCGTGATCAGCCATCACCTCTGGATCTTATAATCTTTCTGCACCTCTTCCCCATCATCCCAGAGCTATGAGAAGCAGAAGTTTGCTATAGCTGTCATATCCCTGGGTAAGTACTCTACAGCCTCTTGTTCTCTGAACATCAGCCAGTTGTGGGTTTCTGTGTTAATCACCATCTGCTGCACAAGGTATTTACTCTGTTTGGAGTCAAAGGTACATTAATCTGTGTGTATAACAATAAGGCATTAGGAATCAGTTTAATACTATAATTCTTTTTTGTTTGTTTCATTTTGGTCTTTTTGAGACAGGGTCTTCCAGTAGCCCCAGCTGGCCTGGAACTCACTATGTAGACTAGACTGACCTTGTACTCACAGAGATCTTCCTGCCTCTGCCTCTCAAGTGCTGGGATTAAGGGAGAGTACCACTATGCCTTACTAATAATTATTGAATAAAAAACTAATATTAGGCTCTCCCCTATGCCCTGTGGCCAATATAGTCTCAGCTTCCTAAGCCTGATATCAGTGTCGGGTATGAGCTCCAGCCTATGCATCAGACCTTAAATCCAATGAGAAAGTGGTTGGTTCTCTTGTAATATTCATGCCACTATTGCCCCAGTGGGCATATGTTGCCAGGCAAGTTGTAGATATTTAAATAGAGAAGTTGATCACTGAACCACGATTGCTCATGTTGCTTTCTATTTAGCACTTTACTAGAAATAATAATGATAATAGAGAATTAGCACTTTACTGGAAATAAAAATGATAATAGAGGAATGAATTCATATGTAAGGATGGGGATTTTGAAGGACATCTTTTAGAGAGTATAACAGGAGCTGCAAAGCCGTCTCAGTGGTTAAGAGTCTGCTACTGTAAACCATCCAAGTTCAGTTCCTAGGACCCATTTCAAGCAGTTCACAACCATATGTAACTCCAGCTCCAGGGTGTCCACTCCCTCTTCCGGGAGGGTTCTGATCCAGCTCCACCTCTTTGGGTTCTGATGCTGTATTCTGGTCTCTTACATGAACTTACATGTTTTCAGACAAAACACTCACACATAAAATAAAATAAATACATTAAACATTTTAAAGGAAAATAAACACACATATATAAATATAAATAAATATATTAAAAAATAGGCTCTATAGGCTTTATCGATATCTGAGAATTGACAACCTCTGAAACTTCATCTACCCTGAATGCTTGGGTTGGGGTAAGGGATCAGAGAAACAATGGGCATGTTGGTGTGAAGAATAATTGGTAACGATAAGAGCTTATTAGATTTCTGTGGGCTGAACATGGGGGACTGAGGGCATTTAAGGGCACCAGCAAAGTCAGAACATGCATGTGGAAAGGAAAAGACAAAGTCTCCAAAGTTACCATTCATTGTTCAATCCTAGGAAATGGAGATTCATCCTTCCCGAGTTTTCCCTTTTCCACCCACCCTCCTTCCTCACTTCATCTTCCAGGGCCCTGAAACTCAGTCTTGTGAGGCCATTAATCCAACTGTTACAGGACTTAGGGTCACAGCCTGTGCCCCAATAAGTCGTTTGGTCAGCATTTCTTGAACAGCCGAGGAAAAGAGCCAAATTTATTGTTAAACCGGGGGGGGGGTGGGGGAGATATATTTAGTGTGGCCCCATTGAGATTAGGGACAAAGAGATCAGTGATCATCCAAGTCTACCTCCAGGGTCCTAACAGGAGGGTGAGCTTTAAACAGAAGAGATATACCAAATCCCCTGCCCACCGTTGCCGCAGCTCCAAGCCTCTCCTGCACAGTCATCTGACAAGCCGTAAATCTTTCCCCAAGAAACAAGTAACTCCTCTGGTCGCTGCCAGGCCTTCATCCATTTCTCATAGGAGGATATTTCCTAGGAAACTCTAACTTCTTGGAGTCCATTGTTTTAATCATGTGATAATCAAAGGGAGGGACAGATGTCAGGGTGACTACACAACCACATGACTTTATAAGACTTTAGTGGGCCAGCCTGGAGCAAGTACCAGAGTTTCCTAAAAATCAGCCCTGCATGCCAGTGTATTTTCAAACAGCTTCTTGCCAGTAATTTGATCTATAACAAAGAAATATAGAAATGCACATGTATTCATATTTTATGTGTTTATGTATATTCTGTATGTATGTAGATCATATATTAATATTTCTAGTTCTCTTTGAATATATATCAGTGTATATAATATATATGTATGTGTGTGTGTCCATGCATACTATATGGATGTGGAGTCTAGAGGTAGGTGTACATATAAAAGAATGATTGACTTTTAAAATTCCATGTGATATGGATTTCATGACTGCACAGATTTGGAAGGAGGCAGTCACTTGTGAGGCACAAGGGAGAAGCAGGCACCAGGCACTGAGCACGGAAGCCTGTACTGGTAGTTACACTCCTGTCTTCTTTTAGGGATGAAGGACGAGAATTGATGTAATTAAGTCTAGGTGATTATGTTTCCTAAGGTGTATTTTAATTAGCTTTTAAGGAGAAACAGGTGGCATAATTGAAAGCTGTGGGCTCTCTTCAACATTGGTGTTCTGGTGTTAGCTCTTTACGCTTCCAACAGCTTGCAGGGCAATCTTTCTATTCAACTTCTTTCTTTACTTTGCCTTTAATTAAGTTCATTTTTATAATATATAACAAATGCTATATTTCAAATTTTCAGTAGAAATAAAAGAGCTATATTACTGACTATATCATGCCAGATTTATAAGTAATGTTTCAGCATTACATTTACTAGATTACATTAAACATTTGAATAAGATTAATTTACTTCCTGGTCAACTGATTATCTTTTCTCTAATAGGCATGCAGTATAAAATAAAGGCTCGGCCATTAGAACTAACATGTTTATGAGTGTGAGAACCTTTTATTAGATTGTATGTTATACAGTGCCCATGCTGTGCTGTAGTCATTCATCAGGAATGACTTCTATGGAAGTGGCTGTAAGGCATTGCTGACTGGCTCTGTGGTGGACAGTGCAGAGCAAAGCCCTTGGGCTGTGATCCCAGCTATAGCCAGTGATCCAGGGAGGGAGCATCATGTCACTACATGCTCTTTAACCTGTGTATTTCAGTATTGGTCATAAATATTTATTTCCTATACCATATTTATTTTCCCAGCACCCTAAATGGTGGCTTTTTTAAAAGAGGAACTAGCAGTCTAAGCAACACTGGGCCACAGTGGAAGGTGTGTGATGTGTTCACTGTGCAACTGTTTACCTGGAGGTGGGTGGGAAGACTTTGCTGACATCAACCTTTCAGAGAGCAAAGACGATCACAGGGATGAGAAGTGGCCACCTTGGTTCAAGTTTTCCCCTCACAATTGTGGGGAAGTTGAGAAACTGAAATAGCTTTAGGAATAGGAATTTAGAGGACTATTTTAAACTTTTAAATCCCCAGAACATAAAACAACTAAAACCAGATGTGATTTGTAGATATTACAGGAGAGCAAACAGATTTCAGATTTCTTTGAAGTTGGAGGATGATACTTAAGGTAAGTTAGACTTTAAGACTTAAGGTTCCCAAGACTCAGTGTGAAGCAGTGTTGCCTTCACATCCATAGTCCTTCTGAGTACCTTTCATGACATCTCAACCCAGATTTGCTTCCAAGGAGTCATTAGTCTGCCTTGGAAAGAGATTGGTCTGATAATCATACCCTGCATTTTTCATGGAACATTATACTGTAGAAAACAGACCTGTATGGAAACACTCAACATTTATGAGTGAAAAGGATTTGTTGACAATCTTGGCAGGGCGATCTTCTATCCTTCTTGAACTTACAATCCAAAGAGATAGAGAGAAAGAGAGAGAGAGAGAAAGAGAGAGAGAGAGAGAGAAAGAGAAGGAAGAGAGAGGGAAAAGGAGGGGGGAGTATAGCTTTTCCTATCTTCTTACGTTATGCTGAAATAATTTTCTTCTTAATCTTTTCTTAAAAGAGCAAACCACGTATCAAAGGAAGCACAAGTCCGAGAAGTTTAAATGAGTGAATGTTAACTTCCAGGAACTATGGTTCTTTCGAAAAGATTTGACTTGAGTCAGAACAATTAATGGAAGACTTGCAGGGTCCTGGGTGCAGCTGAGACTATATTGTAAGATTGCAAATGATGCCCAAATTTGGTTCTTGCCTCCTTGGTTTCTCTCCCTTGTCCCTGAGCTCCATCAAGGATTGAGTGTTTTCTAAATGTTTAGTACACTCTAGATTTTCAGAAGCATAGCTTTATTTTCTTTTTTTGCCTGTGCTTCATTTCACACTTCACACAGAGAGAGGCTGTCACCAGAAGCGGCAGGTACAAGCCCCCTGGCCCGCACCCAGAGACCAGAAGAGGTGAAGATGCAAAGGCACTGAGACCTCTGCCTCTGTGTCCCCCTCTGAAACGTCAATCTTAGAATGAAATAAACTTGTTGTTCATCCCACAAATGCATCCCTGTTACGTCTGGTGCCATGCTCTTCTAATTTCGGGAGCATTACCAAATGCCACAGGGAAGACAGACATTTGGGAATGAAGGTTGTAACTGACTTATTGTTTTCAGAGAGCTTTGTGGATATTACTTTTTGAAAGATTGGAATTCCAGTTTGAAATGGATGAGATGGAATCTGAAGACTCATCCCATGTTGGGAATCATTCACTTTGTATTAAATGGCAACATACTTGGGGAATGGGGATGAAATAAAGAAATATGGAAGGGGCTGGAGAGATGGCTCAGTGGTTAATGCATTGGCTGCTCTTGCAGAGGACCCAAGTTCGGTTCCCAGCACCCACATGGCAGCTAACAAACATTCATTGACTCCAGTTCCAGAGAATTCGATGTCCTCTTCTGACAATCATGGACATCGCACAACATGGGACGTGGATGTGCTTATTCAGGCAATACACTCATATTCAAAAAATAAACTAAAAATAATAAAATAAAATATTTTTGAAATTCAAAAAGGAAATATGGAAGACAGATTTGAAGGGGAATGAGTCATTTTTCACATGAGCGGATTGGGACTTTGATGTATGCTGACTGATAATGACATCTGAAAGAAGAGTTATCATTTTTAAACACCCATAATGTGTAATATATTTGCTAAAGACATTTTTTAGACCAGGCATGGTGGAACATGCCTTTAATCCCAACACTCGGGAGGCAGAGGCAGGAGGATCTCTGTGAGACTGAGTTCCAGACCAACTTGGGCTACCAGGAGACCTTGTCTCCAAACTCACACCTGCAAAAGACAATATTAATTTTAAGTGGGTGCTAAAAAAGAACCATCATGTGGAAATAGAGTCTTACAGGTTCCTGGGACCTTGTTCATATGAACCTACAGCAATGGTGTCAGCATGAACAAGACCCATGCAAAGTCAAGCAGATAAAAATTCAGCATAGAACTGTGGAAATGGGAAGCAGGCTGTAATCTTAGACAAAGAACTGTTGGGTGGCTGATTACTACTGGGTGAGGAAGAGCTGATCCTCTTTAAGGGAATGACTCTAGATAGGCTGACTAACTCCCAGTGGATGAACTTGCACTGAGGGACATCAGAGGACACTAACGTGACTCGATAGGCTGTAACCTAAGTGACATAATGCATGAAATCCATTGGGAGGTATGGTAGGTGCTGATGGGGAAGGGGGCATAAATATAATTACCATGTTGAAATACACAAAAATTCAATAAAATATATTGTAAAAAGTGAATCCTTATTCACACATGAAGGGAAGCTTTCAGAGGGTCATGCATTTCAAGAGCAAGTAGATGATGAACCTTTAAGCACTGGAGTTTGATCTTGGGTTCAATCAACAGTAGAGCCCAAGCACTTTAAAACCACCTCATACAAATGAATAGGGTGGGTATTCATCAAGTGCTAGCTGTGTTTATGCTTAAAACAAGGAAGGCTCATGTTGATAAGTAGATGTCCACTGCCCACAGAACAAAAATAGTTAAAAAAAAATGTACCTTGGTTTGTACCTTGACTTTAATTTACAAGTCACTGCATAAGGTTCTGTAGATTAAATGCTACCTGACAGCATCCAGATTTATAGTAAAGCTCAGAAGTTGGGGGACTATGGACAGTTCAGTGGTGGAAGCAGGGAAGACTTGGAAAATAGTGAAGTCTAGCTCATTTTGAAATGTACAATGAACTTGGAGAAGAGAAACATTTTTTCATCTCTGAATGTATCTTAATCATCATGTAGCCCAAGGGAGCCAAACATTTTATATGTTTTAACAAGCTAAGTAATATTATAAAAGTGCTGTTAGAAGGATTTATTTTAATTGGAAGTTAAGACATACTGGTCTTAAATCACAGCTAGTGCTTTGCTTAGAGTTATGTTCCAGGTTAGCTTTTATAAGTGAAGTACCCAATTTTTCTTTGGTCATCAAATAATCCCAGGTATTAGGGTTTTAGGTAGTTGTGCTTGTGTTAACATCAGACTTCTTGAACACTTAAACTGTACATTTAAAACATGTTTTCAGTCTTTAGTCTACAGCCATGTGGCACACTGGAAGGAAAAACTTTGCTTTGTAGCAGTGGACCATTGGAAGGGTGTTGTTTCTCCAGGGGCATTTGGCAACATCCAGAGACATTTTGGTTTTTATATCTAGATTAGGATGTACTTCTGCAATCAGGGATAGGTTCAGGAATGCTGATAAAGTTCCTAAAATACATAGCCCTCCACTATAAAAAAACAAACTATTTATCCCCAGAAGTGTCAGGGTTCAGACACTGCCCCCGCTGCCAATTAAGCAGCACCTAAATCAAAGCTATGCTGCTGCCTAGCATTCAGAGTGGGAAAGTAAGTGTAAGAGGCAAGGAAAGTAGAGAGATAAGAGGAAAGATAAAGGAGAATTCAAAATGCAATAAAAGGAAGATGTTGAAACCTTCACTGAAGGTTTCAAAGAACCTTCAGGGCACTTAAAGAAGTATAGCCAGCAGCAGTTGTGAGGTCTGCAGCTTTTTTATTAAGAAAAGACTATGTTATTGCTGTCATTGTCATTAAGGATTTATAGAGCAGGAACATGTAAGTGGGGCATGGAATGCAGGCTAGGTCATCTCCCACAGGGCCCCAAGCTTCTACTTAGCTGCAGAGGACTGGAGCTGAGCATGGGGACAGGAGGTGACATGAGGAAGAAGCCACAAGGGCTCTCATTTTTTTAAATTTATTTTTATTTTATGTGTATGCGTGTATTGCCTGCATGTGAGTAAGTGCACCCGTGTCGTGCAATGCTCACGGAAGTCAGAAGAGGCTGTTGGACCCCCTGGGACTGGAGTTACAGACAGTTGTTAGCTGTCATGTGGGTGCTGGGATTCGAACCCGGGTCTTCTGCAAGAACAGTCAGTGTTCTTAACTGCTGAGCCATCTCTCCAGCCCCCAAGGGATCTAATTTTTACTTCATGCATATTTGATTTAGATTTTAGTTAACATCTAATTGTGTGTGTGTGTGTGTGTGTGTGTGTGTGTGTGTAAATGTGTGCTTTAATGGACCACAGCCACTGTGTATCAGAAAAAAATGATCTGATACTACTGAAGAGAAAAGCTGTCAAGATACCAGATAAATTTTTACTTATTTGGTATCTTGACAGCTTTTCAATAGAGGAAATTTCAATAGAAAATAGATGTGAAGTATCTTTATAAAATATATCAATTTTGTATGTTTGATAAACTTATAACATAGGTGAAAGACTTCTGATTGTGTTTCATATGAATCTTGTATATTTTAGAGTGATAAAATTAAGAGGATACAGGACTAAAATGTATGCAATGGAAATGTTGTTAAATGAAAGCATGTTAAATTTATATTGCTAACTATGGATATTATTTTTAGATTATTAACTAAAAATTCCATAATTAATTGGCATTTAAAAGTTTTTACCTGGAGGAGGTCTTATTTCAGGGTCAGAGTCTAACTTTATCTGGAAACGAAACAGTATTTTTCTAGGAATATTTTAAAATTGAAATGCTGTCCATTAAAGAGTATTCAAAGTTTACATATTTTCAAAGAAGCAAAACAGCAGATTAATGAGCCATTACTAGAAGGGCTAGTTAAATTTGTGCTACAAGATACTGCATTATGTCACCATCTAGATCTGGGTTCCCGTTGAAGCCCAAGTAAACTCGGAAGATGACAGCTTGGGCAAATGGTCGAACAGAAATAAAAATTATCAGCAGTGCATTTGCAAATGCATGTAATGTCAGTTTCCTGGAGGAAAAATTAATGTCCAACCCACAGGTGACTTTTCCCCTTCATTTTGCAGTTGGTATCCTAGCATGGATGTTCATTTTCACAAGCCACTTGATCTCATTCTTTTAAATAGAAAGATTCTGCTCCAATAAGATTATCTTCATGTCTCAGTCAAGAAATGGATGTAGGTGAAAAGATCCAGTTGTAAGTTAAGCCAAAAAGATTAGCTTAAAGGGTTTCATTAGTATTAGGTTGGCTTTAAGTGCTTGTGAATATGAATATCAAGCAAGACAATAAAAGGATATTGCAACATGAATGTTTTATTTACAAATATAAGCAAACAATAGTTTTAAGTTTTAATCATTTATTTCAGGTGGTTTGTGACGGTATATCCTTGAGTATTTATTGATTGTGAGGTATTCATCCTGACTTGTGATTATTTAGGTATTGATTAGCATAAGACATGTGCCAGTGTTTAGTTACTTTTCAGGTTCATACTCTTTCAATTTAAATGCCCTACTTTAGATTACCGTAACGACTACATTTCCATGTTCAATACAAACATTTCAGCCTTCCTGTAATACTTGATATTTGTCCTGGTGGTGTTTAAATGGAGGCCTTAGAAATTATTGCTCTAATACTCCTGAATCCATTTTCTAGACTTGTTTCAGAGTCAGAGCTTTCTCTTTATTTCCCAACTTGGACAAGCATTGCTCCTTGGGCTTTTCTTAATTTAATGGTGCACCTTGCGGCCGTGATGCCTTGCACCTGTTAGAAGCACCTTTCTGAGCTTTGCTCATTTCTGCGCCTCCTCTACTCTGGAGTTAGCTGTGTGTTCACTTCACTTACTGAGTATGGTTTTGAGGCTGTTACCTGGAATATAAACATTTAAAATTCAATTAAATTACTATGCCATGCCACTGTTTTCCAAAATTGAATAGTACAGTTCAGTAGCTATCCTTTCAAACTTTTATTTCCATTTTATCCTTAGTCTGTTATCCTTTTTGTTTTTTTCTTGTGTTACATACTCTTCAGCAATTCTGTACAAGTAGAGTTGGGGTATGCAAGCGTGTCTTCACTGCCGCAGTATGAGCCGAAGGAAACATCCTCCGCCAGCCTACATGTACACGTGGGCTGTTTGTCCTCACACTGGGGAGGAATTCTTGCCTCAGTGCCTCACCGCCCACTTCCCTTCGGTCTGTCTTTCTTCAGAGAAACTCAGCTGAAGTTGCACTTGTAAGTGCAGCAGTGATCCTGGGGTGACTGAAAACAGCAGTATTTCCAGGTCTTGTTCCTGGTCCTGCCTCTGCGGTATTACCTGTGCTGCCCTACCAGCCTGGTCCTGCCTCTGTGGTGTTACCTGTGCTGCCCTGCCAGCCTGTTCCTGCCTCTGCGGTATTACCAGTGCTGCCCTGCCAGCCTGGTCCTGCCAGGTGGGTCATGGCAGGTGACCCACCATGACCTCGCTGAGTCTCCATCCTTTTCTGATCTTTCCACTTTCTGTCCAAATTGGGGGGCTAAAGGAGAAGACTATGGGATCAAAGAGTAAAATATTCTTTGATGGAACCTGAATGATTTTGGATAATTAAGTCACACCTGTTGTTTGATAATTTGAAAAAATTCAGAATATATATTCAGCAGTATCTGCGGCACAGACTGGAAAGGAGGAGGAAGGATATCATTTCCTAGGTCTTACCTTCCCTGGTTTTAACTCCTGACTATTTGTCTTCTCCCTTGCAGCATCTTGCATTCCGTCATGAGTGATGGGGCGTTCCTTACTGTCCTTATGACTTATTTCACTGATATTCAGACTAACCCATAGTCTGAGTCCAGATTACTTTTCCCGGCTTCTCATTTGTGTCTTGACTGAAATTGCTGCTCTATCCACACTCTCCAAATCATGGAATCCTGCAAGACACTACTCTCTCTTTGAAACTTCAATTGCTATATCCTTTTTGGCTTGGGTTTCTCATTCTTAAGGACAAGCAGCCCTACAGTGATGTTCCTCCAGCAACACTAATGTCTTCTCATATTAGAGGATACAAAATATTGGAGGTTTCTTCTATACCCTCTGAGCTCTAGGCTTGAGATTTTGCACATCGGTTTCCCAGACACTCTTCATTATCATCTGTTGTCCTGTTAAGCACTAACTCCACAGTCTTACAGCCTCAGAAATATCTATAATAGAAAGGAAAAGCAATCTCCACAGTCAGATCTACTCCAGTTTTCAAGTGCTATGTGCATGATATTTATTCTCTCTGTGGTGGACAGGGATAGAATGGACAGTGTGCTATCTGACTGAGATATCTAGTGGCCAGCCACAAAATCTCCCCGACCCCTATCAACAGGTTGAAGTACTGGACTGAAGCTCTGTACACCTGAACAGGAAGTGTGGCCAGTCCCTCTGCCTTAAGGCACTCTGAACTTCTGCACTGCTGATCTTGAAGTATTATCAGATTATCAGGGGAGGAAAACCCACTAACCCCTTTCCATAGAGAAGAGGGAGAACAGATTCTGTTAGTGCTGAACTATTCCCAAAGCCCCTCAGCTCCTCTCAGGCCTCTTCGTATGGTAGCAGGGAGGGGATTGGCAAGATGAGGTCACTGATTATAGTTGGATATACTCTGGAATATTCACTGTGAGCTACATGTGTACGATTTCCCTCACATACTCCTAGTGTTCTTGCTGCAGGATGTCTCAAACATCTAGCATAGATTAGGCCTCTTTGTCTTCGTTTCATATCACACAAGCGTTTTTGAAGTAGAAAAACCCCACTTAGGCTTCTAGTGCAGTGAAGTTGTGAGTCATAATTGAAAGATTCGTGGTATTGTTTAACAAAACCTAGGGACATTGCACATTACCAGAGTTTTGGACTATTGTATTCTATTGCTTATTGTCTGCATTTTCCCCATTAGTAATTCCAGCACTATGTTTTGTACATATCTTCTATGACTTCTAGTGATGCCGTTTGTCTTCAATTGCTGTGACAAAACACTCTGGCCAATACCAACTTGGGGAAGAAAGGGTTTGTTTAGTTTATATCTCTTGGGTCACAGTTCATCACTGAGGGAACCCAAGATAGGAAATCAGGGCAGGAACCTGGAGGCAGGAGCTGAAACACAGACCATGGAGGAATGGTGCTTACTAGCTTGCTCCCCTGGCCCATGCTCAGCAGACTTTCTTATGCAATATAGGACCTCCTGCCCAGGGGTGGCACCACCCACAGTGGAATGGGCTCTCCCACGTCACTCAGTAATCAAGAAAATGCCCCACAAGTCAGTCTAATGGAGGCAATTCCCCAATTGCCCAATAGGTTTGGAAGTCAGAAAAGAGTATTGGATTCCCTTGGAACTGGAGTTACTGACAGTTGCTAGCTGCCATGTGGGTGCTAGGAATCGAATCCAGGTCCTCTGTAAGAGCAGTCAGAGCTCTTAACTTTGAAGCCATCTCTCCAGCTTCCTGTGCTCTGTTTTTTTAATGCAGTCTCTGAGCTCTGTGTTTTAGTGCTGTCTCTGAGCTCATATTTAAGACTGAAAATAAGAAATTGGTTTGTTCTACACAAAATGATAATTTCTGTAATGTTTTGTAAACAGTTTGGCTTAATTCTACAGTTACATAGAACAAAAGCACATGTGTCTTACATAATAAAACTGAAGCATGCCTAGCTTGGCTGAGCTTGTAAATTTGACATTCACCTAATTTGGTCTGTTTCTTGGGTATCCAGTGAAGCCTGAATTGACATAGAAGAGCAGACGTGATCACAAAGGATAGATTTCACTACTGCTGGCACATGGGTCTCTTCAGACCGCATTCTTGATTGGCTCTGATGGCACTTCTCTTGTTAGTGTTTACACTAATTGAAATGGGGTTAAAGGCCCTCTCTGCTTCTTTCTAAGGTGGCATCTTACATATTTCTGTATTATCAACACAGTAGCTAGTGCTCACTGGGTGATTTGTTATATTTTTTAAAAAATTAGATAAAAGTAACCAAATTAGCCATAGATTCCAAGTTTATTTTTTAGACTCATGACCTATGTATTTTTTTAATTCATACCCTGAAATTGTATTACTTGCATGGAGAATCAGAGTTCTTATGCCCCATGACAGTGTTGGTCCAATGTATTGAAGTTAAGAAATAAAATGGAAAAGAATAAGATTTTTTCAGTTATGTTTAGAACCAATCCCACAAGTTTTATTTTTGTGCAAAATGCTATCAAGTGATATTGATATATAAGTAATTTGTGTATACAAGACACATTGTGGTTGTCATGAGCAGAGAAAATCAATTTTCCATAACATACCCCTTTGGGAAGTTGCAGTTGGTGTGTAGTAGGGGAACCACATTCATTTAGAGAGAATTTGGAGGATGCCCAGCTGAACGTTTGCAGGGGACTTATCATGTCAACACTACTAGGGTCTAGAAATAATAGAATTTAATGTACTTATAATTTTGTCTTTCTTTTTCCTAAATAAGCTGCCTAGGAAGTTACAGATCTGTCAGTATGAGGGAATATGCATCATGTCTTCCATTCCGCCTGTCTGAGAACACATCTGTAGCTATTCTGAAGGGCACAGATTCTGTGAAAGAAGAATATTTGGGTTCAGTTCATTGCTAGAGTGTTTTGAGCTAGGAACAGCTATAAGGTCTGATGATAGAAGCCACATCGACATCAGTAAGATGCTGACCTTCATCTCCTAGAAATCTTGTCTTTTTCTTCTCATGAAAGATTTATATCACTTATCCAAGAAAACAACAGAGATTAAAAGAGTAGTAAAAACATTTCTTCTTCCTTCTGAGAAAATGATTTAATTTCATCTTGTATTGAGCATTGATCTAATACTTAATATTTCAGCGTGTCAGAATCAGTATTGGTGTTCTGGTAAGTTTAACGATTTGTTCAAATGCTGACACTTTTCTTCAGAAAAGCAAAAACAAAAAAGCAAACACACACACACACACACACACACACACACACACCACTTTCTTCCAGAACACTGCATTTTCAACTAAGATCTTTAGTACAGAAGGGCAGAATAGCATATTCTATGGCAATACAAAGCAAAAATGTCATTAGTTTTAAATCTAAAATGGAATTGACTCAGAAAAAGAAGTAACAAGATGCCCAGATGATTGTACAATAGTAGTTAGGGAGAAATAATTGTTTGGTTCTTCAGTTAAAACAGTTTAATTTAATGGAATATTTTGAATTAATAAACATACCCATGTGTTTTTTTCCTGACAGTAATAGCCAATAGTGTATCTTATCAGATACTTAACTTTCCCAAACATAATAAGCAGTCAAAGAAGTAGTAGTGACACTGTTATAAGAAAATATTTCACTGAATCCTACAGTCTTAACAGAAGAACACTGCTTTAAATTCAAACTGCTTCCTCTTGGGAAAGGGTTGCCACTCTGTTAGTGTAGAAATGTAGACAGACATCTCAGGAAAAGCAAAAAGCAGGCAGGAAGAAGACAGCAACAGACAACAGGAAAAGCCTGAACTGATTCAGAAGGAAGTACATAGAGCTCTCCTGAGAGGTGGCGGCACAGGTCTGTCAGCCAGATGGAAGGAGCGTCTAGTAATATCTGTATTGGTCTTTAGCTAGACAAGCGACTGAGCTCAGCTTCATCGTCTAGTTCAGGTAAGCTATCTTCCTCCCAGTGGATCATCTCAGGATAGGCTCATGCAAAAAGAATCAGACTGCCTTTCTTTTCTTTTCTTTCTTTTCTTTTCTTTCTTTTCTTTTCTTTTCAAGTAATTTCAAGAAAAGCCAGTTCCAGAATTTGCAGTTTCTGTGGTGGTTTGTGGACATCACATACCTCAACAGTGAAATGTAGCCACTTTGTGGGGCAGACAACCTTAGCACTCCTTGGAATTTATGCTGCTGTATTTCAGTGGGGACTATGGCTAGTGCAATGTTTGTTTTCTGTTCATCAGAGTATTGCCACACATTTCAAATGAATGTAAGTAAAAAAATCTTAGTTCTGGTTCAAAACGCCATGGAGGAACACAATTTTTAAAAATTGTTCTTCTTATTTATTTATTTATTTATTTATTTATTTATATTTATTTATTTATTTATTTATTTAGTGTATAAATGTATTACCTGCCTGTGTGTAAGTGCACCCATGTCATACAATACCCATGGAGGTCAGAGAAGGTGTTGAAGTCTTTGGAATAGGAGCTACTAACAGCTGTGAGCCATCATGTGGGTCTCACAGGTCGTCTACAACAGCAGCCCCTACTCTCCACTGCCAGGCCATCTCTCTAGCCCCAGAAATAACACAATTTTTGCTAAATTGTGGGAATGACTTTCCTGGGAATGCCACCATCTTACCTAACCTTGAAAGCAAGGTTAATCTTATGTTTTGAGATTTTTTAACACTGTCTATTTAATCTTCCTTCCTACTGAGTAATCAGCTTAATGTAAAGTCTTAGTAGGCCTTGGATTCCTCTTGCAATCAACTTTTACAAACTAAGCTAAATGTGTAGCTTTAATCTTGAACAGTGTTCCCCATTTCTCCCTCATGACCCTTCCTTGCCGCTGGCCCAGAATAATGTGTGTGTGTGTGTGTGTATGTGTGTGTGTGTGTGTGTGTGTTTGTGGTGAGAATATCGCTGGAAGGAAGCAGCAACTTTAGAAGCAAGGACTTATCCGCCAGTGTACGATGCAGACAGAATGTAGTCTTAGGCTGATAACCTTTGTGGTTTTGTATGCTGGATCACAGTCAGATAAGGGAGTTCTTCTCTGATAAAAGTTCCTCATTTCTTTCCCATGTCATGCTGGATGTACCATTCAAATCAATGAAGAGTGCAGCATTTATTGGAGGAATAGTTCTCAGAGAAATCAGAAGGAACAGTGTTGAGAACAGATTGGACTCACTCTTGGTTTCAATGACTCAGAATTTAGTCTTCCTTGAATCAGGCACCGCTGTGTTATGGCATTTGCCACACAAAGTAAACAATACAGTTGGTTTTCAAGGATAATCAATTGTACATATTTATTTTTCTTACTGCTTTTTTTCCCTCCATTTTGTAGTATCGCAAAATACAACTGCATTCACTGGTAGATTGTGTTGTTCCACAAATAAAGCTTGAAGCCTTTTGTATTTCTGCCTAAACATTCACTGTGTATATGTGGGAAAAAATGTTTAGTGCTCCATTATTGTTAGGATTTGTGTGTTTAACTTTCCCCCTACCTCTTCAAATAGGCTGAATGTGCCTCTTTGTGATATAACCGTGGGACACATGGCGTTTGAGTTAGTTTTTTGGAAAACTATGAAACTATAAATGCCTTTCTGTATGTGCCTGAATTCTTTCTGAATGTGCCTGGTGTACTGTTTCAAAATACCCTTCAGCTCTCTGTAGGACAGTGAAGTGTGGGACAGAGAGAACTTGAGCTGTAGACTTTCATGATGTAGACACCAGAACTGTCTTAAGTGTATGACCTGGTGTCTTGCCCATCAGGGGTAGATCGATGGGCAGTTTCTGTAACCTTACCTGTCACAGGGGGCAGATACTATATAAAACTTGCTTTCCCATGCTTGTTTTCTTTCTTTTTTTTTTTTTTTAGGTCCTTGGCCGTTATTTTATTTTATTTTTTAGTATATTTTAATTTATTTTTTGTACATTTTATACAAAACATATTAATCATCTTTATATCCACTTCCCCATCAACACAGCTCGCTCCACTGACTTTCATGCATTCTGTCATATATGTTAAGGCCCATTGAGTCAAGTGAGTCAATCCTGTTGTCCCTCAGTACAAGTTCATCTACTGGAGTCTAGTCAAGTGTTTGTGAGAACTTTGCTGGTATGATACCCAATTTCTATTTGTACCCATAGTGCTTAACACAATGGTCTATTTTCATTGAAGGAAAGATCACCATCGCTGATACATTACTTATGCAATGAGAAAATGTGTAAGTTTCCCAAGATATTCAAGAGTATTTTGAACTTGGATTAGCATTGTTAGTAAAGTCAGAAAAGGTGATTCACAGTCTAGTATCTGAAAGTGAGAAGAGATGTAACCATGGTCATGTTTTAAGTCAATAATGACCGAAACTTACCCCACTTCCAGATTTGCTTTGGGTCATGCACCTCACACACCAGCTCTGCTTGGTGAGGTCCCCAGATGTGCCCACCCATACCACAGTTGCCTAAGCTTGTGCTCCAGCTTAGGCAGAACCAGCCAGGAGACACATTGTATTCTTTCACTGTTGCCACCAAATTGGAATCCACCTGGTGCCTCCAAACAAATAGCCACACGGAGTACCTGAAGGATTGACCTACCAACTGTTCAAAGCTGATCTGAAATCAACGAAGCTTGGAAAAAAGCATAAACAGAACCCAATTTTCAATCAACAAATGCAGGCTAGAATTTCATATCAGACACACAAGCAACAAAAGAAGTCTGCAGAACCAGGTCCCACTGAAAAACCATGGACAATATGAAAGGCCAGGTCAATATTTCCCCCTGACTCACTAGTTCTACAGCCATGTTTGACAATGGGAAATACCTAGCTGAACACCAGGACACAGAGCTTAAAGAGCATTTACAAACATGATAAATTAATTCAAGGTACTTAAAGAAAACACAACTCCTTGGGGAAATTAGAGGATAGGGATAAACTCCCGAATAAAGTCCAAGAAAACAAACATATGATGAATGATGTGATGGAGACTATTCAGGGATTTCAAAACTGAATTCAGTGATGAAAAATAGACACACTGGAGAAAACTCAAGCTGAAATGAAGATGGAATTAGAAACCAGTAATCCAATTAGAATCAGAGGAAAGCTTTACTAGTGGAGTGACTCAAGTAGAAGATTGAATATCATGGCTCAAAGACAAAGTAAAGAAATTTGGCTTCTAAACCAAAGAATGTTTCAAATGAAAACAAATGCTTGAAAGCAATATTCAGGAGCTTTGGGACACTATGAGACCAAATCTGAAAATTATAAGCATGGAAGACAGAGACAAAGCTCACTTAATACCATAGATCCGATCTTCAACGGGATCATAAAAGAAAAGTCCCCAAATTAAGGAAAAACATGCTCATAAAAATACAAGAAGTACACAGAGAACCAAATGGACAGGACAAGAAAAGAAACTTCCCATGGTATATTATCGGTAAAGACTAAATATTCAGAGCAAAGGAAAGATAGGGAAAGCTACAAGAAAAATAAAAAACAAAGCAGTCAGAAGGCACATATGAAGGAAACACATCAGAATAAATACTGATTTGGAAACTTTCAAAGCCATAAGAGACTAAAGCAATGTACGCCAAGTTAAAAAAGACCACAGATGCAGCTAACCCAGACTATTTTATCCAGCGAAACTATCTGCCATAGCTAAAGGAGAAAGAAAAATAACTTTTCATAATATATACAGGATAGAAAGAATTCATGTCCACCAAACCAGTCCTTCAGAGAACACTGGAGGCAACACATCTGGCTGAGGACAGGAGTAAGCATAGCCAAGCAGCCACAGAAAGGAAAAAAATAAAGCTGTAATTCCTGGCACATGAAATATGACTTAGAACACAAGCAAAAATTAAAAACTGAAATAAAAATGAGTTTAGTTGAATGGATTAAGAAACAAAATCTTTTTGTTGACTATAAGAAACTCATCTTACCTTCAAGGGTAGATACCAAGTTTGAGTGAAAGGATGGAAAAAAGCATCCCAATAAACTGGGACCAGGAAACAAGCAGGGGTTACAATCTTAACATCTGACAAAATGGAATTAGTCAGAAGAGAAAAATAAGGACACTTCATTCAGATGATGGGAATAGTTGACTGAGAAGACATAACAAACCTAAACATACATGCACCAAACTCTGGTGCAGTCCATTACATAAAAGCATATAACTGGTTCAATGTGGTCATCCACAATGTCTGGTTCTTACAACTTTTCTGTCACCTCTTCTAAAATGAACTCTGAGACTTTCAGGGGTAGAAGTTTGATATAGATGTCCAATTTAGGGATAAAACCCTCAAAAGTCTCTTATTCTCTGCATGTAAGCCAGTTGTGGGCTCTCGTGTTAAGAACAAACTGCTGCATAAGGAAGCTTCTCTGGTGAGAGTTGTGAAATGCATTAATCTGTGGGTATAACAATAAGTCATTAGGGGACTGGAGAGATGACTCAGCAGTTAAGAGTACTGACTGCTCTTGCAGAGGACCTGGGCTCAAATCCTAGCTCCCACATGGTGGCTAACAATGTCTGTATCTCCAGTTCCAGGGGATCTGACACCTTCTTCTGACCTCTTTGGGCATGGCACAACACAGGTGCACTTACACACATGCAGACAATACACTCATACAAAATTAGAAAATAAAAACACTAAGTCATTAGAAATGAGTTTAATACTATATCTATTTAGTATCATGATAGTATTAGGCTCTCCCCTATGTCTAGCCTCATGTTCCTAGGTCCAATATTAATGTCAGGTAAGGGTTCCATCCTATGAAGTGAACCTTAAATCCAATGATAAAGTAGTTGGTTACTCCCATAATACTCATGCCACTATTGCACTAGTGAGCATACTTTGTCAGGTCAGTTGTTGTTGTAGATCACAGGATTCACAGCTGGGTAAGGCTGATGATAAATTTTCTCTTCAGATTGCTAGCATAGCTCCTTCCAATACCATGAAAGGTAGCCAGAGAGGAAACTTTGATTCTATCACCAGCTTGAATTCTCCTTGTTTGTTCTACAGTTCATGTATCTTCAGCAATAAGAGCTTACCATCAAGTTCTGATGGGTAACCAAGAGCAGGGGTAATGGCTTGTATCGTTTGAGGATCTGTGGGACTCCTGGTCAACAGCTTTAAAAGATGGAGCTCATTCCTGTTATTGGGCATTTACTTTGCTAGCCTATGGTGTCAAGTAGGGGGAATATCCACCTGTTATAAGGTAACCATTTTAATGCCTTTCTATAATGTATATGTATATACTTTAAGAAGTGTTTGCTGTCTCTCTCTATACTCCCAACTTTGCCCTTCCCTCCCATCCCCCCCCATTAAGCCTTCCTACTCTATTATAATACTTTTCCTCCTTTATATTACTGCATTATATATCCCTGTCCTATGAAACCCCCCACCCTTTTGGCTGTTTATTTTCTGAACTCTCTGGATTTTCTAATAGAAACAGGTGTATCTAAGAATTCAAAGACTCCATCCAGCTATGACAGGGAACATGTGATGTTTTCTTTCTAAATCTGACTTACCTCAGTCAGGATGATTATTTTTAGTTCCATCCATTTAACAGTTCATTGATGGACATCTAGGTTGTTTCTGTTTTCTGGCTATCGTGAAAAGAGCAGCAATGGACATGGATGAATAAGTGTCTCTGTAGTAAGATATAGAATTCTGGGGGTATATATCCACTAGTAGTCTTGCTGGATCACATGGAAGATGGATGTCTAGCGTTTTGAGGAATCTTCACACTCATTTCCATAGTGACTGCACTAGATTGCACTGTCACCAAAAGTGGATAAGAGTTCCCCTTTCCCCACATCCTTGTCAGCATTGGTCCTTGCTAGCTTTTTGGATCTTAGTTATTCTGAGTGGAGTAAGATAAAAATTTGAAGTGGTTTTAATTTGCATTTTCATGATGATTAAAGATGTAGAACATTTTCTTCAGTATTTCTCAGACATTTGTGTTTCCTCTTTTGAGAATTCCTTGTTTGGTTTCCTGTTCTGTTGAGTAGTATTCAAATCAAAAGAAAAGGAATGAGACTTGTATAATGGTGCACATCTGTAAGCCTGGC
Source organism: Nannospalax galili (assembly GCF_000622305.1). NCBI lineage: Eukaryota > Metazoa > Chordata > Mammalia > Rodentia > Spalacidae > Nannospalax > Nannospalax galili. The sequence goes on along the minus strand of NW_008351881.1, from coordinate 711,532 downwards.
ATCCCAGCACTTGGGAGGTAGATGCAAGAGAATTGGCATTTAAGGCCATCTTTAACTATATGGTGAGTTCAAGACACCCCCCCCCTTGAGCTACATGAGACTACTCCCCTCACCCCCCAAAATTTTTAAAAAAACATAATAAAACACAGTGGTGATGACCTGAGGGCAAGACAGTGGGGGAGAGGTACACTGGCATACTCCGTATTTGTGAATTGGAGTGTGTGCTGCTTGTCTGTGAACTCCGAGTGGAGGCTGGTCCTGAAGACAGCTAGAAATAACTATAATTGTGTGTCATCTTCCTGCCATGCCACCATCAAGCCATGAGCCTTCCTAACTATAGACATGCTGAGTCAGGAAAAGCTGAAAGTGCTGGATAGTGTGTGAGTTCAGGAAGAGTATGGCCATCTCAAGTACACCTGGACTTGTTCCAGTCTCCAGAGCTCATGGAGTCCCTTGGAGCCTTCAGTGAGGCCTTGCACATGTTATTTCCATGATTTCCTTTCAGTTTCCATCCATAACTGGTTACCTCTACAGTTTAGTTCCATGGTTTTGGTTTCCTTGCCTTGAATGTGTCTGATAAATAAAATGAAAAGTCAGTTATGGTGGCACACACGTATGGAAAATATAATGGAAAGTCAGTTATGGTGGCATACACCTATGGAAAATATAATGGAAAGTCAGTTATAGTGGCACACACCTATGGAAAATATAATGGAAAGTCAGTTATGGTGGCACACACCTATGGAAAATATAATGGAAAGTCAGTTATAGTGGCACACACCTATGGAAAATATAATGGAAAGTCAGTTATGGTGGCATACACCTATGGAAAATATAATAGAAAGTCAGTTATGGTGGTACATGGCTGGGGTTCTGTCTACGGCAGTAAATCTTTTGGCTGTGGCTACCCACATGAACTCACCAGGAATCAGAGTTTAGCTGAGTAGAAGTGAGGTCATCAGGACCTACCTGATGCATCAAGGTGACATGATTCAAAGCTTCTATAACCTCTCATAACAGTGCCACTAATTGAGAAACAAGTGTCCATGCAGTGTGTTTGAGGGGACATTTCACATTCAATAACAGTAGCCTATAAAGAAAAATCCTTTCTCAAAAAAACCTGTGTATGTATCTATCTATCTATCTATCTATCCCATCATCCATCCATCTATGTATCTATCATCTATCTATATCATCTATCTATCTATCTATCTATCTATCTATCTATCTATCTATCATCTATCCTTTCTCAAAAAATCTCTCCCTATCTATCATCTATCTATCCATTCATCCATCCATTAACCTATCTACCTATATCATAATTGTGATGTCTTCCCTCCAATAACAAATATAAAGACTACTTTTGAGAGTTTTTTAAAGCGTTTACAACAACTTCTGTACTGCTAATATTCTCTAATATGTGATTAAAGGCATAGCCGTGACTTTTTATTTTTACCTCCAAGAAATATGTAAAATATTTGTAAGTCACTGTTCTACCTTGGGTTTTTAAGAAGACCAAGTGTACAGTCAGTTGTCACATCTCGTAAAACATACAAAATGCTATGATGTCTTGGAGTTAGCCATGAGACTTTTCAAATTCAGCTTCATTTCACAACATCTGCGTTGAGTTCTGAGCACTCTGTACGTGTTAACGGGGGAAGCAAAAAACGAAAGCAAGTAAAAGATATACAAATCATATAATTTCTAAATGTTCTGTTAGCACACATTTCTTCATTTGCCTGGCTCTATACTAATATAGTCAAATTTAGAATACCCGAAATGAGAGAAATACAAGGATTTGTGGACCTGTAAACACAGTGTTTACAGTAGCAAGGAAGGCCCCTTAAGAGAAAACTGGTCAAGCAGGCAATGGCCTGAGTAGAGTCTTAACTTTTCAGTTTTGCTGGGCAATCACCTGGTCGCAGGACCACCCCTGAGAAGGCAGATTTGCCTTTCCATCATGCTGAGGAGATGGGAAGGATACCTAATGCATTAATGATATGGTGAACTTTGCTTGCATCACCTACGGTTGGTTGCACATGGGCCAGCAGCAGACATGTAGCTCAGTAAGTCTATGCCATTTTGAATTCTTCAGAAAAGCATAACCTCCCTCTTTTTTTCTCTTTATATCTATTCTAAGCATGCTTCTTCTAAACTTTGGGCTGCCCCAGCATTTTGGGCTTCTCTATTCTTTCTCTAAAGCTCCCGTCCCTTCCCTACCACATGCCTGCTAGTTTGGCAAGGTTTTTTTCCCTTGTCCCTCTATTCGCCTCCAGACAGTTGCTGAGATTACAGCTTGCCCACCCTGGAGGATTTTTCTTTGATAAAATTGTCCTAAAGCTTCCATTTGAGTCCATTCTAAAATTCTAAGATTCTTTTGTAATGATACTAAGAACTCTAAAAGGAACCTCTTTTTCCCTTGTATCATATGGTGACCACAAAGGAACACCCAAAATTCCAGTAACACCAGAGTGCATGAAAGGCAGCCATTAAGTAGGAGTTAGGAAATTAAGCATCAGAAATATACCTCTGTGATTTTACTTTATATTGTGGAAGCTCAAAATGATGATCTTGAAATGTAAATGCTGTGGAGTTCCTTTTGATATCCTTGTCTAAGGCAAAAGCATCTATATATTAGAGTTTAAAAAGATTTCAACTAAATACAGCTAATATTAGGGAAACAGAGAGAGATTTTGTTGACAATCAGTTCTAAAAAGCGTATCCTGATTCCATTAGTACTGGTAATGGCTATGACAGACAGTGTACACCTTAGAGCCTAGAGTGCCACCAGTTCCAGTGAGATCACCTGAGCCTTCTTTTCTTGTGATTGAGCATTGCTATCTGACTCTATCTGCATTCAATCTCCTCTGCTGAATACTTCCTTTACATTTCTATCAGAGTACCCTTTCTAAACTCAAATATAATCATTGAAGACTAATCCTAATCCTAATGAAGGCTGAATTAGTTATAATGCGATCTAATAGGTAGAAAATTTACAATTTCAAAGATGCTCTTGATTCTCAGACGAATTCTTTTAAAATGAGATGGCTGTCCACAGCTGTGTGCTTGCCTTAGTGATTCCCTTTGCTACTTGCGTCAACCAATAACACTTCTCAGTCAAAAACCCATGCACGGGGATATGCTCTGCCAATGCTTAAACTTTGGGGAATTCTCTCTTTCAGAAAACTGGGTACAAGAAAAGAGAAAAGGTAGAAGCTTTGGAATGTGTATCCTTAGTTGGATGGGCTTAGAAATCTTTCTTTCTTCTGAGCTGGATTTTATTTAGTATTATTATTTGTAATGCCGATTGGCTTGGTGATAGAAAAGGAAGGGATTTTGAGGTCTCTTTATAGGATACTTTAATATTTTGGCTCATAAAATATATGTGTGTGTGTTCCCCTGTCTAGGGCCAGTCTACATTGGAGCATCTCAGCAGCTCTTTGCCATTGTAATCACCATCTGTGATTCTTGCAGCTAAATGCCTAATATCCTCCTGAAGAGACTTGTTTTCAAATCTCTAACACTTCAAAGGGTCATGGCTTTCAAAGACCAACGAACCAGGTCTTGGATTCATAGCCATGCTGGCCTGCCTGTTCAGAAGAATTGTACAGGAGGAAACAGTGCCCCACATTCCTACCGTTTTGCCTTTTGGTCTCTCCTTTGAAGTTTTTTCTATTTGGAAAGCCCTGAATCCACATGACTAACCAGTTTCTGGCTTTCATGCTGATTTACAGTGCACAAAGGAACCATGTCAGATTCATGAATTTGAAGAAGGTTTCTCTGTTTTTACACCAAGAGCCGTTAGTTGGAAATGACTGTGTCATGTGGTACTGGATGTGTCATTTGTAGACATTTTGGTGAGATGGAGAGGGAGAACATAGAACCCTCACTTTTCTTCTTAACTGTCTTCCACTTCTTCTATGTCAGTTAATCTAGAAATCTTTGTGCTTTTGTATTATTATTACTCTGATTGGAAGATGCCCTCAAACTTTCATTCTCAATTTCATTATATTGATTTAAACTTATAAATTGTGCCTCATAAAAAAATTTAGATTTTAACAAAGAGAGATGAGTGATAAGTAAATACAGATGGTCCCTGACATTTGACGCTCCAATTACTATGTTTTGACCTTATGATGGTGCACAAATGATACAGTCAGTCAAAACTACACTTTGACTAAGAGGGACAATGGAGCACAAACTACCAGATGGTTAATCATGATGTCTTTGGAGAATATTATTCAGAGGCAATGTGGGATGTTGTCAGAATTGAAATGAAGTCACACTGGGCATGGTAGCACTTGTCTATAATTCCAGCACCTGGGAAACTGAAGTAGGGAGATTTTAAGTTTGAGATCAGCCTAGACTTCATGGAAAAACCCTGTCTCAAACCAATAAGATGATGTTGCTTGTTCCATGCCTTCTAAAAGTAACCAAAAACCACTGGGTTATACAGAAATGTGTTTTTTATGCAAGTTATCCTAGCCTTATCTGAGTGTTATAATCTTGTTTCCTGTGAATTCAGTGTATGGTATTTGTTTCAGGCACAGACATATCTCACCTCAAGACTGAGGTGTTAGAGTGGGGAAGGACCTGTCTGGTAGGAAAGGATCTACTCTACAGAGACACTTGGACATTCCTCTGGCTGTCAGACTGTTGCAAGAATGGAACCCCCCCCAAAAAAAAATAGAATTGTCCCATGAATCTCTGGCTGGGAGAAAAGGTAGCAGCCAAAGTCCTGGGGACATCCCAGGAAGACTGTGTTCTGGAGAAGATTTACAGCTTATCAGGTGAACTTGCCAGAGACTGACCTTGCAGGAGAGACTTGGACCTGAGAGGATGGTGGGCAGGGAACCATGCCTTGCTGGAATGTACAGTGCATATCTCCTCTGCTTAGAACTCCCCTCATACCAGGTCCCCTAAAGAGCTCACTGGAGCTCTTCGTTCTTCCCAATGGGGCCACTTTGGATAAATCTACTCTTTTCATTTTCAAAAAACCAAAAGAAACAAACAAAACTATACTTTGAACTTGGAATGTTCCTGGCTAGTGGTATGGAGGACGCTCCCATCGTGATGCCCCCACTGGCAGTGAGTTACTTCTCCCAGTTCAGCAGGTGACCACGAAAGGGAAATAACTGCTCTTCTGCAATGGACTGTGCTGCAGCGTAATGCTTGGTAGATTAGGTGTATCCAATGTATTTTTGATTTAGGATAGTTTTAGCTTATGGTGGGTTTAAGGGCTGTAACTTCTGTATAAGATCAGGAACCTCTGTGCATGAGGGATGGATGAAGGAAACCTTGTGCCTTCACCTTGCATGCTTGCCTGTGTATTGCCTCAGATAGCCTCAGTGCTCATGTCTAGAGCTGATTCATCTGGTTTCCCGTTTGCCATGATATATTAGTTCTACCAATGTAGATTATAATAAAAGTCATGAATATGTAGTTTATACAGGTATTTTAATTCAAAAGAAAAATACTTGTTAATGAGTTATAAATCTTTATTTTTGTTATGTATAAAAACAAAGTTAGTCCATTTACAGAATAACATGGATATACTCCATACATTCAGTCTTTTTGATATTTTACCAGTGTCCACCCGTATCAATAACAAAGCCTTAGTCACACTGTTCATTGTTGTCATTGTAAAGGTCTTCTTGTCGAGACAGGAAATATGACTTGTTTTTCATTTTACAATTGGTTCACTTGGAATAGAACTTTCCCATATTTAAGTACAATAGTCTTTGAAGTTCAACTTTTAACAGCTGAGCTGATAAAAAATTGCCACATGGAATGTTCCTTTTCCTTTCTTTGTGGATGTTTCTCTTCTTCCTGCCAGACAGCCACAGGGGAAGTCTAACCCTGAGGTGTAGACCCAATGCGTCACTTCACCCTGAAGCTTTTGAAGGCATTGCAACCAGGTACCTGGGTTGGCCTGGGAAAATGCTGGAAGATGGAACTCACAGAGCACTATCTGCAATGGGTTCATTGGGGACCAAGCAAGGCCTAATATTCAACCCTTCCACAGCAGGTAGCTATCCATGGAACAGGTAGCTGAGGTCCGTGGAGAGCACAGGTGTCTAAAAAGACACATGCTGGCTTTGTTATGCTTCCTGAAGATTTGTATTCCTCAGTGTGAGAATGAGAACTCTACCTCACTCCCAATGTGACTCACCCCTGCCCCACCCAGAGGCCTCATGAAATAGAATGTGGCATCTACCCCCACCCCTAGTAATCTGTGCAACATGCCTATGTAACTAGTCCCCACCAGTACTTAACAGAAGGGAAATCGTAGATGTGCACCATTTGTGATGTGGTCTTTTGAGAGTAAGTGACTAAGTCATTTCTGTTTAGGGTAAGCTTTCTGATTTAGCCATGAGGAGAGACATGAGAAGAGATTTCTAGCCAACAGTATCTCATTTGTCCTTTTAAAGGAAGATGAGCCATAGAAGCAACACCCGTGGCATTGCTCAAAGAAGGGAGACCTACTCAGAGCTCATTTGCCTTTTGAAATTGTTTCCAAAACTGCTAGCAAGATCCTCACCTTGGACCCCGAAAGATGGTCAGGTTCCAGACTTCATGGTAGAGCTGATCAGAATACTGTACTCTTGAGCTGTTCTGCTTGTACCTGACCTTCCTTAACCATTCATTGCTGTTTAGTTCTTCTTGAAAAGTGGTCAGAGTTTCCTCTGAAAAGCAGGGCATTAATAATTCCAATTTGTGAAACATTTCTCAAGGGTAAATTGATGTGACAGTAGATACTGGCAGGCATGATGGTCAGATAATCAGTCCTGACCAGACAGTTATTACAGTAGGACAGGCTGTCCAGAAACTCACTGTTCACTGAGTGACCATCTGTGGAGGTCCTATGGATTCTCTGACTGCTCTAGAGGGAGGCTCATGTGTCCTGTGGACACATGGCTGTGCCCTCACCAAACCAGCAGACATAATGTTAATATGTATTTGTGAAAAGGCATGCGATTCTCAGAAGACCAATGAGAGACTCCAAACAGGGACCTTGTTTCCTGCATTACCATCTTACCATCGTTAGTTATAAGTGAGCTCCAAAGATGTGACTTTGCAGTGCTGATAGGGAAAGAGAGCCCAGCAGACCACCAAGCAAAGCCCACAGACCCTCATGTAGAATGCGTCCCTTTGCTAGAAACATGTAGGATTTCCAGTTGAATTTACTTTGTCATGAGGTAAATGCAGTCAGGTCTTTTTCTTGAGAATTGGGAGAATTTGACTTTCTACACAGAGTTGAGTGTGATGTGCATTACTACTGCTATAAATCATTATGGGGAAAGATGCAGGACGCAGTGATGACACTTGGCTGACAGATGGGATGCTGGGGATGATGTGTGGACACTGTTGTTTATGTTTTTAGCTTCCTTATACTGCCCAGGAACACAGCGATGTGCTAATATTCATGAAGTTCTGTATTTAATAAATGCTAATCTTTTGTTTCCATTTTCTCTCTTGGTGAAACCTCATTACAAGGTTAATGTATATTTATATAATAAGTGTGAAGAATCTGAAGTGGAGGTTTTCTTTTATGGCAGTGTCAAAGCCATCTTCTAAACAGCTCCCAAACTAATTATGATTACAACTATTATATTTACTAGCATAAAAATAGCCTAGAAGAATGATTCAAGCCCTCTCTAATGATTTTCAGTCTTTAAATTGATAGGATTGAAGATTATAAGAATCTGTAGACATTTACCTAATCCAAAGTGTGGCTCTGGTCAAAGATTATATATTTAAAAATGTCTAGAACCAACTGAATCAAGAGACTTAAAAGTAAGGTACATAAAATGGTAGAAATAATATATATGGGGGGGAACTAGGGAGATGGTTTAGCAAAGGTAACCCATATAAAAAGCTGGATGTGATGGCGTGTGTCTGTAATCTCAGCACTTCTATGGTGACATGGGAGGTAAAGACAGGCGAATCATCCAGAAGTTTGAGGACCAGCTATACTGGAGCGCACAGTACAGCAGCAGATACAAGAGAGACCCTGCCTTAACAAGGTAGAAGAACAGACCCAACTCCTGAGAGTTGTCTTTTGACTTCCATAGGAGAGTGTCTGCACCACTCACAACCCCCCTCACACACAAATATTTCAATAAAAGTGAGCTACTATAACTGCTGCAACATATTTTAAGAAACCAGTATGGTTAATTAAATTTTAAAAAAGAGGTAAATTAAAATTTGCTAATGATTAAGCACATTCTGGAGACTGATAGAAAAGTTATGATGATTCAATCCTCCATGTTCAGTCCCAGCAACCTTTTTGACTTTGGGGTTCGTTGTGCTACAAGCTTATAGAATGCATGTGGTTGCTGGTGCCTAATTGGCAGGAAAAACAAGCCCTGCGCCCAGATCTGAACAGATGTTAGTTGCTGATAATTCTAAGATTCATATTTGGTCCGTAGACATAAACCACTGCCCCCCACCTCCCAAAGCATGCCTGTATTCCCCAAGTCTAGTAAACTGCATTTACCAGCAGTCTTTTATATGAATTGAATAATCAGATCTAAAATTATTTTGTCCTGGTTTTTGTCACTTTTCTGTATTTTTAGTTGATTCTTTGAAAATTGCTAAAAACTAGTGTAAGTGTCCAACTTCCTAAGGATGAAGGAAGCAAAAAGCCTACAGTGAAAACAATCAGTTCCTGAATAATTAGGACAGGCACTGTGTAAATTGGCAGTGAAGCTGGACTCTGTCATGAGCACTGGAGTGGGCTGTCTGGAGACATGTCCCAGCATTGATTACCCCTGGTCATCTTGGAGTCAGGAAGTTAAGCCAAAGGAAGAACTTGCTCATTCAGAGTTTGAAGAGAATCTTTCCAGTGGGCACTAGGGCAAATGATTCCACTCAGATACACTCTGCCCTTCAGGTGTGCTTTTTTCCAAGATACTGAAGAAAATTATAAAAATAATTGTAGAACCAAATTCATATCATTTTATAGAACTCTGGATCAGTCAATGAGAGAGTCTAGTCCATTTTCAGAAAGTGCTTTAGTTATATTTTGAAAATAGACATATTGGTTACTGATGTAATTATAATTTTCTTTATGGTAGTTAGCTTTTAAAAAAGATTTGTTTATTTGTATTTTGTACGTTTGACTATTTCACCCACATGAAAGTGCACTATGTGAGTGCATTGCCTGTGGAGGCCAGAAGAGGGCACCAGATTCCCCCAGAACTAGAGTTACTGACTGTTGTCAGGGGCCACATGTGTGCTGGGAACTGAACCAGGTCCTCTGCAAGAGCAGCTGAGAGATGGCAGCTGGTCCATCTCTCCAGCCCCTTTATCTTATTAAGAGGGACTCACTCATTGAAGCACTTGTGTGTTTTCTGAGAAAGAATTGTCATAATGGGAAGATCAGAAAAACTTAACAAGATTCAATGGGAGTTTTCCTGAAAGACCCACAACAGTTTTCACATAGAACCTGTAGATTTACCAAATGTTGGATATTATTGCAACTAACAGAAAAGATCGAAAGATAGATTCTATGTCCATATAAGCTTTTATGATAATAAGGCATAAGAAAAACACCAATCTTTTTAGAGATTTGTTTTGTTTCTATAATCTGTATTATCTCTGTTATTCTTATGTATTCCCTTACGTCGTAATTAGGCAACATCCTAGGGTCGGACATAAGCTGAAAAATGTTTAGTTCAGCTTCTACGCTTGCTTTACGATATTCCTAATTCAGATATTCAAGGAGGAGATCAAAGAAAGCATGCCTATGTTAAAAGTCAAATAAGTTTTGCTGCTAAGATTTTTGGCTAAAAAGAAATAAATCTGCTAGTCAAAAAAAACTGAATATTTATTTATAAGGTATTATATGAGGATATTAACCACAAGTAATTTGAAATGGAATTTGCAAATTGATACAATCATAGGAATAAGTGAGTTTTCTTAATAAATCCTTGATGATTAGGCTCCTTAAACACATCACCTATGCTCATTTCTAAAGGCATGTAAAAGACAGGTGTGTTGAATCTCTGAGTTGATGTTACATTGGTCATGGTATGGACCGAGGTAAATAGTACTCCCAGTGTTTGGAGACTGCGAGCTTAGGCTTGTGAACACACTATTGAAGCCGTTCATTAAGAAAACAAATCAAACCCAGCCTGGTGGATACTCTAATCCCATCACTTGGGAGGCAGAGACAGGCAGATCTGAGATTGAGATTAGCCTTTTCTAGATAGCAAATTCCAGGACACCTGAGGCTATAGGGATATCTTACCTCAAAAAACAAACAAACAAACAAAAGGGAAAGAAATCATAAAGAATAAAGTTTTAGAAAGTTGGAAACCAAATGAAAAACTTTAAAGATGTGAAGTGAATTTTACCAACTTCTTGGCATACTTTGAAAATTATTTTCCTTTTTTAACTCTGATGTTTCAATTCCTTTTCATATGGCAATCTTGTAATGTCAACTTTCATCTGAAGAATAGAAAAATAGGTTAGTTTTCCCTACTGGCATATTAATGAATGTTTGTACATTTTAAGTGGATAGTTCCAAAAGTTATTAGTTCAGAAAATTCTAGTCCACTTCATGAATTTTTATTGGGCATATGGTCATTTCTGTAGCATATAATCATATGTTGTCAGGATATCCCAGCTCTCCTGTGCAGCAGCAGACATTGCACACAGATAACACGCACCGCACCAGCTGTCTTTCACATCTTTATCCTAGGAATTGGAAAGCTGGTAAAGTGCATAGTAGGAAAAGGCCTGAAACCTGCTGCAACCCAGATGACCAGCTGTAGTGAAGTTTGAGCAGCCCTAACAGAGTTCTCTAAACACAAAAGAAGTCAGTTCCCACTCAGCTGCTCTACTCTAGACACATCCCACGAAATTTCAAAATGGACTTTTGCCCCTAACACCACTATGTATGAAGGGGTGTACATAGCACTCAATCAGTTGGGAGTAAAATAGCTCATTGCTGCAAATTGAGAGAAGCAGGCCAGTGTAACATAAGGACCCGAGGCTGGTCCTCCAAGTCAGTTAATCCATTCTTCCCCCTGGAGAAGGAGATAGTGACACAGGAGTTCAGAACGCATGGAAATCAGACTTTAGAGGGGATCAGAATACCGGCAGAAAGTGTTTGAGAAGGCTTGAAGGAGACCAAGACTCAGCGAACAAGCTACTCAGTGAATTTATTTCTTAAGAGGAATAACCTGAACAGATGCATGAAAAAGCTGTAAAGTTTTAGCATTCCCCAAGGTGGGAGACATGCAACACTCTGTTTTAGGACCTGCTCTGTACAGCATATCCCCATCTTTAACAGGTTACAGAGCCGATTCTCTTGTGTATGCGTTTGCAGAGTGTTTAGTGTTAGGAGACTCCAGGATTTTAAAAAAGGCTGTGAGTTTACAGTGTTTGTGCTGAGCCACCTCCCCAGTCCCTCTGTTTTGTTTTTAGATACACGCCTTCATATTTATGATGGTTCTTGAAAGCTTAAGTTCAGAACTCCTCTCTCTCACATCCCTCAAACCATGTTGTTGAAACTTTGCTATTTTAACCCCTGGAATTCAATAAATTCTGGCTCAAACTGAGAATATCATTCTCTCTGCTGTTGAAGTACATATTTTACTCCTAGGTGCGAAATAAATTTCTCCAAAGAATGAAGCTTGCATCTGGAGTCTGGAGTGCAATAAAACTTCCCTCGGGTGAAACCTTCTATGTAAAACCTTCCCCATAGCTCTGCATTACAGAGCTGTGAGTTGCCCACTTGTATGGGCTGCCCCTTGTGAGGCATGACTTCCTCTCTGCCCTGTTTTTTCTCTGCTTCATCTTAGTCTCATTGTTTACTTGCTGTGAATCTAATGCTACATTTCCAAGTCCTGCTTATGAATCATGAATAAATTCATATTTTCTTTTATTTCAAGAAGTGAAGCTATTTTACTTACAATATCGGAAAGCCTAGTTAAAATACCCTAGGGAAAAAACCTCAACTGAAATACATATGGAACTAATCGTCCCATCTTGAGAAAACAGCACACAAAGTCCTGGCAGATTGATGAACTTGAATAATATCCCCTTCCTAATGATGAGGTGTGACATGACAGCAAACCAGTCACCACCTTCATGCGCTAACTTTATCTTACTTTATTTCTGTCTAATCAAAAATAATTATTTGTGGCCTTGCTATGACATTTCATCACCATATCCCTTAATGCTAAGACGAATCAAAACTATGTTTAAATTTTTCAGTTTGTAAGGAATGCAATCTTTATATGCATCTTTTTTAGAGCATTAGCTTATATTTATAGAGTATAATGTAAATAATTTTCAATAAAAACATAAGTACTTTAATCATAAATAGTTCCTCTTTCTGAATTTTTGCTTTAACAAAATTATGTTTATATTTGAAAGTTACTTCCTTGAGTACCGTGAAACCATTAGTAACTCAGTGAACTCTAGTTGCGCCCGACTCCCTCTCGGGTTTATAATATTGGAGGACGGTCTCCTAGTTACCACTGTGTTTGGTTGTCTCAGTCCAGCAAGAGAAGGAAGATGAGTAAACAGCTGCTATCAGCCTGGTGAAATGTGGAGTAATGGCAGGATTTAAGAGGAACACTGGTTTGTTTGGGGGGAATCTGACCCAGGGTGGCCATTCATTCTGAAATTTCCCAGGATGCAGTCATTGCTTTTGATGTGGCAATGTAGAATGTTCTCCAGGGCATATTATAATGCTTAGCTGTCACAACAGATGGGGAGGGTGTTACTGGCGTAATGTTGGGGAGAGAGGCCAGGAGTCCTGTAGACCTTCTGCCACACATAGGCCTGCCTGTTTGTGCCATAACACAAAGACTCCTCTCACCCCAAATGTGAGTAGTGAATGACCCTGGCCTAAGGGGAGTGGCTGTTAGTGAGGGACACAGTGGAGATGCTGATGGATAGACAGATGGACAGATGGTGCAGTGATATCCTTGGGGGAAGGGTAGAGGAAAGAAACAGGTTACACAGTGTGCCTTTCACAGGGTAAACCAAAGAGTGATTTCTAAGTTAGAATAGGATGTGACCCCCATCCAGTTCATACCGGATGGCATTTTATCTGTGAAACAGAAGGCCGGAGCATCAGTCTGAGGAGAGAGGTTAGAGCAGGGCAGGCTGCTGGGGTGGGAGGTTGATGGAGAGATGACACACAGGACTATCTGAGGTGGCAGATGGTGAATTTGCAGCCCAGTGCTATAATTTTCTCAGGTAGGGTCAACCCCTCAGCACAGGAAGGGAGAAAGATATGCTTCAGACCAGGCTGGGGATCCTTCAGGCAGATGGAACGCTGAGAATCCTCAGGAGAATTCAGGTCACTGGTAGCAGTGGTTTCCCGGCTTGGGCCCAGCGTTGTGCAGTGAGGGATAGAGGAGTCTGTGAAAAACACCCACGTGAACTTAACACGCCCTTCAGTTCAGCATGTTAAGAATCAGTTGTAACTACTTTGCTGCCCCTATTCTGAACTTGCTTTATCTTCACCCACAATTTGTTTTGACTTAGATGCTCTGACAATCCTAGAGACCATTTATTCAGAGAATTGGAGTCACAGATAAATATTTAAGTATTATTGACAGGCTGTCCCTTTAGATTCTCTTCAGTGTCTGCCTTTTTGTCTTGGAAGCAGAGATCTTTTGTAGCATTTTTAGATCTACCTCAGAAAGCAGCCTTTACTCTCTCTATGCTTCCAGAAACTTCTGAGAGTGAAATTTGACAAAGGTTCTACAGCAGGCTTTAAATCGTGGTTTCCTTTCATGAAATTAGTGACTATGATGTGGTTACATAAGGATTCAGAGGGTGAAGCAGCATCCATTTCTTGCTTTTTGGGACCCAGGCGCTTTACCTCTATTTGGCACAGAATAAAATCTTATCCCAGGGTAATTCTGGAGCTCCTTTGCTAATCCTCATTAAATTCATCCAGGATACGACACATGCAGGCTGGTGTAGATTCAAAAATGCGCTGGTTTCTCAAGGCCGAGAATACATTTTCTTCCTTTCATAATAATCTGGATACCAACAAAACCTCTTGGGATCTTGTCTAAAACTCTAATTCTTGGGGTTCTGCATTGATGTTTTAGAGTGATGTTCAAAGGCCCAGAGTTATCATACAAGTGGAGTCCTTAATAATTAAAACAGTATTTTTAGCGTTGGAAAGTAGGGCCAACCCCGCAGGAGATCCTGAACGTGGTCAGTGTAGCCTTATTGGCTGACTGTAGAGGCTGCAGCATGTGGAGTCTGGCAAGAGGCCTAAGGGCTCTGCAAATGTGCTGTGAGGGTAGCAGGGGTTAGCCATCAGCTGTCAGCCCCAGCTTCTGTTTGTACTGGGAACAATAGCCCTATGCTAGGCCAGTAATTATTGGTTGATTTTCCTTCTAAAATAAGTGTCTTAATAATTTGTCACGAAACCAACTTAAATTGCCTGCAGCAGTAAAATTGGGGGGGAAAGGGAAGAAAAACACAGCAAGAAATGATTCAGTTTATTTCTGAGTGCATTCTCTACTGGTAAACAGTGTAATTAAAATCTCGTTTGCAGGTTTTTCAAAAAGGTTATTTCTGTGTGGGAAAACCCTTTGTTTTCTTACTTAACCCTGGGCTGTAAATTAGAGAATGGGGGGCGGGGAGTTCGTTTGTAAATAAGGTCCTCACTGTCAGCTACTTTGGAACCTCTCCTGTGTTCCTGGGGCTCAGATAATGTGTTTCTCTAGAAAAGCATGCATAATCTGCACTGAAATGAGCTGGTACCAGGGGCCACACTGCCCAGGGATACAAATTAGGGACTGGATATTTGAAAATTAATCCAACTGAAAAGTGTTTCCAAAACCTCTGAGCAGTTGCTCTTTCTGTAGGTCCATGTGGTCCCAGATCTCACCATGAGAGGTGAGATGTGTGTTTAAATACATAAATACGATGTCCCTGGGAGAATGGGAAGGAAGGACTAGACAGCAAAACAGAGGAGGGGATGGCTTGCGCTCTGGTCAATTTCCATTATTTCTGTTTTGGGTGGGTTGCAGTCCACACAGGCAAAAATACACTTTTTGCTTCCCTAGTTTAACATGCTTGCATTGAAATGCTGATAGGGTGATTTTACTCACAGTTTTAAATCTGTAATAATTATGTTGTCTGCAATTCCATCTAGAGCTCATTTTATTAAAGTTCTTTGAAGGTTTCTTTTAATCTACAAGCCAAGGAGTTGTACCCTGCCTCTGTCTCAGTGCCACCATCCAATTACTGTCAGCTCGGGTTTGCTGTGTGGACAGGGCTGGGCCACGGCTGGGTGGTCATCTACTATTATCATTGCTTGCTTGGACATGACTTCTCAGCCCTAGCACAGAACCAGTTGTCAGACTTTCCATATTTTGTGCTTTCAAATAGCTGTCTGGGGAGTGTTTTCTAGTGGGCAGAGCCATTCCCTAAAAGTGTAGAGATCAGTCATGGTCAAGGTGGGCTCCACAGCTGGCAGAACATGTCTCTCATGTCCAGGATATAGGAATAAATGTAGATTCTTTCTTGAACTTTAAAAAAAAATCTGGATTTTATTTTACGAAAGCTAAATTAAATATGTAAAATAAATCCCACTCAACTGCATATGCAAGCATTCAGCTGGAATTTTTAATATTCTATAAAACACTACGGTTCTAATGGTTACCTAATATCGAATGAGAGTGTTGGGGCGTTGCAAATCACTGTCAGATACTGCCTGGCTTAGAATTTTTGCTTTATGGAGAAATGAATTTGGGAAGGGAAAAAGAGAATCTCCAAATTTAGTGGAAAATAACTGAAGGGGACATAGATGCATTCCTAAAAGTTCTGTAGGCCAAAAATAATTGTACTTGCTTTAAAAGCATTGAATGCCTATAATATGCCAAGGTATCACACAGAATAAAGCTATGATGTAAATCTTGCAAGCAGAATAATAATGTCTCCTAGCAGGGTACTCATGTGTGAATATTGCTGGGCAGTTTCAAACATAGCTTTTAAATCACCATTTCTTTCTAAAACAACACTGGCTGAGAGGCAAATGGACTTTTTTTTTCGGTTTTTATCTTATCTTTCCAATTATCTATTAGCTATCCAAATAAAAATATTATTTAAAGAAAATCATTGAGTACAAAGGAAATGTTTTTTAAAAGAATCAGACTTTAAGTGCCTAATCATCAAAAATATTTAAGTGGAATAATACTTATATAGAAGATAACATTTCATATTTTTGTTAGGGAATAGGGGATTCATTTTTAAAACACTGAATTTTATTATTAATCTAGACTTTGTAAAATTGTGGTGTATACCTTTAATCCTAGGATTCAGGAGGCAGAAGCATGAGGATCTCTGTGAGTTCAAGGCCAGCTTGGTCTACATTACATGGCAAGTTCCAAGGCCAGCTAGGGCTACATTAGTAAAACCCTGCCTGTAAAAATCAAAGCAAAACAGACAAACAAATAGACTGAGGAAGACAATTTTGCATGCTCTTCTATTCCTCGCAGAATGTTTTGTAACATACCAAAACAGAGTATGTAGAAAAATTATGTATTTTTCTACAAAAAAAATAAAGTTTTCTTATATGGCCTTTAAATTTCTGCAAATACATCTGAAAGTCATTCCTAATCAGTTTCATGAATCATTGAAACTGTATATGTGTTATGCTATAGCTTTGGGGGAATATTTCCCAGACTACCTTGCCAGATTAAAGAATGTGAAATTGATGTCATTGAAAGTGCAGTGGATTCATTCCTGGAAGTGGATCTGTGGTAGAAGCTGGGATCCGGGCTCCTGTGCCTCCCTCACTTTGGTTGGAAGGAGGAATAACAGCAGCTCTGACGGGCTCATAGCCTTCCAGGTATCAAACCACACCGCGGCTTTCTTTGTCCACGGTTCACCTGCTTGCCGTGTCCGAAGAGACACCAGAAGTGTGTGTGGCTCCCAGTGCTCCTCTTAAAAATGGAAAGACATAATTCAGAAACAATAAAAGCAATCATATTGGATGATTCTCACGGCAACGTAGCACCACTGATAGAACAGAATCTGGAAATGTAAACCTGGGCCAGGTGGCCTGGCTTCTCTTTATTTTCTGGCTCTGTCACTTCATTTGTATCTGCTCGCATGTTCTTTTCAAATAAGCCAATTACCTTTCCTGCGTGATCCAATTTGCAGGTACATGATAAGCAGAGGATTAGAATGAAGAATAAATGATTCTGTTTAATGATGATTAGCACATCTGATGTGATAAATTATGATTAATGAGTAAATTAACAGTGAGTGATGTAAATGAATCTGCTTTGAAAACTACTTCTATAGGAAAGACGCTAAAGGATGTTGGAGCTGCCTTGTCACATACTGTGTCTGTGCTAAATAGTCTTGAGAGATTCTCCTCATATATAGGCAATTGACCAAAGGCAGTAAATACTACATCTCTTCTGAATGAGTCCAGGAGACTGCATTACGCACAGCTTTTTAGCTGTTTCTCCTGAATGAAGAGGATGCAGAGTCTGTATTTTGAATACACGGGTGGGAAGGAAGCAAACCTGGAGGCCTCAAAAGGAACTGTTAAGTTGATGTCTAGATGGAGCTGCTGATGGCAGGTTTGCCTTTAGAATATGTGACTCTAGGAAAGAATGATAAAAATGTCTGCACAGCTCCTGTCTGTGATTCAAGACCACTTGCATGCCTTCCCAAAATCTATATCCCTAAACTAGTGGGTGCTCCGAGTGTGTTACACCAAAACAGATGGCCAGTCTAGGTATGTCAATAGTTCAGAGATGTTTTATTGCAAAAGCATACCCAAAGTAGAGTATTGTTTATTTCGGTCATAATATCCCATGGTTAAATAAAAAGTTATAGTGTTGAGACTATACATCTTTCACCGCTATAAAGTAAGTGCTTATGACCAAGGCATTAATATATCTTGAAATAAGACAAATAGCTGCAATGTATTGGAGCATACCCTTGTCACTCTGTTGCTTGGACCCACACCAGTAGATCCTTCCTGTGACCAGTCCTGTTATAGGATGTCCAAGTGCTGAGTAGCAGAACTGGCATTCACGTCATTCTGTAAAGTGATTGCAGATGACATCCAAGATGTTGAGGGGAACCGGAGCCAGTAGAGAAGTTTGAAGTTTGCAGTGATATGGAGAGGCAGGGATAGAGATGGAGATGAGAGGTTCGTCAGTGATCTGTCGGTTATGGAGTATATACCAGACATTGTGGTACATTTTGATATCTATTATCTATCCCCTTAACTTTCACAACATGCCTAAAAGTCAGGTGTTGTGATTTGCTTCATTTTTACACATGGAGAAATTAATGGTTAGAGAAAACCCAGAATTCTTTCATGGTTATCCCCATAAACAGCAGAAAAGGAGTCTGGGTTCTGAACTTTCTAGACGATCATTATATATTGTCTTTTTGTAAAATTTATATATGTTAAGTGGTTATTCCAAACTATTCTTATTTTCAATGGTATTAGAGAAATGACTTAATTCTTAAAAGTTTTGTTAAAGGAAACTTGACCAACTATTTTATAAACAACTCTCCTTGATGATAAGGTGTAATTATCACTCTACTGAATTCTCCGGCCTCTCAGTGTTCCCAGGAAATGTTAGCTGAACTCAACTAAATCTGCCGAGTAGTCCCTCAGTGCTGTTCAAGTAAACGTATAGGAAGAATCCAAGATACTATTAAAAATAAAATTAAACTTCCAATTGTTTAAGCTTAGCATATTTGAAATTTCTGTAATTTATCATGGCCACATTGTTGAAAATATAAGGTAGTTTATATGCACACAGGTGATTTAATAATTTGTTGATGAGATGAAATAAAACATGGATTGAGGAAGCCGCTGAGATGAGGAGAACCCTGTTAATAAAATTAGAAATGAATTTAAATACCATAATTTAATTTTGATGAAAATTTTCCTTGATGATATTTTTGAAAACTAATTTGAGAAAGACTTAAATGCAGCCTATAATTTTAATACCTTTAAAATTTTAAAATGATTTTTAGAGTGTACAGTGATATTTTCAGTAGCTTGCCTACAAAAGCCTTTTCTCCATCTCTTCCCCTCCACACTGGTGTTGGTGAATTCATCCTTTGGTATGACCCTCCCTGTCTCAAGGGGAGATGTTAAAAGCAGGGGGAAGAACTTTCTCTTTTGGAGTGTTGGATCCTCCATTGCCCTCTTCAGAATGGATCACTTTCTGTTCTCCACTCTGCATCTCTCCTATTAAAACATGAAAATTTGGCAAAGATAAAGTCATAACTGTTAGTGTTAATAGTGGCTCAGTTAATTAGAGCATTGATATAATGTTGCTGTAAATACAGTATTTTTAAAGCACAATTTATTAAAATACATGACAAGCCTTAATAGAGTTATTTTTATTAAGTGATTTTTATGTGTAACAGTTCATCATGCCTACTGAAATTTTACATCGAGAATAAATAAATAACTGGGGAAGGTGGCTCAGTCCTTTAACCCCAGCACTCAGGAGGCAGAGGTGGGATGATCTCAGTGAGATAGAGGCCAGCCTGGAATGGTCTAAGTAGTGATTTTCAGGGTAGCTGGGTCTTTCTCAAAAAAATAAAAAGAAAAGAGGAATAAATAATAGCAACTCTGCAGATATGTGAGAATGTAATTGTAAGAATGATAGTTGTAGCCTTTTTGATGATACTTAAGAAGAAATAGATGAAATTCTTAAGTTAAAATATAGCTCCATTCTTCTATGATATAAAATTGTTGGTTTTAAATATAAATTGACCTAGATATAAATTTTAAATGCTGGTTTTAAACTGAGAATATGTTATAACTCCTTTTTAATAGTATATGTTTATTGAGATAGACGATCTAAAAAAATAGTCTTTGAGATTAAAATATTAAACAGATGGAGCTGGAAATGGTGTCAGTGCACACGTGTCTCATGCAAATTCAAGCAGGCACAAGCCCAGCATAGAACTGGGGAAATGAATGTAAGTCACACAAAGAAGCGCTGTCAGAAAGGATTGTTCTATAAATTAGTAATTCTCATGCACATGTGCAGTGTGGAGAGGGGAAGAGAGAGAGAGAAGGTTGCTCGAGTGAGCCTGAGAAGGGAGGCGGGCAGGGTGGTGGCAAGCTGGGCAGCTGGCCATAAGGAGGAGCCCTGAGGAAGAGCTGATCTTCCTAAAGCCAGGGACTCTAGATAAGCTGACTAGACCTCAGTAGATGAAACTTGTACTGAGGAACATCTGGGGACACTAACTTCACACAATAGGCCTTAATATAAATGACAGAATGTATGAATTCCAGTGGGGGGTATGGGAGATTGCCAGTGGGGAAGGGGGTTGTAAGTCAAATTCACTGTTGGGAGGTGCACATGGTATCCAATTCCCTCCTCTCAAGGTCACTGTGACAGCCGGTGAAAAAAATTCTCCAAACCGGGTTTGAAGAATCTTAACAAGTTTATTGGACTTGCTAACTGAGCTTGGGGTGTGGGTTTACTTACAGACAAGTGGGTGCCCCCAGCCCCATTCACAGCTGATGCTGAAAGTCCACACCCAGATATAAATCCTGTGGTTCTGGACAGGCTTACAAAATGGTGAGAGGCCAGCCTCATGGCTTTCCCAGCTTTTATGCTCTTAGCACCTCACCTGCAAGCGGCTATAGTCAAGATTGCTGGAAGAGGGAAGGGGAGTGGCTTCTTGCAGAGCATGGGAAGGAGGCCAGTCCATGGCTTGTCATCACAGGGTCAGAGGAGCATCTTCCGGGTCACAGGGGTATAAAGATGATTATGATTGATTAAGATGTTCTATATGAAATACACAAAAATTGATAAAAACAAATTTTTTAAAAACGTTGGAACAGGAGAGATGGCTCCACAGAGGATCTGGGTTTGATTACTAGCCCCTCACATGAGTCTCAGTTCCAGGGGGCTCTGACACCCTCCTTTGACTTCTGTGGGAATTGCATGACACAGGTGTACTTACATACATGCAGGCAGTACACCATACACATAAGATAAAATAATAAATAAAATATTTTTTTTTCTTTTTTAAAAGTTCTAAGTATTCTGCTTGGTTATATATTATATGTAACATAAAATTATGTCCAATGTGAACAGTAGAGTCATTTCACTAAAACAAGAAGTGGTGTCAAAACAAAAGTGAGGTCATTGCACCCCATGTGACCTCGTATGCTCCCAGGTTCTGCCATGGCCAGAGGTATATGATATGATTCCTCACCATTTTTTCAGTTTAGGGCCAAGTATGGATTAATCAGCCCTCCACTGCTCACACCAGGGTTTCACAATGTTAGAGTGTTATCTGCACTGTGTTTTACAAAGCTAATTTGTCAAGATAAGCAAGTTTAACTCAAGTACAGGCATGATGTCCTTGTTTATAGCACTGTTACCCTTCCTAGATGCATGGGTGAGGTTTAGGGAACAGCACCTCATCAGGTATAACTCTGAACAAGCACTTCTGTGCTGGTGAGACTTCCAGGAAGACTGGGATACAAATTCTTTTCCTGTGCTGCTGCGCATGTGGCATAAAACATTCATAGCGAAAGACTGGATATTGTGGCTCTGTGACACAGGAAGTGATAAAGGAGCTAAAGGCTGGTGAACGTCATTCAAATGAAGGTTTAAAGAGGGATCTCAATGATTCAATTTCTGATTGAACAATGTATAAAACCTGTAAATTCAAGTACTGGGGAAAGGCTCTAATATTCAAGAGAACAATATATACCCAATGCATGGATATGTATGAACAGTCGTGGAGACATATTTGGGAAAATCAAAAATATCTGAAAGCCAAACAAATATTTCTGGGCATATTTTGCAACAGTAAGCTCTTAAAGTTCACCGTGTGAGCGGAATAGAGGTAAGAGAGCAAAACCCCCCAAAAGAATGAGGCGGGAAAGAAAGAGGATCTAGAGTAACATGTAATGATGACTGAAGGTACACTTGAACAGGCTGACAGAACAGATGCTGCAATACCCATCAGTAGTGCCCAGGCCTCACTAGAAAGTTCAGTTATTCACAGTATTTTGAACTAATCTTTCTCCTAAACTGATTTTCTATTTTACAGACCTAGGGTGGGGAGCTCCCAGGTAATGCTAATGTTCACAGTAGAGAGAGAATCGAGGCCATTCTTCTTGAGTATGAAAGCAGAGAGGGTCTAGGGATTATGGGAGTTGTGTTACTGGATCTCAGTAGTTGGTCATGGAACAAATACATCAGAACATGAGGTAGAGTCTGAAATGCTGGCTACATGGGAGCCTGAGTTAACACAAACAGAAGTCGTGATGTGGGAAGAGTAGTCAGGAAGGTGGATGACTTGGTGTGCTTTCATATACCAGTTTTGAAATGATAAAAGAGAATTTTCAAGTATTAGAAACGAAGATCAGGCATTGTGAAAAATTCCAAGTGGAGCATTTATTCCATTAGGTACAGACTTACCCTGCCTTCAGTTCCCCCTCCTTCCCTCTTCTCTCCAGTTGCTTTTCCTCTGTATCAGTGTACGTATCAACCCTTTGTCAACTAAATTAGAGGAAGCTGTACATAGGCAGGGGTTTGGTCTATAACATGCTAGCATTCTCCAGTAGTCATTCACAAAGAATTTGTAACAGAGGCCCTAATAAAATCAATGGTTTATGCATACATAATGGTATGTCACTGGGGTTCCTTAAGGAGGATATAAATCAATTACAAGCACTTTAATGTGTTGTTTGTTTTCCTTCATGAACAAATATTGATCATGTACATAGAATAGTGTAGTACAATGTAAACATAATCAGCTCTGCTGAACTGGGAACCTAGGTGACTTTTATGTGAATTTTGTGGCATTGATATTTCTCCGTTGACCACAGCTCATAATCCATTTTCTCAGCCCTGATTCAAGTTGGCTGTTGGAATGACAATGGGATTCCTCTTTAGAAGAATATCTGTAGGTAGCATCTTCTAGGTGAATTTTCTCACCAGCGAAACGTAACTGCTCTAATATAGCACAAAGTACAGAAATCCCTTACAAAACCATCACGTTTTATAGTCAAATAAATTTCAAATTTTACAATAAATTGAGATATATCATCCTGCTTGCACCGTGTGTTTTTAACTTCCCAATTTCGAATTTGTCACAGTGAAAATATTGGAGCCTCACAATTAGAACAAAAAAAAATCTGTGAGTCGCTCTTTCAAGGTAGGGAGACTTCCTTGGTTTTGTGCTCCGCGTCCTTCCTCCTTCTCTTCCCCTCTTTGGTCCAAATATCTGTATTACTCTAAAACTTCATATCAGTTTATAAGATATGCATAAGGTTTACATTTGTAGGACAATTGGAAGACCTTGAATATAAGATCCTAAAACATTTCGTCTGATGCATGATATTTGCCAAAGTAGTTATTTCTTTAATTCATTCAGAAGTATACCGTCCCTTAAATAAAACATTAAAGCTAAGATGTTGTTGGGGAGTTGTATTCAAAAGGAAATATGATAAATAATTCAAAATGTTTGACTTTCCAGACCTATGTTTGCCATGAGTTCAAACATAGGGAGACCCTGATCATACATGGTTGTGACCTTGTGATATAGGCTAGGTGCCCTATACCATCAATGGTTTACAAACAGGCACAATGGAAATTGTCAGACCATGTCTGTACTTTGTGATGAGCCCTCTTCAGATACACATCTTCTAGGGACCTTGCTATTCCATCATGTGCTCCAGTAGTTTTGCTGATATCTAGATCCTGAACCGTCATCCTTCAGAGTCCTTATCCTGACAGTTGCAGAGAAAGATAAGGGATCCCTCAACTTGAAGCCTCACAAACTGTCTACGTACCACTTAGAAAAGAAGCAGGCTAAAACACAGGCTGCGTGCATCTTCCTACTTCTATCACTTTTGGTATTATTTAATAGATTATCAACCTTCCCTTTTCAAGAGCTTGAGTACAATGTTATGACTGATATTCCTTTAAAAGTAAAGCTCTCTATTTAAGGAAATGATAATTAACTAAATGAAATAAAGCCAATTAGCTACATGCTGTTTAGTTTTGTTCCCTGTGAGACATATTTTCTTGATGTCCACAGAAGCATCTTATTAATTAGAATTAAATTAGACAAATGGCACCCTCATTTTCTCCTTCACTTTGTAGCATGCTATCCTTTTCTAGCTTTAAGTGACTCTGAGTTGACTAATCAAATTGCATTAGAGTCACCTTCTTAATCTTAAAAATTTCTCCCAAGTTCTGTTCTTCCACAGATACTGAATACTTTTCGGTAATCTCTCTGCTAATGACTAGCTCTACTTATTGTGTTGTGCACAACCTTGTCCTCAATACACTTTGGTTAAGGATGGTCAAGGATAGTGAGTCTTGCTTAGTTTTCTCTCCTAAACTCATCACAAGTGCACCTTGAGCTCACCAGTTTGGCATCAGAGAGCCAGCAACTTAAAGAGGTAAGGGCTCACAAGCAATGGTGCTGTGTATTGGCTGCACTTTTAGAAAAAGTTTAACTTGCTCAAAGTAAAAATCAATTGACAGCCTTTGGCTCCTCTTGCACTACACAGAAAATGGAATTCTAGCGTATTTATGGAGCCGCTTTTGCTCTGTGAATGTATCCTGAGAACGTAGTCTGAACACAGCCAGAGAGAATGGCAGACACTTTCTAACTATCAGGCTTTTCTGTGTTCTGCTACACATCTTTTGGTTCCCTGGAAAATACCTTCTGAGTCAAACAGTAATTTGACCTCTGCAGTCTTGGGATTAGTTTAATAAAAATAGCCTGAGATGAGGTTGTGCAGGGCACAACATTGGCAGTTTTAGATAGAGAGCAGAGACAGCTAAGTACATCAGTAACAGAAAAACACACCTGTGTGTGGCGACTGGCGCATCTCCCCTCTCCCCATCTTTATACTCTTGCTATCGTTTTTCTTTTATCTTTTTTTAAGCTAAGGATACATTGATGGTTGTGCTTCGTGAGTAACAGTCAAGGCTTTGATTATTCAGACTTGTCTATATCCTCCCTTGTGGTGATGAGTAGAGCTCTTCATTTTACTTTTACTAGGATTCCTCTTTCTTTAGTTCTTGTGAACATGACTGAATCATAACAAAAGATGACAGAGGTATTCTTCTAGTTCCTTCTGTCCTCCTGCCAAAGTAGAAATGGAAATGGATGCTGTGCATGTTCATGGCAGGTGCTGTGCATTGTTAAGATGAGTGCTGTGCCCTGGGATATTGGGTGCTGTGCATTATCATCATAGTAGGTGCTTGCATTGTTATAATGGGTGCTGCGTATTGTTACACCTCCTAAAAATAAAGATTTTCTTTCTTCCTTGCCCTCAGTATTGTTGGAGTTACCAAGTTTAGACCATTAACTCACATCTTCCGTTGGCTGACTGCCTGGATTGACAGCACCAATCCATGAATTTGCCCAGCCTGGATGCTTATTTATGCAACATACATGCCTCCTGAAATGATTATCCATAGCGCCTAGAATATTGCTTTGTATCGTAGAATGATGACACTTATCCTTTTACGGTGTGGAATTTGTGAGCAAGTGGAACTCTCACCAGGTGGCACAGCTTTCTTGCAGACTGCAAGAATCTCCCACTTCCCTTCATTCTGTGGGATAAGTGAGTATCAGTATCATCCCTTGAACATTGTCCCAGTGCAGGGGAAGTGGCATCCATCTCTAGGGATACTAAACACACAATTAATTGGACACAGTCATGCCGCATAGTAGTGCTTTTTCTTATGCTTTTGTAAGAAATTCCAAAACAGAATTTAAGTGGAAAGCTGGTTTACTAAAATAGATGTGAACTCAGGCTGAGCAGTTTGGGGACTAGTAAAGGGAGAAGCAAGGGGCTGAAGAAAGGCAGTGTTGTAGCATTCAGCGTAACAATGTCGTGAGCTTTGATTTTTCTGAGATATTATCAGGAATTTTCTTTTGTTTTTTATAGATGAGAGCTTTAAAAATTTATGTATTTATTTATTATTCAGTACTAACAAGGCAAGAGTTACGAGTTTTCATTGTTTGAAACATTAGAGAGAAAAATATTAAAAGTTGTAATACCATTTTCTCCAGACAAGTGACATCATAGCTTTTTATCCTTCTCCCTGTTTGGCAATTTCAAGTCACTGAGCTCTTCCCACAGCTTCTTTTAAGTGTCTTGTTGGTTTGCTGCCTAAAGATGCTGCAGTCTGTGATACTGAGCAGGGCTGGTAGAGCCCGTTTTCTTTCCTTATCTTTCTGAGCACAAACATGCTTCAGGCCTAATATTTCCAACCAGCTGAATTTGTTGATGAGATGGAGAGTCACTTCCCATGATCCCCTTGCAAAATGTTCTCTTGCTTCTCCTAAGCATCCCTCTTTGTGTATTCACATGATTGCCTAGGAAACCCAAAACTTGGGACTATATCTGCAAAATAATTGCTTTCTAGCTTATATTTTGAAAGAGAAGTAACAGTAAAGTTAGGTGTTTTTCTTCTCCAGTGACTCTACCAATCTAGGTGTCTATCCATCTATCTACTACGTATCTGTCTATGTAATATCTATCTATCTATCTATCTATCTATCTATCTATCTATCTATCTATCATCTATCTATCCATCTATCCGTATATGTTTATATCTATATCTATATCTATATCTATCCTCTATCTGTCCATCTGATCTATCTATCTATCTATCTATCATCTACCTATCTATCATCTATCTATCCATCTATCTATATATCATCTATCTATCATCTATCATCTACCTATCTATCATCTATGTATGTATGTATGTATCTATCTATCTATCATCTATCTATCTATCTATCTATCTATCTATCTATCTATCTATCTATCTATCTATCTATCTATCTATCTATCTATCTATCTATCTATCTATCTATCTATCTATCTATCTATCATCTATCTATCTATCTATCTATCTATCTATCTATCTATCTATCAATCATCAACCTACTACCTCTCTGTCTACCTAGATATCTACTGTCTGTCTATCTACTATCTATCTCTGTCTGTCAATCAAATAACAGGAACTCAGACTAGCATCTGATTTTTCCTCCTGCAGAGAAATCAACCTGAGTCAGAGCACATTGTTGGGGCCTCCAGAGAACCAGACAGGAAGCATGGCTCTGGGCAGTGTTTGTTGCTGGTGATTAGCGAGCAAGGAGGAATGTTATTATGATTTTCCTGTTTCTTAAAATTTAAGGATTATGTTCACTAGAACTTGTTTCAGCCATCGTCCATGCTATCACTCAGAGCAGCAGGAGATAAGATAAAATCTGTCATAGGGATTTAAAGACGGAAGTGCAATGGAAAAGTAAACTGTTTTTGACTTTTAAAAGATTCACAAATATAACAGGATTACGAAAGTCAAGTGTGGGACTGGATGGGTGGATCAGAAGTTCAGAACATGTGCTGCGTATAAAGAGGACCTGTTCCTAGCATCCAATATCAGGTGGCACACATTGACTTATAGCTCCATCTCCAAAGGCTCCACCATCCCCTCTGATCTCTGCAGGCACCTGCACACACACACACACACACACATACACACACACACACACACACACACACACAAATAAATAAATATTAATAAATAAATAATTTTTTAGAAAGGTCAAGTATATTAAAAGAAAAGGTAAGACATAGAAAAAGCAGTTAAAATGCCCCTTCACAAACCTCCGTCAGTATTATTTTTTAAAATGTTGCCTAATTTTGTGCATTTTTAAAATTATTATCAGATGCCTCTCAGATAGAATTCTTCATTATATTTTGGTCAAATCTTAAGTACTTCTCCTATCATGTGATAAAGTAGTTGTTGCTTGTGTAACACTTGTCCTTATTCCATAGTTTATTCCAACATAAACTTATATTGTTTACTGTTTAGGGTGCTCATGTTCTTTCACTAATCAAATTACATATGATTATCTGTATAAAAACATTCATCTGCATTGCTCTGTCATTATGACCTATTGAAAAGACATGAGACCTCTAGAAAAGCTCTCTCCTTGCATCCTTTCAGCCTTAGGAATTTGTCAGCCTACATCTCTTCTAGATAAATTCTTTTGCTTTCTCTCTGACTTGTAAACCTTTCCTTTGGCTTATTTCATGAACCGAGGAGTTAGGTTACATCAAGGCAGTGTGCAAAGGTCCCTGTAGCATTTCCCCTTCCTGTTTCTAGCCAAACCTTCTAATTTTTATCTATATTTGTTGTCTCTTTAAAATTTCCTAGGACTTCTCTGAAATGTCTCTAATTTTAAAGCTCAGCAGTGGCCACTGCTTTCTGGCAGGGTCTTGATAGTGACATCAAAGCAAAGCGCTGAAATTTTACTCACTTTGATTGATGAGCTCATTTTGTTGCAGAGGGCAAATTGGATTTTTTTAATGCTGCTAATAAAAATTAATGTGTGATGTTGCTTTTCGGATGTTATTGGATCCCTGCCTTAATACAGGTTTCAGCAATAAAAACACTAACAGATAACAGATAATTTGACCAGAAAGTTACCTTCAGAAGTAAAAGGTGCTGTTCTCACTTTGAAATCCTAGTACATTCATGGGTGTGTGGATGAGGTTGTATGCTGTGGGGGGAATAGGGTGATAGGGTCATGATCTGTATCTTAATATCCCTTCTGACTCTGGGGTTTGTCTCTTATTTCAGCACCTCCGAGGTTTACACGGACTCCAGTTGATCAGACAGGCGTCTCTGGCGGAGTTGCATCTTTCATTTGTCAAGCCACAGGAGACCCAAGACCTAAAATTGTCTGGAACAAAAAAGGAAAGAAAGTCAGCAATCAGAGATTTGAGGTATTAGGTCCATTGTTCTGTTTCTCTGGGGAAGAATGCATCTGCTCTCTTTCTCTCTCTCTGCTCTGATACGCTGCATCACATACACCGAGATGTGACATTTGTCATGTCGCATGTGATGTGTGCTCTAGTTCCAAATAACTTTTTAAAACAGAGAACATAGGTGTTGGAGTGACTGAGATTTGCATCTGCTTGTGTGAGTGCTTAAAAGATGCTCTACATGCGGCAATATTAGCTGTGGTAGAGGGCTTTTCTGGCATGCATGGTGTTGGTTTCCATCCCAAGTACTGGAGTGAAAGGTTCTAGGATCCCTCTGTTAGCCCAACTTATCTCCTCCCCCTTGATGGTACAAGAAAGAATACCCCACCTTCACATTACCAAGGCTGGAGGATGCAGGAACATGAATCTCTTCTAGAAGTTCCTGTCCCGCTCATTTTACTGAGGGACATGGTTCTATCTGAGCAGTCAATGTAGACAAGTGGATGGTGTAGACATATTAGTTTATGTCAGTCCGAATCTACCTTTGTTAGAGGGAATGGAGTCAGTTCTGTCCAATCCTATGGATCAAAGTGGAGGAGTGTTTTCCTGAAGGGCATTTAAATTTCTGTTACTACTAGTTAATAACCAGCATCTGCTGGACTCTCACAAGCTGTGTGAGGCAGAATGAGACATTTGCTCTATAGTTTTAGCACAGCCATGACAGAAACCTACTAAAAAGGCAGTGAAACTTATTGAGAAACTCCCTAGTTTTCTTCAAAGAAAACTATAGAAAGATGATAAAACATTTCAGATTTTCTTCTTTGAGTGTTCAGGAGGAAACTTATGGTTTGTAAATTTGTCCACTCAGGAAGAGGAAGACAGAATGTTAGCAGAGGAAGTTACAAAAGAAGCAAAATGTGACACGTACAAATTAAGACATGAGGAGAGCAGTTTGATTTTTCAGGGATAACAAAACCCCTAGACTGTCCCAAGTGATAAAAACACCACTTCCTGGGGCTGGAGAGGTGGCCCAGCAGTTAAAAGCACTGATTGCTCTTGCAGAGGACCCGGGTTCTATTCTCAGCACTCACATGGCAGCTACGAATCGTCCTTAACTCTAGTTCCAGGGGAATCTGAACCTCTCTTCTGACCTCCGCAGCACTGCATGACATGGGTTTACTCACATACATGCAGGCAATACACTCATACACATAAAATAAAAATAATAAAGAAAATATTTTAAAAATTTTAGGAATTCCACTACCCTTTTGCCTAATTTTCTGATTGACTTCATAACCTATTTCACAATTCGGCAGGTTAACAGCAGTCTCTATTAAAAAGAAATCTAGCAGCTGTGAATTCAAAATAGTGTGTCTCCATCTTCCAGTGTACAGAGGAGACAGACCACATTCATCAAGGTTCTAATTAGGTACCACACTTGGACTTCAAATCACGACTGACGATTTTATAAATGATGCATAAATTTTTGTATGTGTTTGAAATTAAGATGTAGTGATTTAAATATATCTTAAATAAGCTTCAAGAAATTTCCTACACCTATTTGTGTGAGCACATCTTCGATATATATGTTTCTCCATGTTTTTGAGTTAAAATAAACTTGTTGTGACTGTGAAGAAGAGGCATGATTGCTATTGCCATTGGTTTCCTAACTAAATCTTATAAAAACCAAATGATAGCCGGGCATGGTGGCACATACCTTTTATCCCAGCACTCGGGAGGCAGAGACAGATGAATCTCTGAGTTCAAGGCCAGCCTGGTCTACATAGTGAGTTCCGGGCCAGCTGGGCCTACATGGAGATACTGTCTCAAAAGACCCCCAAAAAACAACAAAAAAACAAACAAAACAAAACAAAAATCAAATGATAATACTACATATTTCAGTAAGGCAGTTTCCATATCTCCATATTCAAATTAGTTCCAGAAAGTAAACATGTATGGCATTTAACACTACATTTTTCAAAATTAAAATTGCTATTAAAAATATTTATGATACTCAAATTATTTTCAAAAATCATGGAATAGTTGAGAAAGTTTCTAATAACTGAAGCTTTTCTCTCAAGATACATAGTAGATTTATTTAAAAATATGTTCGCAATAGAGTCGAAAATACATTGTGGTTTTGAGAAACTGAACATTTTGAATATCTCTGTGAATTTATAATGAAAATGCACAGAAGAATTTAAATGGACACATTTAAAAATATTCGGTCTCTTTCCTCTGTACATTAACACACAGAAACAAAATCGGGGATTAGCAATTCATAACTGTATTTATTAGAAATTCTCAATTTATTCCCAGTGTGGGCACAGGGAAATATTATTCATTAGGAAAAAGAAAAAAAGCAGAGCATCTGGGAGCAGCTGCTGGAGCAGGGCAGGACGACGCGAAGGTCACACATCTGCCTGTGCCCATGCATTTACCATTGCTGTGGTTTGCATTTTTTCAACTGGTGCTTTCATTAGCTAGTAGCACCTGGATTAATAGTATTGCTAATCTGCTTCACAGTAGACTTCACAATGATGGTGAGTTTAGCTAGGTGTTGAGGACACTGATTTTCTGCCTGGTGAAGGAAACCACCATTTTATGACAAGAATGCTCTAAAAATGCAGAAAATGCTAAGTTGAAATAAATACCAGCATGATTTATGGCAAAATTAATGCATGCCATTGGATTTAGGTTGCTACTGCCCTGTTGGCTGCCTACATGCTAGATTTAATGCAGTTTCTCTTCCTGGTTCACCTGTCTATCTCGTTTAAAGAGAGACACTTTACACTGATAAAAATACTTGTGGTGGTAATATTTAATTCTTCACCTTATATTCCAATTATTAAGTGAATGCATGTGTGAATATGCATTGTCAAAGTAAGTAATTAAAGTTTATCTGTCACAACTGTGGGACACTTTCTAATTAATGAGTTTTAAGTATCTTCAAGAGGATATCCTGCGTAGCTAGAAAAGTATACTTTTCTACAAGTAGTTATAGGTCTCTCCTTTTTTGGACAAGATCCGTTAAATTTAATCAAATATTTTGTTGTGCCATTCTGTCAGAATTCAGTCTTGGAGTGATGCTGAGTTTATTCAGAACCTAGTGGCTGCTTCACCAATGCACTGAGAAGTTTAGCCAAGAGGTAGATGATTGTAACAACACCTGTGACAGCTGTTGTTTCCTCTAATAGGTAATAGAGTTTGATGATGGATCTGGATCAGTTCTCAGAATACAACCTTTAAGGACTCCACGGGATGAGGCCATTTATGAATGTGTGGCTTCGAATAATGTGGGAGAAATCAGTGTGTCCACCAGACTCACAGTTTTACGTGGTAAGTGCTCAAGTGAACGGTTGTTGCTACAGTTCTGTCTGGCAAGTGTTCTACAGGATGATTTGAAGACTAGAGTTGTGATTTGATTAAATGAGAAATGAGTTAAAGTGAAGTGTTTGGACTGGTGGAACATTACTCAGACAGGTGTCTTATTGTGATAGGGTTCTTGAGGAAATGTTAATCAGGAAGAGACAATGAAAGTTTGTTTCTGGTGTCAGGAGCCATTTTGACTGGGACAGGGGAATCCAGAAAGGAAATGCTCTGTGCTTGTTTCTTACTTGGTTAGAAGTGTGTGACTCGTGCATGAAAAACCTTCTCACCTCCTTCAACAGCTATGTTTTACACACTACCCAAACTGACATGTCATTTACCAAATCTATGTAAAGATTAGCTTCCCTAAAACCTTTGGTCAAAACAAAGAATAAGATAGACACAGGGAAAAGAGAAATCTCTGTGTATTGCACAGAAGGAGGGGCTCCCAGAGGACACATCTTTATAAACACAGAAGCTACAGTGTAAACTGAAAAGGTTGGAGAGTTCAGCACTGGAGTTTCAGTTCTCTGGCAGGATTGGATGCACACATGTGAAGAGTAACCAGCTCTGTGTGTACCAAGAGTCTTGGCTGTAGTCCCATGTTGCTTTCTCATGGTCCATGAGTTAGTATGAAAGCTGACCAGAGAGTTGAATCCCAAAGTTAGAACCCAAAGATGATGAAAGCATCTACCTCACAGAACACGCCTACTTCTCAGGGCAGACCCCTAAAGGTCACTTATCAATGCATTCTAATTCTAATGCCAATTGTAAGGCATGCCTGCCAGTTCTAACCCATGAGGAGCATCAAGCCCCAGGAATGAGGGTTGATATCATAAATCTGTGTGTTGGTAATAAATCATATGAATGGGTTTTTACATTCTTTAAAGTGCTTAGACATTTGCAAAGATCAAAGGAGAAATAAAATCTACCAGGCAGCAATAAGATTGTAGGAAAATTAAAGGAGAAGACAGGCAGTAGAATTCAGAATATTTAAAGGAAACTTCACATGTGCGTATGTGGTACTCATAGACTATGGAATGTATAGATATATGTGAATAGATGTGTGTGTGTGTGTGTGTGTTCAGAACTTAAGCAATCTAGAAATTACATTGTTCATTTTTCATGTGCCCATATCTGAAGAAAAATCAGACTCATTTATTGATCTTCTTTTAAAAATTTCATTGATTCATCTAGCTTAGAACCAGGTAGGAAGTGCCTTTCAAATGTACAATAAAATAAAGTGTATCAAACAATTTTGGTTTTTTTCTTCATCATCTAAACCCTTTGAATTCCTTCAAAAGAGATAATGGCCACAATTTACATGACTTAATCTCTATGTATCTGATGAAGGCATTAACAAAATGTTGGCAGAAAAGATCATTTTACTTAGAAAGTCACAAGGATTTGTGTTTTCCTGCCTCTCAACTGGCTAGAGTTCCCTCATTTTGTCTGCTTTTCTATAGTTTGTTGCCACATAAAACAAATGCATTTGAAAATTTTAATAGTATCTTGACTTTCTGTATGAGTATCTGTCATATGTAAGTTCATTTGAATGAAAATTCATAATTCCAGTCAAGTAGTTAACCCTTCTCGTTTTTTAAAGACTGCATTTAATTGTTCTGGAAATGTTTCATGAAAACAATTTGAAGGTAATATTGTATAATGGACAAGTGGTATAGCATAGCTTAGAGTGTTTTCATACATTCCTGCTGGATGGAAGAAATGAGGGAGTAATTCTGTTTGTTGCCTAGAGTTACCTCTTTAACTTTTCTAAGTGTTGATACTTTTATTAATAGCAGTCTTTACATAATAGTCCAGTAGTAAACTGGTGATCATGGGCTCAGAACACTATGAATACTTCAATTAATGAATATGAGAGGTTCATATCATAACTAATGAGCGCTCTGTCAGTCTGGAGTTTACTTTCTCTTGTGAATCCTGTTGGCAGACATTCAAACCGCTCATTCTGTAGGCGATCTAGACCACTTTACACTTGCTGTCCAGTGGCCCTTATCACCCTCCCATTTTGGCTACATGGGTCATTTATTTTCTTCCCACTTTGCTGACAAATGCCAAAAATGTGCCAACTGTCATGATGGCTTTTGTTTAAGTGGGCTGGATGGAGATCGCTCATTTATTTCAAACAGGTTCCTGGAGAACCTAAGTAATTGGATATTCAAATGTCTGACCTGTGTGACTAATTCAGGAAACAATGAAATAATATGCTGACCACCCATGTGCACCAAAAGTAACATGTCAGGGACAGCTTTCCCTCAGCAACTTTTTTCAAACTGCCCTGGCTCTCCAATACCATTTGCATAGGATGGATAACCTCAAGCTCAGGCTGACCTTGCCCTGGATGAGATACTGGACAGTTAAACACACAGTGTAGAGTGCGCCCCGAGTGGGAAGCACAAGTAAAGACTGGTTTTTTACTTTTTTAATGTTTTATTTTTTTGATTGTTTTGTCTGTGGAAACACAAGTGCATACTGACTCCCTAGATACCTTGTTACCTAGCACTTTAGAAGACTGTGCATATTTGCTTTCTGCATGTAGTCTCTCCAAAGCAGAGCTGGAAGTGAAGGCCGCAGGGCTCACTGGGAGCTGAGAGAGGCCTCACGATTATTTTAAATGGAATGCTGCTGAGGACTGTGGACTGAAGGGTAGACCACATTTAAAGGCAAAGGACCAGAGAGTAGGTGTAGGGAATCTCATTTGAATGAAATTGGTTCTCTAGATCCTTCCTTGACTGGCCATAATTTTTCTGACCAAGATAATCTGCTGGAAAACACAAAGTATGTAAGGCTGACTGGGAATGAACACACCCTGTCTGATGTGCCTTATCAGCCACTGGGTAGAGGATGAGAGATAGCACTGTGCAAAGTCTTTTTGTACTAATAAAAATCCAAGAGTGCTTACTTCTCTGGGGCTAGAGAAAAGGTGTCAAGAACCCTTTTCCTACTCATGTAATTTTCCTTCTCTACGAGGAAGTTCTGGAATCATTGAATCAATTCTGTCCTTCAAACATCTGACTAACTATCATGCATTTTTATTGAACTTAAATTCTTTCTTTTTTTGGCTGGTGGAGGCAGCAGTTGGAAAATAGACACATTTCATTCAAACCAGCACAAAGTACACATCTTCCTAAACTTAGTGGATTATGTTCAGATCCTTGACCAGGTACAAATAGCACTGACCCCAAACCACCACCAGCATCAGCACAAGCAAGCATGGTAAAATATATCCCATCACTGGCTGGGTCTGCTTATGGAAAACTAGCTTTTTCTTTTTTTTCCTTATTTTTCTTATTTCTATTTTACATACATATATGAGTATATTGCCTGCATGTGTATAAGTGTCCCTGAATCATGCAATGTCAGCAGAGGTCAAAAGAAGGCATTAGATCCCCTGGAACTAGAGTAATAGATGGTTGTTAGCCGCCATGTGGGTGCTGGCAATTAAACCAGATCCTCTGCAAGAGCACCCAGTGCTCTTAACCACTGAGCCATCTCTCCAACCCCCAGAAGGTAGATGTTTCATAAAAAACATGCAAAGTACAGTTGCTGTCTAAAATGTTAGCTGACTAATATGAGGCCAGTCCAACAGAGGCAATTCCCCAATTGAGGCTCGTCAACCCAGGTGTGTCAAGTTGACACTAAAGCTCTCCAGCACAACTGACCACTTGTTAACTTGACACACAAACATCACTATTAAACCATAAACTTTCCAATTTTTGTCCCCAAGATATGATGTCAATATCACAACCTAAGACAGTACAACCTTAAAAACCTCACAGTCCTTAAAAAATCCAGACACTTTCCATTGTTTCTTTTAAAAGTGTCTTAACTGTGGGTGGGCTTCTGTAAAATCCAAAACAAGTACTGTCTTATTTTAAAGGGAAGAATCGGGCACACCTAAGCAAAACCAAAGTCCAGCAAAGTAGCTCAAGGCTGGACATCTGGGATTCACTCATGATTCTCTGGGCTCCAAAGGGTTCTGGCAGCTCCACTGCTTTGACTCTGCCATCCACAGCACACTCAGCTTATCTCGCAGACCCAGGCCAGCTCCATTTACACCTACTGCTGTCCTTGGTGGTCGTCCCATGGTCCCGGCATCTCCAAAAAGCTGGGGTCTCCGCTGAAACTGAGGCTGCACCCTCACCAATGTCCTCTTCTGGCCTCTCGGGGTGCAATGCCTCAGATTCTCTCCATGACTCCTTCAATCCTGGGGCCTTCACTGCAACTGAGGCTGCACTTTCACCTATGGCCTTTCCTGGCCTCTAAGAGTGCCAAGCTTCAGCTGCTCTCTGTGACCCCTTCATGCTTTCAGCACCAGAACCATGCAGGAGAATCTTACACATCACCAAGTCCTGCTTCCAGCTTGAAATAGAGGTGCAGTCCCCTCTATGTGCTGACCCTGAGGATATACCTCCCAGAAGACTTCATCACAGTGATGCTGGTATCCTACAGTTTATCTTACTTACAGCTGATTTTTCAGCCCCAGCTAACCAACATCAATTATCCCAGTAAAGCAAAGGTTTTACTTCAGGTTCTGGTCTCTTCTTAATCACAGCTGATTCTTCAGCCCCAGCTGACCAGAACCCACAGATTCTCAATTCAAAATCTCACAGGAACAGCCCTGATAGTCTCCGCTTCCCTTTGAAGCTTCACAAGCCAGGCCTCCATCATCTACAACTCTTTCAACATAACTGTTCTAAGCTCCACAACAACAAACTCTGAGCACGCAATAGCTTTTCCAGCCCAAAGTTCCAAACATTTCCATAGTCCTCCCCAAAACA
This sequence comes from Nannospalax galili, assembly GCF_000622305.1. Lineage (NCBI taxonomy): Eukaryota > Metazoa > Chordata > Mammalia > Rodentia > Spalacidae > Nannospalax > Nannospalax galili. The sequence goes on along the minus strand of NW_008351881.1, from coordinate 674,596 downwards.
CCAAGGTCAGGTCTCACAGCAATACCCCACTCCTGGTACCAATTTTTGTCTTAGTTTGTTCTTCATTGCTGTGACAAAACACTCTGATTACTACCAACTTGGGGAGGAAAGGGTTTATTTATCTTACATCTCCCGGGTCACAGTTCATCAGGGAGCCCAAGGTAGGAACTCAGGGCAGAAACCTGGAGGCAGGAGCTGGAGCGCAGGCCAGGGAGGAACACTGCTTACTGGCTCGCTCCCCTGGCCCCTGCTCAGCCTGCTTTCTTATGCAACACAGGCCCACCTGCCCAGGGGTAGCACCACCCATAGTGGGCTGGGCCCTCCCACATCACTCATCAAGAAGATATCCTTCAGACATGGCCATGGGCAATAGAGGAAATTCCCCAATTGAGGCTCCCTCAACCCAGGTGTGTCAAGTTGACACTAAAGCTATCCAGCACAGACACTATACAGAGTGTGCAAGTCCAGGCAGGGGTTGCTGGAGTTCCAGCTCAGGCTCAAAGGAGAGATCTGTGGTATTTAGTCAAATCTGCTGATATCCCTGTTTTCTGACTTAACAGATCTTGTCTTCTTAACCTCGTTAGTCCAGAGAAACTTCGCTTGGTGATAGACCCGACAGATCCCTTCTCACTACCTTTCTGTGATTCAGTGACATGCCTATTTCAGGAAGTCAGTTCTTCCATGACTGACTTGCATGGGGAAAAAAAATGTTCCCCAAAGGTGATGGTTACTGAGATAGTTAAAGGCAGCAAGTAGTCTGGATGAGAGAGAGGCAGCTCTGCATTTGAAAACAGAGAGAAATGTTTGCATAATATGTCTGTTCAAAAAAATGTAAGCCATTATAGCAGGTGTTAAAAAAAAAAGTCAAGCACACAACTCCCCCATCCTTCAGGGAGGAGGCAGTGAAGTCTCCGCCTGCCTGCGCTACCCTGCGATCAGAATTAGCATGTTCATTACAGGCTCATTTTATTAATGCCTCTTTTTGAAGATGAACACAGTTGTGCCTGCTGCGAAAATGGTACTTTGCCGGTTATGTTATAAAGTGATCTCGGCTGGGGATCCGGGCTAGGAACATCAAAGAACAAAGCACAGCTGCCTGACTGTCTCACAAAGGGATTTTTATGAAAGACTGAAACAAAAGGGAGGGTGCTCGACACAGACTAAACTTGCTGACAATTACGGTACTGAAGGAGGATGGCTTGGAAAGGCTTATGAAAGAATGGAGTACTTGGAATAAATTGATAACAGAATGATAAAGTGTTCTGGTATAATCCTGCCTTTCTGCTAGAAAGTGGGAGTGGGCAAACACCTCAGAAACTGCTGACTTTCAGTAGACTGATCTTTAGGACTTAAAAATAATTCCTCTTTACTTATCAGTGTCACTGAGGCGGGAGCCCATTTAGACAGAGCAGGGGGACCATAGTGAGGGGAGAGGTTAAACAGATCTTAGTTCAGAGGATGTGTCTGCATCTGCAGAGGCTTGGCCTGTCAACCTGTCATGTCTTCTGTGCATGACCACAGTGTGGGCGGTACAGGCCTCTTCTTTGGAGCAGTTATCTCTGGCTTTTCTGCACTGAGATTTTTGTCTTAAGAGAATAAGTATCCTTTAAATCATTGCTTTCAAATAAGAACAATGTTCTTTTCTTGACCTATTAAAATAATACTGTCAATCATTTTGAATTTAATATAAACCACAGGCATGCTTAGTAATGATTGACTTAAGGGAACTGTGGCAATGCTGAGCTAGAGAAGACTTTGCTGTTATTTATCCAAATGACTTATTTATGATTCAAGAAGTTAAGGTCTGGAGAGTGTGGGATCATTCAGGGTCATAGAGCTAAGATGTCTGGGATTTTTTCCATCTTAAAAATAATTCTTGTAATATTTATCACTGCATTTTGGTGTTTACTCCTGATGTTTATTAGCATAGAGGAACTATGTTTTTCAAAGAGATGAGTCTGCAAGTGAACATGAAAAGACAGAAAATAGTGCTGAAGTGCCTGGCTGTGGGGTTTGGTAGAGTACTGCGTGCTGCATCATGGGAAGCTTGAAGGAGTGAGCTCTATAGGACAGAGCTATGCTAGGCATGCAGGACTCCCATTTGTAAGAAATGACTAAACACTGATAGTGGATGTGGGAAGGGTATCAGCCAGGGTTTTCCAGAGAAAGACAGCCAACAGCGTGTATACAGAAAGGGATTTATTGCAATGAATTGGCTCAGATGATTATTGAGACTGACAAGTCCAAGGATCGGTGAGGTATGTTGGCAGGCTGGAGACCCAAGAGATCCGATGGTGTTCCTAGTCCCCAGGCCAATGGGATCAAGGGCCAGGAAGAGCAGATGCTCTGACCGAGTGTGAAAGCAAGGAAAGGCTCGTGTCCTGGTTCACAGACTGCAGGCAGGAAGTGTTCTTCCTTATTTCCTGTGCCACCTTATATAGCAGAGAGCAATCCTCTTTCCTTGGTATCATTTACAAGTTAGCCTCATCCAGAACACCCAATAGCTGGGCCTTTTGTGGTCTGTGCAAGTTGACACATAAAATTAGCCACTGAGTTGAGTGCATAGTGGCTCAAATTGTACAGCAGTCAGAGAACAGCAGCATGGGAAAGTGAGGTTGGGTGGGCTTCTCTGGCTTAGAGACAGGTCCCTGCTAGTGGAGAGTAAGATGACTCAGTTAACAGACAACTTTGAGTTGAATTTGCAAAGGAGCTTACTACAACACTTAAACAACTCACAGTCATTTGTACATAATATTTATACTTTAAAATGAGATATGAAGTTGGCTTTTATGATAAAATGAAGACGATTTTTAAAACTTGAATATCTTGGCTTTCAAATGATTTTATTTTAAGCTACTAATTAAAATACAGTTTTAAAATTTGTCATGAAGAAATGTATTGGGATTTGGAGCAAAGATGTACGAAATAACCATCTAGGGATTAATCATGAAAGTCTTAACTATACCCTGTTAAGAAAAAAAAAAAAACACACACACACAAGGGGCTGGAGAGATGACTCGGTGGGTAGCAGAGCATTCTGGGTGAACATGAGGGCTTGAGTTCAGACACCAACACTCCCTTCGAAGGCCAAGGGCTGGAGTGGTGGAGACAGGATGCCCACTGGGGCTTCCTGGCTGCCATCCTGGCTACAGTTTCAATGAGAAAGACTTTCTCAAGGCAATAATATAGCTAGTGACAGAGCAGGACACCAGTGTCTTCCTCTGGTCCCCACATGTGTTGACATAGATACATGCACCTGTACCTGCACGTGTACATATACTACATAGAAGCCTGTGCACTTATACCACACACAATACACAAGTACACACAAAAAATTAAGCACAGTGATGAAATCCATTCCAGCATTCTTAATATAGTTTATTAATGATGTCAAGAAAAGGCAGGTTGTGATTCTCTTACCTATGATCTTTCAAATGAGCTTATATTTTATTTATTTTTTTGGTCTTTTTGAGACAGGGTCTTCCTGTAGCCCCAGCTGGCCTGGAACTCACTATATAGACCAGGCTGGCCTTGAACTCACAGAGATCCACCTGCCTCTGCCTTCCAAGTACTGGGGTTAAAGGCGTGCACCACCATGCCCGGCAAGCTTGTATTGTTTTTATTGAATTTTTGTATATTTCATACAGAACATCTCAAACAATCTTAATCATCTTTATACCCCCATTCCCCTCTGGAACCCTTCCATAGCCCCCACCACTGGAGCCCATATATTCAGTTATCCCTGTTAAGACCCACTGTGTTGTCAGTGTCCCCAGTCGTTCCCCAGTACAAATCCATGCTGAGGTCTAGTCAGCATATCTAGAGTCCCTTTTTAATTTATGTCTCAAAATTTTCCATATCTTTTTAAGTGGTATTGTTGACTGCTACCCTTGATAGTTAAACTTTACCTTTTTATTAAATATATATTATTGGTATTATTCAACATACTGGACTTTGCCATTAACAGATTTTGTTTGTACATACAATGAGCCTAGTCGTGTCTAAGTTCAGGAAGTAAATTTGAATATACTTTGGATTTTCACAGATGAAATCCTTTATTTATCAAAGTATAGAATAAATAGAGCTTTTGAAAAGAATGAGCCACCTGGACTTCCAGCTGTTTAGGGAGGAACGCCCTGGGGAGGCTGAGGGGGAAGATGCACTGGGGAACCTAAGCCAGGAGGATTGCATTAGGGAGGCTGAGTACAGACACACGGTTCTCCTTAGTTGTTTCTGTGTATGTGCAGCTGCATGGTAAACAGAGACTAGTGTGAACTGGAGTAGACATGAAAATATGATATAGTGTCATAAAACATTTCAATAAACTCAGTTGTCAGGTTTCACATTTAGACATTATACTACTGAATCAATCATTCTGTGAGATATTTTTACATATATGTGTATTATACACATATATAAATGTTTTGCTCCTGAGGTGTACCTGCACATATATGTGTGTATATATCTACATTTACATCTCTCTATAGATACACTTTTGATGCCATGCTTAACTTGCTTCATAGCGCATTCTACTTTTGAAATTCTATACTTTTTAACTCTTATTTTATGTAAGTTTGCTATGTGTGTAAACACTTTTTCTATGGTCCAGACATATTCCTGGCATTTACTGAGCACCTGGCACATGAGTGTAGACTGTAGTGTTCCTCTTACACACAGGTGGAGTTAGAAAAACACACAGAGGCAGATACATAGTCATCCAGGAAACAGTGGTAGTCTGTACATGAATTTACCTCCTTTGTCTATGCTGGAGCAAGCATTAATTATTTACTAAGCTACTGTAAGTTGTAGGTTGGATAATACAAACTAAATCACTAAACCAAAGCAGAAGAAAAATAACAGAGAGAGTAACCAGAAACCCCAAGGAAAGGCAGCACTCTGTGTAAAGCCAGTTAAGACAGATCTGAGTTAATGTCAGCATTGCAGTGCTCCCTAGCCACATGGTCCAGACACATTTGTCAGGACCAAGTGTGGAATTCTTAAACCTTTTAAGTTCATTTCAGGAAATTAATGACTTATATGTGAAGCATATGACACAGTGACTTGAATATAAAAGTTACTGAAATGTTAATTTCCTTGCCAGCATACCTTTGAAACTGAACTCTCTCTCTCTCTCTCTCTCTCTCTCTCTCTGTGCTGGATCCCTAGCATCTAGAACAGTGCTAGGCTCGTAGTACCCCAACAAATACACATTATGAGAGCACATGGCTGTCACAATGGAGGCAGGTCAAGAACCCTGAAAAAGAAGTTTTCTCTGACTTACTTTTAAAATAGTTCTTATTTCCAGGCACGGTGGCTGACACCTTTAATCCCAGTACTCAGGAGGCAGAGGCTTGTGGATCTCTGTAAGATCAAGACCTGTCTGCTCTATATAAAGAGTTTCAAGCCAGCTGGAACTATAGGTAAACACTGTCTCAAAGAAACAAGAGAAACCAACCAAACAACCAAATAAAACCCAAAACACAAAAAAAGAAAACAAACAAACATAAAAGCAGTTCTTGTCCAATGGATTGAAAATTGGCCTTTTATGTGGAAATAAATAATAGGAGACTGAAAACATGTATGTATTGTTTACTTAATGCCACTTTGAAAATCTGAACATCATTTCTTGGTTGTAGATGTACAATCACGAGAACTGTAGCCTCTCCACCTGTACATTTGTGCTGAAGGCTATATGATGTGGATTTCCTTTTCGTTCAGGATGCTGACATGACAACAGGTCTGTGGAGTCAAGTGCTTGAATTACTTATCCAAGTTTAGGTCACACAAAATATGATTTGTGTCATTTTCTATTTTGGACACAGCTAAGTAAACACATCATCATTGTATTATTCATTTTGCTTTTAAAAATATGAGACTGCAGAGATGGCTCAGTGGTTAAGAGCACTTAGTGCTCTTGCAGAGGACCTGAGTTCAATTCCCAGCACCCACATGGCAGCTAACAACCATCCTTAACTCCAGTTCCAGGGGATCCGTTGACCTCTTCTGACCTCTGAGCACAGTGTTTGACATGGGTATACTTACATACATGCAAGCAATATACTCATACACATAAAATAAAAATAATAAAGTTTTAATAAAAATATAATATCATTGTTAATTCACCCCCATTCTTCCCCTTAACTCTCCCAGATCCATCTCTATTTTCCTAATTTTATGGGTGGCCTTTTTATTTTTTTAATTTGACATCATTACCTATATGTTATAAAAGGACAGGAAAATGTCAGACATTGATTCAATATTTAAAGAGATGGTATAGAAGGATATTTGTGGGCTGGGGAGAGGGCTCAAATGAGCACAAACACTTGACATGTGAGTGTGGGGACCTGAATTCATATCCCCAAAACTCATGGAAGGCGGAATATAAATCTGGAGCTTCTGTCATCTCAGGGCTCCTCTGGGGAGATGGGAGGCAACAGGAGAATTCCAGAAGCTCCCCTCCCAGCTTGCTTGGTATATGTTGGTAGTATGTAGGTAATAGTAAAACAATCAAGAGACCTCACCTCTAACAGGGTGGAAGGTGACCACGGACACCTGAGGTAGTCCCTCTGATCTCAGCAGGTACGCTAAAGCAACACATGCACCCCATTCATACCCAGATATAACACACCCACACCCCTACATACATGTACAGACACTTACAAGGGTATTTGCTCTAAGCATATTTTTCTTATCGCTCTTGGTGTAGGGAGTTCTAGAATTTGAAGTTATTATTTAGTTTCTGTAAACACACATGTGGAGGTGAAAATTCTGCTTTTACAGTTGGCTCTTGGGCTATGTGTGCTGTTCTTAACTCTCTGAGCCTCAGCATTTTTATCTGCTACCTGAAGATAGAAGACTTACTGCCTGCTGCAACAATGCCTATGCAGTATATGAGATGAAATGTATATTAGCTAATAAACTTATTCAGTAATGTCTCTCTCTGTGCCAGGAAATTTCTACATATGACATAAAAAACAAAAGGCACTACAGACTATAGCTACCGACCTTCAAGAAAATTGCATACGCTGAGCAGCAATGTAATTTTGGTTAAAATGACATTCAGTTCTGCATAATTTTAGAAGAAAAATGCTCTTGCAATAACCCAGCTTTAAATCTTTCCAACCTAGTACTTGTAGTATAAACTGTCTATCACCTGTTCTGTCAGTGTGACAGGAAGGTTTGTTTGATATAAGATATGTTGACAGCAAGCATGGTGTTGCAATCCTTTCATCCCAGCACTGTTAGAGGCCAGTCTGGTCTAAATAGGAGTTTCAGGTCAGTCAAGGCTACATAGTAAGACCCTGTCTCAAAAAACAAACAAACAAACAATAAAACAAAAAGAATATATGAATGTAATATGAAGCTTCAGATAATAGAAAAATTAAGTTTACCACTTTCCTAATGAGTAAATATATTCTAGAAGAAAATTGCATTTCATTTGTAGTAAAATTTGGGACCTACTTTGCTAGGAGTTTGATAAAATATGATGCAATAAAAAATTAAGTAATCACCTTTAGAGTAATATTTCCATTTGTTTCTCTCCCAACTAATAATGAAATTTTTTATTACTGCACTTAGCATTTTATGCCCCCTCTTGCTCTAGTTGGAGAAGATGAGGCATAAAGTATGAGATGGTTTTAACTTGTCCTAGTGAAATACCTTAAAGCCTCTTTCCCTCAGAAGACTTCATTAAGCAAAATTGATTTTTGTAGTAAAACATTTATTTATTAAAAATGGTATAGTAGATGTTTTAACCTTTAAGAAAAACCATTACCATATCCTCCAAAGCAGGAAATGTGGATAGGCTACTTTAAGGCCTTGAATTAGAGCCCTGTCCTAAGGCACTTCTTACTTGCACTCAGGGTTCAGTGAATGCCATTATGTGTTAAAATGAATGATCTGAATTTCCAGGTACAGTGAGCCATTGTTAACTGCCATACATGCTACAGAGCCTTACTATGGGTTCCATTTTTCTTTGATGCGGCAATACATTAATAAAGTTAACTTTCACTGGCTCAGTAGCAAATGAAATTCCCTCAGCTTACAAACAGATAAATCATCATTGGGGTAGAAGGATTCACTCTGACTTAGTGACTTGCTTTAAACTTATTGCAGCGATCCATGGGACACATTGAATGTCCCCCCCCTTCACCCCACCCCCGTAGGACTAGCAATTTGTCTTCTCAGGACTAGGGATTGTGATCATCTTTTCTTAATTCCCTGTCAACATAGTTAAAATATAGTTGTGATAACTTCAAAAGAATGTGTTTTTAAAATTATGCATACTTTGCATCTTAAGGCTAAAAATGGGTGTGGTGTTTTAATCATGCTTGGCTAACTGCATACAAACACATTCAGCAGCTGCTCTGATGTCTAACACTCTCTCTCTCTGACTGTTTTGGTCTTCTGTGCCCCCCCCCAAAAAAAACTCTGTATGGGGATGAGCTGAGGTAAAACACCCAACCATCCAAGAAAGCTTTGGAAGTAAGTGCCTTCCAAAGACCCCGAGACGCTCCCATCTGTGTGCTCAGACATATTTATGCAAAGATTTCAAGAGTAAGAGTTTTGCATTTATTTTGACAATGTAGTCATCTGAAGTTTTCTCACCTTAATCTGGCTCTGCACTGTGATTATGATGGAAGATCCGCACTGTGTTTCCATTGGTTGATATATCAGCTCTGGATATGGGGCCACACTGAGGAAAAGAATCTTTTCTTATTCTCCCTTCACAAGTTAGCACAAACTCAAAAGGACGTTTTCATGATTGTAATTCTGGCTCCCTACCTGTCTTCTTCTTTCTCTGTTTAATGTGCAATTCTGCATAGGCAGTAAACATTGATTTCTCTCTCTCTCTCTCTCTCTCTCTCATTGATGTTTTTGAGAATTTTGTACCATATATTTTGATCATATTAAGACCCCCTTCCTTACTCTATCTTATAAAGCATGATACTGAAACATTCCTCCATTAACCAATGTTTACCTTGTAATTTAAAAATTCTCCATTAGAAAAGGCCAAGTTTTCTATCTCTTCTCAAGCCATTGCCCACAAACGTCACTGATACATGATAGTCTTTCAAGCTGGAGGTACTTCAAGCCTTAATCCCAACACTCAGGACAGGGAGGTGGATCTCTGTGAGATCGAGGCCAGCCTGGTCTGTATAGTGAGTTTCAGGCCAGCTGGGGCGACAAGGAGACTCTGTCTCAACCTCCATCCTCAGTGTTTCAGCAAGATGCCCTGGATTGGTATATTATTTTCATGCAGCTTTGTCACAAATTTTGGTGTCATTCTTATAATTCATCAAATCAATGTTTGAGCTATTTCTCTATGAGTGGCTCATTGTCACAAGGCAGAAGAGACAAAAGCTGTTGGAACTATTTCCTTGCAGGGTTCATCTATAAAATGAATTCCTAAAATTTCTTGAGATTGTTTTTCTTCTGTGAGCAAATGTTGCCATACCTATGTTCTTGCTCAGGATTTCCAAGTTACTGAAAGTGAAAATAAAAATGAAAAGTGTTCCATAGAATTAGAAATCAGCATTATGTACCAGAAGTTTGGGGGTGCTTAGATTTTAGTTTACATATCTCCTTTCTGTTAAATTCAGAGACATCTGAATGCTGAAAAGGGGGACTATGAAGTACTTTGTCACGAGGAAAGGTGTTTCCATGGCATGTGGAGTAGCTATATAGTGAGAGGGCTTGAAATGAGAGGTGCCTGCTCAAACTCATTCTGCAGGGATTGCCAGGATCTTGATTCCAGATTTTTTACAGCTTCATCCTGTCCTCTGATGCCATGTTGCAGTTATGTTAATGTTAATATGACACAGAGAGAAGTGATAGGGAAAGATTGGATATATATATATATGTGTGTATATATGTCCATTAAAAGGAAGAAGGTGTATGAAAGTATTTTAGTTTCAATAAAAAAGGCAGTTAAAGGCCGGGCATGGTGGTACACGCCTTTAATCCCAGCACTGGGAGGCAGAGGCAGGTGGATCTCTGTGAGTTCAAGGCCAGCCTGGTCTACATAGTGAGTTCAGCTGGGGCTACAGGATGACCCTGTCTTAAAAAGACCAAAAAAAAAAGGTAGTTAAACATCCCTGAGTTGGTTGTTTAAAGGACATTTTACCATCACCCTTAAGGTTCTCCTAGGAGGAGAGCTTGAAAGTAATAAAGATTGGGTGGTGTGCAATGCTGTACGGAGGGTTATGAAGATGTAATGCATCCTAATTGTCCATTTAAAGAAAACTGAGCGTTCAGCCAAATACCTGATTAAAAGCACTTTGCAAACACATTTGATTGGGCTGGAGTGGTAGCTCAGTAGCTTACAGCACTGACTGCACTGGCACCCACGTAGCAACTCACAACTGCCCATAACTCCATTTCCAGGCAACCTGACACCCTCCTCCAGCTTCTGCAAGCTCCTGCATACATGTGATACATATAAATGCATGTAAGCACATATACTCACACACACACACACACACACACACACATACACACACACAATAAATTTAAAAACTAAACATAGTTCATACTATATTTCATTCTTTTTTCTTTTGTACTCTGGCCTGAATTGTGTGGAAGTGGATACACCACACTGTCCTTGCCACAAAATGCTAGCCCTGTAGGATAAAATGTATGCTAATCAGATTTCATCCCTCCACAATGTGTAGGTCATGCCATGGCACCTGAATACATACTCTACACATCAAATTAAAAATTAAGTTTTAAAAGGCAAGTGCTTCCTAAATGTCTTCGATAACCACAGAAAGTTGACAGGTCAGTACAGACATTTGAAAGGTGAGGACTATGTCATGTTTTCTCATTGAAATCTCTGATTGATGGCGACTGCTCCAATTGCTCATCATCAGTGGTCTCTCTTTAATTTTGTTGGAGAAGCAGGGACATGATGATCTCTTCCTCAGTGCTCAACATCTAGCTGTTCTAGCAGAGGATTTCTTTTGATATGCCAAAACTTGGGAATCCCGTTTCCTCTCTGCCTCTGTCTTAAAGAGCAGTCGTGCAAACTTTGCAGTTCTTACTTTGAGGAGGTGACATTAAAGTCTTATTTTAGGCAAAAGCATCTGGAAATTAAGACTGCAGAAAGCAACAGTGAGATCTTCACAGTTTGACTCAGTTGGACAATTCTTCATTATACTGACAGTTTAATTGGGTGTGAAAAGAAATGCAATTTCAAATCAAGGCCTTTACATGGGGACAACCTCTTTGTTTCAAAGTAAGTTAAAAAAAAAAAAAACTCAAGGTATGACTTACGACTTTACTTCTATAGTTATTTATTTCCTATTTAACATGTTCTGAGTTGATAGTACCCTTTCAGTTGTATGTGCCTTTCAGTGGCAATTTTGCAGTCTGAAGGTAAAGAGGAGAAATTGAATTTATCCTTTTACACATACATAGATACATGCAGAAATGTCAATGCTTATGAAAGGCTAGCCTTTCTGAGTTTTGTTTTTCCAGTAACTCAAAGACTTTTTTATTTTAATTCAAGCCATTTGGGAAAGTGGAATCCAGGGGATAAGATTTAAAAATAAAATAGTTTTGTTAGTTCTTAATTAGAAATGAAATCAATAGTGCTTATCCCACGAGGGAAGAGGTTATGAATGTGTTATCCATGCCAGTATCCTCAGCCTCTAAGTAGGCGTTGTAAAAAGCTGGCAGTCAGATGTTGGTTAAAATCATACGTGCCTACAAATGTTATCATTTAGAATGACCTAAATTCTATATTTGAGCTTTGTTGTAGCTTAATGATTAGGAACAGAAGCAGCATCTATATATCAAGATTTGTACATGCACTTGATGAATAACCATGAAATATTTCTCTAAAACGATGCAGCAGCTCTTTTTCCTGAACAGTCTAACACCCTGCTGGTCCATACACACATGGTCATAACATGGGTGATCCACAGAACAACTAAGGGGCACTGGATAGGCATCTTCATCCCCTCTTCCCATTACATCTTTTTTTTCCCTCTTAGCAAGTATCTGAGGTAATTGTGATTTGTAACCATGCATTTATTATAAATTCCATGACCTACATAAGGTCGATGAACTCTAAGTATATTTTGGATTATACCCGATAGAAATATGAATCTGTCCTTTATGAAGAAGGATCAGGTGAAGATAAAGGCCTTATAAAATTTTGGCAAAGGTTACATAAAATTGAGTATGGATGGGCTCATGTGAATGTTTGAGTTAGCGGAGCTTTGTATATCCATTGCCTCCAATTAGCCCAGATTAGGCATTGTACATTAAGTGCAAAATGGTGTTATGAAGACCTTAGTAGATGAAATTTTAGAAGCAGAGTGTTCACTTAGTCCATGTCCATATTACACTATGAAAAATGTCCTGAGCTCTTAGGATCTGCATAAGCTGGTTGGGGAACTGTTGTCTTTCTAAAAGTTCATTGGTTTCTTGCAGTTTGATGGAATTGTGTTTACGATTCATCACCCAAGAGAAGCTTCATTTCTTATGGAACTAGAAAGTCAGAACTTTGATTGAAATTACATCATCACTATATAGAAAACTTATTTGAGAACCTTACAAGTTGCTTGATTAACTCATTTTTATAAATCATAAATATTGTCATTCATTACTTTAAATTTTGAGGAATGTGTTTAAACAACTGCAAATGAATTATTTTAAATGATACTAAATCCCTTCATGCAAGTTGGATCAAGGCTACCGATGAGCACAGATTAGCATGTTAATAATATTTGATTATATAAAATCTTGAAAAAATTGGAGAGGTTCTTTAGGAATAAAAGTATAAAAATTTCTAATTTCTAATAAAAACAAATCTTTTATTGAAGGAAAAGATTTTCTCACAATTCTATTTTTAATGTCCGATCAGAGATTTTTTTTTCCTAACTTTAGGTTAGAATAAAACTACTAAGAAAAGCAGGATGTAGGTGCTAGGTTAGGTTTTACATATGGAATGTTCATGTAGCATGGTCTTGATCTTAATAGGTCTTTTCACCCCATGTCTTTTAGCTAGTCTTTTAGCATTTTAGACTTATCAACACATGTAGTTCAACTTTTAAAACAGAGAACTGCCTTTTTCAAAATACTATGAAAGGACATTAAATGAAGTTAAAAATGGGCCTAATGTAGGCAGGCCTTACTTCAAGTTTAAGCTGAGGAGATAACTGACTTTTGCCTGCAGCAAGCATACTTGATTTTTGCACGAGTACGTCATGTACTCCTTGAAAAATTTGTTCTCCTTGAAATGTTCTCCTTGAAAAATTTGGGCCATAAGGTTTAATTGCATACTCATCAAGCAAACAGACTTGGAGGTATGTTCTCTGAGCTGTGGGCTCCCACAGCTCCCATTAATGCTAATGGGAGTTACACATGTGTACTGAAGAGAGAATAAGTCAGGCTTTGAAGTTGAAGTTCCTAATTGAGTGGTTTCTTCAGCTGTGCTCAGCTTCAGTGGCTGAGCTGAGTTAGAGTGGTCTAAAATCCCACTCTGGGCACAGCAACCAAACATTATCAAAGCAGGCTGGCAGCAAATTATAAGAACAGACTAAAGAAGGATCAGGGAACCCTCCAGAATGGACCCCTTCCTGTAGATTTGCTCAAGCTGGTTCAGTTTAGAAAGTGGGAAAATAAAAGCCCCTCTCTTTGTGAGTAGCCTATCCTGGGTGACATTTTGGAAAAGGATGAGGGATTCTCTTAGAGTTCTCAACTTTGGAGGGAAGTCACAGGAAGTATTTGTAAGGCAATGCATGCGGCAGCTTCCTGAATTTCCACAGCACCCCACATTTCTAGATGCGGTAGGTACCTATCTTGTTCATGTATAAATCTCTTTGTAGTAGCAGTCTTTGCAAGGAACTAAGAATTTTGTAGAATTCGTCACTGTAGGTTATACATAAAAGAAATGAAATTGACAAACCCCTAAAAAATATGTGACTATCTTCTAGGCCGCAGTCGACTGAAATTCTTTATAGCTTTGAAACTTGGGAAGCCATCTTCTTGATAATTGATTTTTACCCCTAAATCTCAGTACTCCTGATGGCTTCAGACATTTTGCAGTGTACAAAGTTATAGCTGTTCAGTACCCACGGCCCTAGCTGAAGTCAAACGTGACAAGCACTTCCTGCACTTTTGCCAATAACACCAATGATCTCCATAATTTCAGGGGTTTGACTATCTGGTGGCCAGATAGAATTTTGTTCCTAGTAAGACTTCTCTGCCTGTATTTAGTGTGAGATACCACCCAGATTAAGAGTGGGTGCTGTAAGGAAAGGCAGGACATAATTTGTGTGGCACAACAGAATGCCACTGCTGTTTCTGAAAATGTAACTTAAATCATCTTTACAATAATAGATGAATCATACCGTGATCATATCTGAATGATATGATATCACAGAATATAGAGGTAGGAGAATATTTAATGACGAGGCATCGTAAGAGAAACTCCCGTTCTAACTGCTGTCTAGATGCATCAGACTGTGAAGAAGTTCACTTACCTTTTATGGGGTAAGTGTGCAGAAATAACTTTGACTAAGCTCTTTTTCAAGAATTCAGACCATTTTCTCATTTCAACACACGTGCTGCAAGATGGTAGGGCTGAGAACGTAGAAATGTAATTCTTCTTCTTCCTTAGTGTATGAGAAAAAGAACTAACCCAGTTATGAAACTGGTTGTGTCTGGACTGTCAGGTCAGAGGAGGTTAGACTCATTTTGTGTTTGTTTGGAGACTGAGAATGAGAGTGGCAGGTTATGCGTTCATCCCAGAAAGAGCCCTGCAGATGTCGGAGCTTCCTGAAAACTCTTAGAGATCTTTTAGGAGGTAGAAGCAGTGTGATTATTTTCTGGGGGTGCTGGAGGTAGGAAACGTGGCACTGTGATGTCAGGACTCTGACATTATGCTACAAATGTTCAGTTTCCCAATCATTTTGTTTGTTTTTGTTTTTTGAGACAGGGTCTCCCTTTAGCCCTAGCTGGCCATGTAGACCAGACTGGCCTCCATCTCACAGAGATCTGCCTGCCTCTGCCTCCTGAGTGATGGGATTAAAAGTGTGCGTCACCACACTGAACAAGCCCTTTATTCCTCCTTTGTACATTTTACGGAAAGAGAAAATGTTAATGGTACTCTCTCCTATTTCTCAGTGTGTTTGGGGGTGATGTTCCTGGACAGCACAGCATGTTAATACCTTGCAGTGTTGGCCACCTCAGCCTCTGTGTTCAGCTGCCCGCCCGTCTCTTTTCTGTTCTGTGTTCTTCTCTCAGAAATGGAAGAGGCCACTCAGATGAAAGAATGCAACTTACATTTTAAAACAGTCCAAGTGGAACTTTATCCTTATACAGATATGCTTTTTGCATTTGTTAGCTAGATCATTCCCTCAAGTCTATGTTTTTTGAGTATATGTTAGGTGCTGGGTATAACAGAATGTTAGCCTTCTACCACAAGATATAAGCAAAAATAGTAACACAGAAATCTATTTTTAATTAAATTAATTTTAGGATTTTACTGTTGACTAACAATGTAATATAAACACATAGAGTATTAAGTTATTGCTGTGATGGTAATAATCTTTTTTGTTTGTAAATTTTATTGCATAATGTCCTTGAATACCCAGCAGTGTCATAACCATGTCCTATCAGGCCACAGGATGCATCAAGTCTTAAACATCATATTTTTTAATTTTAAGTAATTACACTCAAGAAAATTGCTAGCCAATGTGAAATTTCTTCATTGTCTCCTTTAAAATACATTTCTTATTAACATTAAGCCTATACAAGTGATACCTAATTGCAATCTCTCTAAAAATACTCAAATATATTTTAGACACGATAATGCATTAATGATGCCCCTTGTCACCTCACTGACCAGAAATGGCCCTTGGTGGCAACTTGCTGTTTATTTCCAGATCCCATTTAACATGCTGAGCCTTTGTAGCTGTGGAACACAAACGTGTGCATTTATAGTTTAAATATAGGTTTGCTTTAACTGAGCAATTCATGCCACATGGAATGCTCTCCTGTTTGATTTACTAAGTCACAATACCCTGCCTGTGCCCCCATGTCAGCATACTCAGCTCTGCCACAGAAGTACTCTGGGATGTATCAGTAATGGTTTTTATGTAATACTTACAGAAAGGATGCTATCGACACTGTTAAAATACCTTTCATAATAGACTTTTCCAAATTCATTTTAATTTTTAAAAATGTTTTATTTGTTAACTTTGTAGGATCATCACCTAGATATAGATTTTGTTTCATTTTAACTAGTAGCGTTATGGACTACATGTACGTTACATATGTGGGTGCATGACATGGAAGCTGCTACTACAGATGAATATCTCACAGTGTCCAAAGTGGGTTTTAAAAATATTATTCACCATATTGCACATTAATAGATTATACATTCTTGGGACTTCAAGTGAACATTTTTCCAGTTACAAAAAACTCAATTTAGACTTTTGTCGTATGTAACTATGAAGCAAAACTTCCTTTTCCTCGACATTTGAATCTTTTAAAGGTAATTTTTGGAAGTTATTTTTATAGACAATGTGTCCACACTAGTCTGAGACCTCAGAGCATCTCCAGTGAAAGAAAGAAAGCATACAACTAAAATTGACTCTATAATCAATCCTAATGCAACAAAGACTTGGTGGGTAAAGAAAAAATTTGGAGACTCATTAAATACTGTTTTTAAAAGTACCAGTGCTCACTGTAGAGAGCTGTTTACTACTTTCTATTAATCAAGCCCACGAAAACAGCCATACAGAATTATGCAGAGGCTTACGACATCGCTGAATCTTTAAAAATTAATTATAGCTTGGCACAGATCCTGTCAAGGTCCATGCTCAGGAAGAAAGTTGCGATGTTTGGCTAAAGTAAATGCACACTGAGCGTGAACATAGCCTGTCCCTCTCACTCAGAAGCAGACTGCTCAGCCCACTGGCCTGGAATGCCTAGTTGCACTTACTTGTGTTGTGATTGACAGCATGTTATCAAGGTGGTTTTCTGTTGGAGGAAGGTTAAGGAAGGCGTTATTTGTATTTGGATGGTCCCTTCAATCCCAGTGTGCACCAGTCACTTGTCATTCTTTTCCTAGCTCCCTAGGCACTGTGTTCCCATCGTGGCCGGCAGCACCCCCCATGTTCTACGGGTTGTCCATATTTCCATAAGCTCACTTTTCTGCCTGCCTTTTCTTATTAGTGTGTTCCCATGTCCTGACTGATGCGGTGCCCCCTTGTGTCTTTGTGTTTTGCCATCAGTCCCTCAAACTGAGCAGTTCCCTCTCTTCACTGTACAACCTTGTAAATGATCTGCCTAACATCTCTCTTGTTCCCTTCAGTTACCACAGATATTATTACCAGGTGCATCTTTAGACTGTATGGTCAGTTTTGTACACTGAATTGTGTCCTTTAAAATTAATACATATTTTCAATGTTCTTTAAAATGGCATGGCAAACATGTAGAAGTATGAAAGAGGATGTAAAATAAGCTTATATTTACTAGATGATTTATAGTAAGAGAGCGTGTTTTATGGAATGTTTAGGTGCAAAGAGGTAGTATGCAATATTACTCATGCGTTGTCCCTTTGAAAGTTGAACCTTACAGTGCTTCTGCTCTGTTCATCTCCTTCCTGCTTTATGTACCGGCCCCCTTCACGGCCCTCATCCTTCAGTGACTTCTTCATTTGAATGTCTTCATATTTTAAAAAGAATAAATCATGAGCTTAGATCAAAAGACTCATAAGATTTCATCTTCAAAATATAAAACCATCATGGTTGTTGCTGTGAAAAAATTTAGTGTCATTACTTAGTCTTAGAAAAGTTTATTTTCAGAATGTTAGCAGCTTACTAAAAAAGTTATTTTTCTGAAGCTTGTTTTTATATTTCCCCCATTTCATTAATCCATGTCATTTCTTTTTGTTTAGTTTAATGAAATGGTTATTTAAAACTCTTTTTTAAAAGTCAGGAAATTAAAACTCTTCTACAAACTAAATGAAACAACACAGTAGAACTTAACTGAATGAGATAATATCCTTGCAATTTAAAATCCTGAATGAAGTTGCAGCAGTGTGCCGACAGCAACTTGACACCTGGCTTGTGAACTGAGCATCTGAGTACATACTTTAAGTGTGATGTGTAGTATAGCCCTATTTTGGCTTTTACAGCTGAAGAACAGTCAGCCTACTATGTAGGCTATGTACCCTACATGTAGAATGGTTTACAGTTTCCTTTTGCCCAACAACGGATGACATGAGAAAGGACTACCTGCCCTTGATTTAGCTTGAATGCAGACATCTGTAAGAGGCCATAGACAGGACATGGGACTGGGTAGCAGGAAACCAGGAAATCTAGAATCCCATGGTAGAATGACCACTAAATGATCAATATTATTGACCAAGACCTAGCCCTCCTGATGCCTTGGAGATTTTTCCTCTGAAGACCAAAAATGTTAACAGCCATCATTTATTGAGTACTTACTATGCATCAACATTTCAGAACCTTACAGAACTATCTCTACAGCAGACCATGACATTTTATCTATAAGTAATCAATGGGTGCGTGAAGGTTGCATTAATCAATGCAATTGCTCCACCTAACCATCACACAAGGTGTATTACTAGGCTCCACGCCCAAAGGAAGCACTGTTCTGAGCCATTGATGCAACCTCACTGGGCTTATGAACCATTTAGCATACCTAGACCTTTCCTGGGAGGTGGAGAGTGAATTATTTCTCTCATTTCGCTAAAGGGAAGCCTGTATACAGTGAATCTTAGTAGCTCAACTTGTAATCACTGCCCTGGATGTGTGTGCTCTGGATGGTGACTGGAGACCCCAGTACACCTTGCCTCCACCTTGCCAGTTGGTATTCTAGTGTTTAGGATGAGTCGTGCTCCTACTTAATAATTTCCCTCTTGAGAATGTGTTATGGCATTCCTTTCCTACTCCAAGCAAAACTTCTCTCATATTTTACATTTCATTCTATACTGATAGAGCACAGAGGACCAGTCAGACCACGCATAGGACTTAAATTATTTAGTTCAACCATTGTGATTGTACAGTCAATGAGCAATGGTAAGACTGACATTTTACAGGCTGGAGAGATTGCTCAGCAGTTAAAAGCACTGACTGCTCTTGCAGAGGACCTCGGCTCAAGTCCCAGCACCACGTGGTAGCTAGCAACCATCTGTAACTCCAGTTCCAGGGGATCCGATTCCCTCTTCTCACCTCCATTTGCACTGCACGACACTGGTGCGTTTACACACATGCAGACAGTGCACTCATAACATAAAATAAAAATAATAAAATATTAAGAAAAAAGGCCCTCACTTTACTTTGTGGTTGTACAGCTGCATCTGGGGTTTTGTTTTCAGCAATCTTGCTTCCCATTCTAAACCATGGGTGGGCCGCATTGCCCAGGACACACAGGTATAATAGACTGTGGTCAAAGTTGTTATCCTGTGGTCACTGCCACTTGAAGCCCCCAGGTGACAGAAAGTCTTATGTTAATTTAAGTTGTGTTATACTTGTTATAACTTGTGTTATACTTGTTATACTTGTTATACTTGTGTTATAATACTTGTTCCTCATGAAGTTCACCATAGTGTGAGCACATCCCTCAAACTTGTTACTGTTGCCCTAAGATTACATATATTACAGATATGAGACTGGGCATCTCACTGTACTGGGATGAATATTTCCTTGCATTGTTAGTATAGCCATTCAGTTCATTTCCATTGATTACAGCAACATAGGTATACTATAATGAAGGCTGATTATCCTCCGTATGCCATTGTCAGCACTGGCTGCTTTTCTTCCTATTATTTCATCATTGTGTTTTAGGCCACTTTAATATAACACTGATGTACTCAAATAAGGGTTTCCCTTCCTGAGGCTACTGCCATCCATCTGCAGTGAGGGACGCCCAAATCACATGGAAAGGAAACTGCTTATGGGTCCAGAAACAAAAATCTCACGTTCTCTCTCATATGTAGATGCTAGCTTTGAATCTTTAGATATGTGCATTTCATTTAGAAAATCCATAGAGGTTAAAAATCTAGTAAGGGGTCACAGAGAGGGTGCTTCATGGAGGGGAGATAGACTGCAGCGATATAAAGGAGCAAATAACAATAATGGACAGGAAGGATGAACAGGGGTTGGGGGTGGGAGGACAGGGTAGAGGAGGGAAAGTGGGAAGGGGTAACTAACATTAAAGGCCCGTTGAAGAAGTCATATAGAAACCTGCAACTGTAGACGCTTCCTAAAACATATCCAAATACATATATAAAAAGAGTTTGAGTGGAGTTAACTTAGAACATGGGACAATACCCCTACTGGATAGCACAGACTAAAAAGACCCCTTGCCAGAAATGTTCTTCCTCACATAGACACTGAAACAGGACTCGCTATTGCCAGTGCTTTTCGTTACACTCCAGAGCCTGATAATAAGACCCCACTGCTGAAGATACCACATGCTTGAATCATCTAAGCTGGGACTGACCTGGAAGCTTCCTTCCTACTGGCTAGCTTTCATAGTGCTGGGAGGTGCTGTGCATGCTACTAGAGGAGACAGCTAATCCTTGGTTTTACCCAGCTATGAACTACAGTGATGGCTGGTCTGGCAAATACACCCACTGGTATAATACTGGCACACATTTTAGGGGAGTAACTAAGCACTTTCTCATTGGATTTAAGGCCCACTTCACAAGATGGAAACTATACTTGGCACTGTTATGGGGCCAGGATCCTGTGGCCAGACAGGTCACAGTGTGGGGGAAAGAACGTACCATTTCTATTCTGCTAAGTCGGCATAGTATGTCCTATAGTTATATGCACAGAGTAGTGCATCTCTCAACTCTCATCAAAGAGAAGCTTCTTTTTGAAGAAGATGGCAATTGTCACAGAGACCCACAATTGGTCATCATGCAGTAAATAAGACACCGTAGAGTACTTAGCCCTAAATAGGACCTCTGTATCACATCCTTCCCCAAAAGCTCAGAGATCATTGTGGCAGATCATTGTGATAGTGGGGGCAAAGAGATGGTAGGGACCAGAGCTGGTGGATGAATGCAACAAAATAGTGTTTTCTGGATACAAACCAGGCATCTGCAAATATGAACCCACAGGCATTGTGGAAGACTGCACAAGACCTACCCAAGGCTGAGACAAAATCTGGCATGGAGAGGGGCTGTTGGCATGAAGTCCCAGCCGTAGTGGGAGATTTGTTGGCAATTGAGAGGGAGAATCAGTTTTCTTCAAGTGATTCCTGGGAGATTGGTGATGTTCTAGGTGATGAACCCACACCTAAGAGTATTTGGGGAACACAAATTGGACTCAGTATGCTTAAAATCCTGCAGTGGGATGTTAGAGCGATGAGGGTGGATCTGAGAGGACATGGGGAGGACCAAGAATATGATCAAAATATATTGTATCAAATTCTCAAAGAATCAAAAATATACCTTTAAGAGAGGAAACTTCTGTGAACATGTTTAGGTATAAAACATTCTTTCATTAATCTGGAATCAATCACAATATAAAATGTGTTTATGACTATTTTGAATAATGTTCCTAGAACTTGTTGAAAGAGATGAGAAAGAGAAGCTTATTTTGAAGACTTAAATGAAAAAAAAAGTAAAATATAAGATAATAAAATGTGTATGTTGATTATGGACTTCTGGTACTAGAGTGGCTTATAAAGAGACTGAGGAAGACAAAGGGATTCAAACTGTGAAGCTCCGTGCAGCCTGGGATGGTCTATGCACTAGATAATCCCAGGCACTGAGTCCCTGCATTCTAGAGTGAGTACTCTGTAGGAATAAGTGGAAACTCAGTTCACATTCAACCTCTTTGTTTGAAGAACTCCTGAGACAAGATAGGGGACTGAAGTGTCCCTCTGAGGAGGCTGGAAGAACAGCTCATTTATGACACTGTAGAGACCTAAGAAGCCACCGTTGACAGCTTAGAGGTTCCTACTGATACAATAGCTGATCAATTGATGACAATTTTGTTTTTATAGGCCTTAATATGTATACATTTATGTATATATATATGTAAATTAGAGTACACTGAATTGGAGCTGGGGGCAGCAAGAGGAGATGAAGACAAGAGAGGGAATCTAAATATCAAAATATATGAAAATTGCAAATATTAAATTAAAAGTTTGTTAAGTGATTTAAAAAAATAGTCTAAGAATCTGTTTGGTTTTCTTCTGGCAACCTGTCTCATCTCACCTCTTGTTCTGATCCTTGATGTTTCACCCATCAGAATCTAAGGCATGGTTTTTTGTCCCTGTTCCATGTGTGATATCATTTGCTCCCATTAAAAATCTCACTTGCTGTCCTTTTCCTCATGTGGGGAATACTTTCAAAAGGACACTGGAAATCTGTGTCTAAGTGCAAATTTCAAACTGAACATATTAAGAACAGACCTGACTTTTCCTTGCATTTTCTATATTTCTTTGGGTACTGAAATCATCAAGTCCTTGATTATGTGAGCCTAAAAACTCATAAACGTACAATTGCATTTTCTGTTTATTCACAGAATTAACTTGACAGTAACTTATACCAGTTACTTCAAACCTGTATTTAAATTTTTGTCTCTTTTTTAAACTATTTTTGTCTAATGTATTAATAGCTTAATTTCTTTTAGGACATTTATAAAAGGCCTCATCTGGCATCCGTGCAGTTAGATTCTTGTTACCTTTCCACTTCTTCTTCCCTGTCCTATCACTGTCCACTGTCTTGAGTATCAAGTCCAAATTTCTTCATATGCTGCTATGTATGTCTTTCTGCGTGTGTGTGTGTGTGTGATGTGTACATCTACCCTAGATGACAGTGTGTGTGTGTGTGTGTGTGTGTGTGTGTGTGATGTGTACATCTCCCCTAGATGACAGTGTGTGTGTGTGTGTGTGTGTGTGTGTGTAATATGTACATCTACCTTAGGTGACAGTACATGTGCACATGTGTGTGTGTATGTGTGTGTGTGTGTAATGTGTACATCTACCTTAGGTGACAGTGCGTGTGCACGTGTGTGTGTGTGTGTGTGTTTGTGTGTGTACATCTACCCTAGATGATAGTGTGTGTGTTTGAGAGAGAAGTAGAAAGAGAGAGAGGTGTATCTACTCTCGTATGATATTCCATGTGCGTGATGTATACATCCGTAAACACACATATATATTTTTTGTAGATCTGGGGACTGAACCAAGGGCCTTGTGTATACAAATGCTCTACCACTGTGCTAATCTCTAGCCATCATGAAATATATCTTCATCTCTTATCATGTTAAATCCTTTCCATACCGGAGATATCTTCCTTTACTTCCATATTTCTGTCTTAGCCTATGACGCTGTCCCTTCTCTGCCCTACTTGTGCTTCATTCAGTGAATGTTTATCAAGAAATCTGCTGTTCCCCTGAAAACAGATACTGTTAATGCATGACTTTCTGGTGTTTCCAAGATCTGACGGCCACTCACTGCTGCTGCTGGAATTCTCTCAATGTGCTCTGCAGCTTTGAATTTCACTTCTCTGTGCCAGAGCCTGCATTGCTAACCCAGAAAGAACAGGGATTAGAGGTTGTTTCTTCTTCATTCCTGAGTGTCTCCCTTTGTGGTATAGAGCATAGTAGATTGTTAGTTAATTTTGTTAAGATAGATGATGATGATTGATAGATAAATAAGATAGATAGATAGATGATAGATAGATAATAAATCATAGATGGTAGATAGATGATAGGTAGATGATAGTAAGATAGATAAATAGATACATAGAAACATAGATGATAGATGAAAGATGATAGATAAATAGATGGATGGATGGATAGATAAATGATATGAAGATAGATGATAGATATATATAGATAAATTGATAGATATATAGAAGATAGATGGTAGATAGATGATGATACATAGATGATAGTAAGATAGGTAGATACATAGATGATATGCCAACTATATATACAAACACTCTGTAAAATGGAGTTCATTTCAGTTATATGTATCACAGAAGATGGGTGAAGAGATTTCAGGGAAAGTACTAAATATACATACATACACACACACATACATACATACATACATACATACATACTTACTTACTTACATACATACATACATAGATGATAGACAGATAGATACATAGATGATAGGTAGATAGATACATAGATGATATTAGATACATACATACATACATACATACATACATACTTAGATGATTGATAGGTAGGTAGGTAGATAGATAGATAGATAGATAGATAGATAGATAGATAGATGATAGATAGATAGATGAAAGATAGATCAGATGGGAGCTGAACATGTAAGACAGCAAAGCTTAGCAAAGGTTTAATTTGAGATTTTCTTAGCATTGAGAATAGATGCAATACATACATACATACATACATACATACTTAGATGATTGATAGGTAGGTAGGTAGATAGATAGATAGATAGATAGATAGATAGATAGATAGATGATAGATAGATAGATGAAAGATAGATCAGATGGGAGCTGAACATGTAAGACAGCAAAGCTTAGCAAAGGTTTAATTTGAGATTTTCTTAGCATTGAGAATAGATGCATTTCCAAGATAATTTCATAAAAACTTTGATACATAGTTGATGGAAAGTACTTTCTTTTGTCTGATACTTTTAAATCTTAAGCACATGCTATTATTATAACTCTTTTTAATCTGTTGTGCCTTCTATTAAAGAATTTCAAAATGATTTCAAAATATTTCAATATAGAGACAACATACAACCTTTTGTTTCCTCCAAATCCCTGTTTTAGTTACTATTCGTTTGTTGGAAGATGTAGTCTACTGCTGGATAGAAGAGCTGGGACATGCACTTACTTTATGTAAGTTTCCTCTATAAGTAATAGCTATCCTTGGATTTATGCTCTAGGTAGATTAATCATCTAATTGCATGCTGAACTTTGGTGACTGTAATTGAGAGCTTCTCTCTCTGAACTAATTGAAGCATTTAATTTAGGAAATGGGGCTTGAGTGTTAAGGGTCTTTCTTTTTAGTCACAGCATGGAAAAATGTTCTCAGATAAGTGAGTAAACAAATACATTAAGGTGAAGCAGCTTTACTGCCCCACATCCATAACGAGAATGCTGTCTCTAGGGCTATAGGCCAGCCTTTCTGCCGTCACCAACCCTAACTGTGGTCTGAGTGCTTTATCATACTTAAGAAATGGTAGATTAAAATTTATTTTCTATTGCAATTACAATAAAAGCAACCTTTAAATCGAGTTTAATCTAATAATTGTCTGTGTAGCTCCCTGCTGATGTTGGTAAGGAGTAATGAATGATTTTCCTAAAACTGAATTAAGCAACTTGTAAATGGTGATAACTCTGAAGTCAATGAAATCTCATTAAAATCATTATTAGTTTCTGGAAGAATTCTAATATACTTCCCATGAATACAAATCAGATTTTAGGTAGTAGCATACTATTTATGATGAAAAATCTCTGTGAAAATTCAAAATTGAATAAGGTATATTTAGTTACCGAAATTCATTGCAAATGTTTTAGGAACCCCTTTCTCTCCCAAATGCAGTGGTTTAAGATTAAAGACTTTAATGCTGGGTTTCAATAAAGGAGGTGATGTTGAAGGAGCATACACAGATATGTACAGAGAAGTGACTTAAAGGTGTACAGATACGGAAATGCGTACACATATTCATTCTGTGTATAGAAAGACATGCATATGTACCTATGATCATTTATTTATACAATAATGTCTTTTTCTTAGTTTCTGTACAGTGCTGATTCTCAAATAATATTAGTGCAAGAAAGTTCATTCAGATTGTCCATCAGTCTCCTCTATTTAAAGTTTTCTAGACTATCTTAATATATAGTACCATTACAAGGAGAAGTTGAAGGGAGGCCTTTTTAGGTTTTATGTCAGATAGGACATACTGATTCATACTATACTTTAAAACTTAAACACTAGATGTTTGTATATCAACCCATTGTTCAACTTTTTCAAGGTTGACAAAGAATGTATCATCTGATGAAAGAACGGTCTAGCTATCTTCTTCTTAAACTCACTAGCAATTTTATATGGAATCATATTTTTCTTCATTATTTTGAGCTTGATACAATGGTCTCATGAAATATTCTTGTAGTGGTTTGAATGAGAATGTCTCCCATAGACTCCAAGTACTTAACACTTTGTCCCCAGTTGGTGAGGCTGGTTTGGGAGGCTTTAGGAGTTGTGGCCTTGCTGGAGGAAGTGTGTCACTGGACTCGGGCTTTGAGAGTTCTTAAGTCTTGCTGGATTACCAGTTACTCTCTGTTTCTTGTGTCTGCTTGAAGATGTGAGTGCTTAGCTCCTCTTTCTGGCCTCTTTCTCCATGCCTCCCCACCATGATGGGCTCTGATCCCTTTGGAACCATAAGCTAAATAAACTCTTCCTTTTATAATTTCCCTTGGTCTGTGTTTTTATTATAGCAACAGAAAAGTAACTAATACATTTGATACCAGAGAGTGGGCTGTTGGCTGGAAAGAACCTGACCATGTGGAGTTTTGGAGAAATGTGAAAGACTGGAAGTTTGGGCTAGAAAAGCAGTTGATTGTTGTAAGCAAAGCTTAATGGGCCTTTCTAGTAGGAACCTGAAAGAGCAGTGCTGAGGGCAATGCAGTTCCAGATGGAAATAAGGACTTAAGCAGCAATTGAAAACACACTAAAGCAATTCCTACCTTAACTGTTGCTTCTCAGCCCTCCCACTTTCTACCCCTTCTTCTGTTCCAACTTTAAATGTGGTTGCATAGAAGAGGCCCCACCAAGACTTACTCAGACAAGGTGGTGTGGGCTCTAAGACATCCTGGGTGATGATGACACTGAGTCCCAGTGATGCCTGAGGTCTGTACAAATGTAATATGAAATACTTTACTTGACAAAACATGTCCCTAGCTTTGTATTCAGAACTGCCAACTTAGCAGAAAGGGAAGAAGGACTGCACTTTCCCGAGGCATCTGGCCTCCTGACTTGCTTTCCCAGTTCTATGACTTTGTGCCTCTCTACGTGTATGTAGATGAATTCCCTTCCCTCTCCCTCTCTTCCTCCTCTCCCTCTTCTGTTTTGTTGCACACAGTTGAGTGTTAGGTGTCTGGTGTAAGGTGACCTGATGCCATTCACCCTTCTCTGATCTTGCATGCACTGCATTCTATCTTTATTTTCAGTGCCTAGAATCCTTTTCATTCTACACTTAGACCCAGTTGAAGCCTGCTTGTGTAGTTTTGATCTCTGGATTCCCACACAGTACTATGTGTAGCACAGGTGCTCAATACATGTTTTATAACTATAACTAATGTAAAGAATGAATGATTTCCTAAATTCTATTTTTTCAGTATGTATACTTGAGCACTTGAATTCTGTTCTAGTAGGTAAAAAATTTTGCTATCATCGATCAAAAGGAGAAATAGCACAGTGATCAATAGAGGAAAATTGTCCCATGCATAATGTTTCCATCGGGCAGGTACTTAGAGCTGCTTGTGTGGAAATCTGTGTAGTGTTACTATCAACTGGTTAGTGGAGAGGAATAAATCAAGGTAAATGTCCAGGAAAATGTAAATAAGTTAGTACTATTTCACTTTTTAATTTAGCAATATTAAAATACATTAAGAATATTATGTTTTGTTCTTAAATGACCACATTTGGTATTTTAAATTAAAGAGCAAAGTGATTTATTCAGTACTAATTACGTATAATTTACTGAGTTACAGAACTGAGGAAATGTGAGCAATTCATCATCTTTTGTGTTCTATGAAGTTTTTGAAATTTGGAGCATTTCATGGGCAATATATTTGAATGTTGTGTGATCTTCTTGACCTCCCTAAGATCTTGATTTTTTTCTTGTCATATAGTCATATCTGCCGCTTTTTCTACCAAAGGAGTAGACCTCGACTTGCAAGGTTGTTTTTCTGTCCTTGCCTCCAGGTGTGGGAGCGTTTAGCCCTGAGCTCCTGTGTGGTTAACTCCGGTTAACTTAGTCCTCAGAATGTAGCACTGAGAAGCTTACAGGCTTTAGTTTCCTTCACAGTGGCTCTTCCAATGGCGGTCTAACCTTTTCACTGTGGAGAATTCTTAAGACGCTCAAATGAACTCAATGGAGAACTTAATTGGTTTTAGAAGAATTGCTTGAGTTAGTTTCCTAATAATCAAACAAGCTACTCTCTCTGTAGGAAGTTCACTTACATAATTGTTCTGATATTTTTTCCCATCATTGACACTTCTTAGGTGCTAGTTACTCATGTTTTTCGGGATAACTTTATTGCAGAAGATTTGAAGAATGTAGTAAGGTCTACAAAAGAAAATTAAACATGTTCCTGTGACTGAAATAAACACCACAAACATGTGTTTTTCAGGTTTTCTACTATAGACTGGTATGTTTTAACTCTTCTCTATTAAGGGAACACTAAAATGCCTCGCTTATTTCCAAAAGAGATGCCAAGAGACGGGGTAAAATTTATGACCACATTTGCAGTTTTGTTCATGATGATGAGTTCTTCATGCCTTTATACAAGATGGCCTGAAAACAGAATATTTTTCTTTTACGTAATAAGAAATATCTGGGCTGATGGATTGTATTTGCACATGAGCTTAATGAAGAGTGAAAAGAATTACCTGATCCCTGTTCCCAACTTAGATGGATGTTGTAACCAAGCCTTGAGATTCCTTGGGAGTACATGCTACAACTTGAGTTCACAAGCAGTCCAAGGCAATATCAGGTAAACAGACACAGTTGCCTGGGAACATCAGTGAACATGAAATTCGTATTGATTTAATACCACTCATTTCTAAAATCTGCAATGGTCCGAGATGTAAACGTAGATGCATTTTGTTTTCCTATTTCATGTTTTGTTCTTTTTATTATTTGTTTGTTCTGGTTATTCTCCCTGATTTTTTGTTTATATTTTTAATGTTTTTGTTGTACATGTATATAAATACAAAATGCTGAATTCTTTCTGGGACAAGACGAAGGTACTATTATTATTACTTTTGAGATAGGGTCTCACTATGTAGCACTGGCTGGCGTGGAACTCATAATGTAGACCAGGTTGGCCTAGAACTCACAGAGAACCACGTGTCTCAGCCTCCTGACTACTGAGATTAAAGTGGTGCTGAGCTCATATATATTATTTAATTAATAATAAATAGAAAAAAATCTAATTAGTGCAGAATGGGGAAACAGAAGTTTACTTAAACTGAAATGTAATTGATGAAAGGAAAAAAGTTACTTCACAAAAATATCAGGCAGAAGATTATATATCAAAACCTTCAAAACATTATTCTCACCATACTTTGTCTCTTTTTGGTGTGTGTGTGTGCGTGTGTGTGTGTATGTGTGTGTGTATGTGACATCTCTGTGCATTTATATATGTATGGGCTCATGTATATGAGGGTGTGTTTGAACATTTGTGGTCATGCATGTGGATGCTAGAGGTTGATGCTGGGGTCTTCCTTGCTTCCTCTCCACCTTATAGATTGAGCAGGGTCTCTCACTTGAGCCCACAGCTTTCCACTTTTACTACTCAAGCTGGTCACCTTACTTTGGGGATCTCTTGTCTGCTTTCCCCGCACTGGGATTGTGGGAATCTGATCATGTCTGCACTGCATTTACAAGGGTGCCGGGGACCCAAATTCCAGTTTACCTGGTGAGCCATCTTTCCAGCTCCATTTCTTTATTTTTTGAGGCTAAACTCTGATCTCTGATAGTCATCTAAGGCATTAACTCAAAGACTGTCCTTCTGGGATTGAGTGTAGGGAAACTGGCAAATTCTCCCTTCACGTTTCAGTTTGGATTACATGAAAAGAAAAAAAAAATTAATGACAGTCATTTGTAATGAATGATTGTAATTAAACAATACACTCACTTTTCCCTATTACAATTGATTTCTTTGAGCAAATCTACCATATTTTTGGTGTAATTAATAGAAGCCATAAATCTTTGCAAGCTGTTTCTGTTACAGCACAGTAATGTAGGAACATGAGGGTTTAGGATGACATCCTGTTAGATATTTAGCAAAAAGTTGCTTGCACCATTTAATAAATGTGTCAAATAGAGTCTTGCCACAGCAATTTAAAAAACTGAAACAATCACAAAATTACTTATTTTTCCGATCGCTCTTGTAGAGATGCATCACACCCTCTAACCTTATCAAACAGGATATATCACAGTTATTGTGCTGCCTGCATTGATAATTTAAATAGGAATGAAATTGTCAAAGCATTATTTAGATGTTTTAATCTAGGTTTTATTAACTCTAGTTCCTATTTATAAATACTCTGCTATCAGTATATTAAGTACCTTCTTTTAATTGGCTTTCATGTCTATCTAAATTGCTGCTTTTTCCCCTGTAAGATGGCCAGTTGACATATCTGAACCAATCTCATAGTTCAAAATAACTGAAATTTTTTTTCTCGCTCAGGCTCCCCATTATTTTTAGAGGCCTCTGTTGTGTATTTTCACTTGTATGCTAGTGATACTGGCTCTGAGTTAATAAGATGGTGCACTGTACTGTAGCCTGTAACTGCTTGAACAGTATAAAGTATGGTGTGTTTTCCAGATCTCTCCCAGAGAGAATTAAAAGTAATTGCTGGGTTATACATTTGCTAACTTATTTTTCAACAACTATTACAAGTAATTAGTGTATACGTTTTATATAGTGAGGCACTGTATTTAAGTGAATTAAGAGAGCTCACGATATGCAAAATAATATTGTTTTATGCTGATTAATGTCTATCATTATCTTAAATTACTGCATCACATCATCTAACTTTATCAAACAGGCTGCATCACATTAATAAAAAATTATGTATGTATCTATGATATTTGTGTCTTTAGGGCACATTGGAGGTTTTAAGAAAATTCATAAGTTGCCTCTTATTTTCTCCCTTCTAGAAGCCTCATGCAGTGATTGTAAGGAGCAGAGAATTCCATTGGTACAGCCTGGAATTTCATCTGCTATGGGTAACTTTGATGGTGACTATCCTGCCAAGCACCATTTAATAAATATGCCATTAAATAAGTGTTTCAAATGGAGCCCAGCCACAGCACATTAAAGACTACGACTATGCAATAAATTCTTTATTTAAAAAAAACTACAGCTATGGAAGATTTACTTATTTCCCTAATCCCTCATGTTGTGAAACCTTTTCCATAAGACTAGTAACTAACACATTATTTTGTATCATTGAAGAGGGATTCATAGTGTTGGGTCTTCTTTAGGTCAACCCACATGGATTAGTTTCCTTCATCCTTCATGTATGAATTAGGCTACATGGTTTTTGATAAATGAAGCACCTTGTGATTCTTCTCATTTTCCAGTGAACATAGGAAACAATATTTAAAAGATTCGTGTGGAATCAAATTAACTTTGCTATAGAGTTTACTTAATAGATAATAAATAAAACTTTCTAAATACAAAGAAGTCATGCAGCAACTGCTTAAATTGTTGCCAGTGGGTTTCCCAGACATTGGCTTACAGCATTTCATATACATGAATTGTTATGTAAATGAACATAAGGCAAACATTGTACATACATCTCCAGTTTTTCCCTACTCATGGTTTATGTGTAGATGGAGCTTATGTACAGGTATTGAAATGCCACATCAGTCCTGCTGTTCACAATCTTTCTATACATTTTAAAGAAAGCCTGTCCTATATCAATTTTAGTATAAGTAACAACAGGTTTTAAATGCAAAAAAATTGCAATCTACTGTGACTGATATTGCCTCTCAGCATTTACACGGCATACTGTGCTTAACATTTGTTGATGTTGTTTTCACTCTGTAGCTGCAACTGGCCTGGAATTCACTGGGTAGATCAGATTGTCTTCTTTCTCACAGAGATCTTCCTGCCTCTGCCTTCTCAGTGCTAGGACTATAGTATGTGCCACCATAACCACCTTGCCAGGCATTTTTAATAATTAAGGACTAGTAAGCCACAATATGTTTTGTCAAGTAAGCATTGCCATTTGAACATTTACTAAACTTACTTTCTTAAATTTTCTCTTGTAAAAATATATATGAAGGCCTGGAGAGATAGCTCAGTGGTTAAGAGTACTGACTGCTTCTTACAGAGGACCCAAGTTCGAATCCCAGCACCCACATGGTGGCTAACAACCATCCATAACTCCAGTTCCAGGGGATCCAACTCCCTTCTCTAACCTCCATGGGCACCGTGACACTGGTGCACTTATGCACATGCAGGCAATACACCCATACACATAAAATAAAAATAATAAAATAAAATATTAAAAGAAAAATATATATTTTTTAATATTAAGATTTTTGTTTCATTGGTTTAAACATGGTCTAAAATTGTTCCAGTAGAACTTGTAGAAATGACTGGGAATTGGCCTGAGAGTGCCTGGATCCAGCTTCCCCATGGTGTTGAGCTTCCCAAATCATGTCATACCCATCCTGCTACATTGGAACCACCTGTGGCCCCTCCCACTGCTCCAGGGCAAGGCTTCTCTGCCCTTCAATAAGGGGCCCAGACTTTGCAGACTGCCTGAGAGTGCCTGGATACAGACTCTGCATGGTGTTGAGCTTCCCAAATCATGCCAGGCCCATCCTCCTACATTGCAACCACCTGCAGTCTATTGCACCACCCCAGGTCTGGCAGGGGCCCAGATCTTTGCAAACTGCCTGAGCATGCCCAGAGTGGGCCTCCCCTTGTGAGCTTCCCAAATTGTGCTGTGACTGCTTGCTAGCTGGGACCCAGACCTTAGGAGGAAGCCTCATAGTACCTGACTGGCACCTGATTGGACCTCTGCAGGAGCCCCTGAGTAGCTGGACTGAGCCACCTGGTCCCTCCAATATAAAATCAAAACACAGTACCAGAAGCCTAGACCAACCAGCTTTACATAGCCAATAAGAAAACAATAAAGGCACACCAATAATACAAACAGAAGCAGACTTCAATGCAGCAAAGGAAAGCTTGAGTGTTATACCAGAATTACAAACAACAAAAGAAATCCACATACCAAAATCACAATGGAAAAATAATAATACAGAAAACCAAAATAATATGTTTCCACCAAACATTACTAGTCCTACAGAAGTGTTTTAGCAGGAGAATCCCCTAAAGATAGCCCATGACACAGAATTTAAAAGAACAATCATTTACATGATCAAAGAATTAACAAATTTAAAGGATACATAAACAAAAAAAACAAGAACTAAAAGAAGATAGGGATAAAATTCTGGCTGGATTCACAAAAGAGATAGAAATATTGAAGAAAACTCAGACCGAAATGAAGAAGGAAGTAAAAAACTCAATAAGTGAACTTGAAACAACAGGGGAAAGCCTCATGGATAGAATGAATGAAATGGAAATCAGACTATCAGAACTGGATGATAAAGTTGAAGGATTGGGCCTCTCAGGCAAAGATTATGAAAAAATTTAAAAAATACAGGAAAGAAATATGTAAGAAATGTGGGATGCCAAGAAAAGACCAAATCATAGGCCTAGAGGAAGGAGAAGAATCACAGGTTAACAGGATTGTAGCAGAGAATTTCCCAAAATTAAGGAAAGACATCCCCATACAAATACAGGAAGCCCATAGAATACTAAATAGACAGGACCAGAAAAGAAACTTCTCATGGCACATCATAGTAAAAACATGAAATGTACAGAAAGAGGAATACTGAAAACAGTAGAAGAAAAACAAGTCACATACAAAGGAAAACCTATCAGAATTACAGCTGACTTTTCAGTGCAAACTATGAAAGCCAGAAGAGCCTGGACTAAAGTATTCCCAGTTCTAAATGACCACAGATGCCAACCCAGATTACTATACCCAGCCAAAATGTCTATTATAGTTGAAGGGGAAAGAAAAATCTTCCATGACACAAATAGGTTGAATGAATACATGTCCACAAAATCAGCCCTTCAGAGAATACTTGAAACAATGCAAAGAGCCAAAAAAGGAAAGACTATATCCAAAGGGCAACAGAAAGAAACTAAATAAGGTATAATTGTGGAAACACAAAATTAGATCAAGAACGCAAACAGAAATCAAACCAATACACATCTTTCAATAATAACTTTAAATATCAGTGGAATGAACTCCCCAGTCAAAAGACACAGTTGTTAGCTGAATGGATTAAAAAATAAAATCCATCTTTCTGTTGTCTGCAAAAAGCCCATCTCACCTTCGAGGACAGACACTACCTTAAGTTGAAAGGATGGAAAAGAATATTTCAAGCAAATGGTACTAAGAAACAAGCACAGTTGCTAAGACATGGAAGCAACTTTAGTGTCCCTCAACTGACAAGTGGGTAACAAAAAATGTGTTACATTTACACAATAGAGTTCTACTCAGCAGTAAAGAAAGAGGAAATAATGAAATTTGCAGGTAAATGGATGGAATTAGAAACTGCTATACTAAGTGAAGTAACAGACTCAGAAAAACAAACAACATATATTCTCCCTCATTTGTGGATCCTAGCACCAAATCCTTATATGTGGGTATATATCCTGATGTAACTGCAGGAACCAGGAAAATGGAAAGTACCCAGGAAGGTAAAGGGAAAGAATAAGAGAGAGCAGTAGGAGTTGGGTGTTAGTAAGGGAGAAATAAGTAAAATTGGAGGGGCAAAGGGAGGACCATACAAGGAACTTTGGGGATAAAGGGAAAGGAGCTCAAGAGAGGTGGGACCATAGCAGACAGGAATTATCAAGGGAGAAACAGGGAAAATGGGGATAGTTTAAATGGGGAGGGTGTGGAGGCAGACTTAGATAGGGAGAGAGAGAGGAAAGATAGATAATGCCTAGCTAGTATAAAAAACCAGAGGGAATCTTATTAGTCCAAAAACCTACTGAAAAATTACACACGCAATATCTCTGTATGAGTCCATGCATTGACTGAAGGCTACATAACAAGTAACAGTACCAGAGAGGAGAAACCTTTCCTTGAGTTGTTGGCCAGGGTAGTCCAAGAGACTCCCAAAGTTACACAGGTTATTGCCACAGACCTTGATTACCTCCCAGAACTTGAAGTAAGACACTATTGCTGAAGACACAACATACTTTAGACACAGGATTTGGAGCAATGGAGCTGGAACTGACCTGAAGGGAGAACTTCAGTCGATGGTCCAGCCTCATCTTGAAGGCCTAAAAACCACGTCAGTGACCGACACATCAAAAGACATTGGTGCAGTAATGGCACTTTTATCTTGGGCATAATCAACAGCTACCTAATTGGACTTAAAGCCCACTCAATGGGAGGAAAGTCATGTCTGCCACTGTAAACCTAGACAAATACCCATAGCTGGAGAGGTCGTAGATCTTACAGAAAACTCCAAGGCTGTCACATCCCTAGAAAAATGTAATTTCTCACTATGCACAAAATATGGATCCTTAAATTTACAGACAAGTATCCCAGTCCCCTCCCATCATAGAAGATTCTATTTTCAACAGACAAGTATTTTTACAGAGTTCCACAACTGGTCATACACAGAGACTGTGAGTTGCCCAAACCTAAGTGGCACATCTATGAAACAAACTCTATACCTAAGCCTCATGGAACATAGAACAAGGGAAGAAGAGAACACTAATGCATCTTTCAATTCTCAAAGTGAAGCTATCTCTGCAACAGAGGGCAAGGAGTACAAACGGTCACAAATGGCCAAAACATAGAGAATGAGAGTCTGCAGAGTGTGGGTCCTTGGACAGGACTCCTATAATAAAATCCAACCATCCAGGACTTAGGGACCATTGTTGGAGAGGGGCCCAAAATATTGTAAAAGCCAGGGAGGAAGTGCATGATTATAATGGAAATAGAGTCCTACAGGCTCCTGGGACCCTTCTCAGACAAACTTATAGCAATGGTGACAGCATGCACAAGACCCATGCAAACTCAAGCAGACAAAAACTCAGCACAGAACTGTGGAAATGGACAGTAGTCCCCAATCTTAGTTGAGGAATTATGTGCAGCTGATGACTGCTAGATGAAGAAGAGCTGATTATTTTTTTTGAAGAAGGGACTCTAAATAGGCTGACTAGACCTCAGTGGATGAACTTGCACTGAGGGAAATCTGGGGTTACTAACTTAACACAAGGCCTTAACACAAGTGACAGAATGTATCCATTGGTGGAGCTATAGGAGGGGGGCCAATAGGGAAGATGGTATAAAGACGATTAAGATGTTCTATATGAAATACCCAAAAATTCAATAAAAAAAATTAAAACATAAATAAAGGACTGTGTATCATTTTTTGTATCAACATAGAGCCTCTCATAGTAACCTGTGATCTAGAATCTGAATATCCATTCTATGTATATTTTTGAGACCTGAGAGTGACGTGAGTACCCTAGTTAGAGAAACCTCCTTAGATCCCTGTGTGAGCTACTAGAAAGTTAATGGTTCAGTGTAATAATCTAAAGGCATAGCTGCCAATTCCCTGTGTGTTATTTCTCTGGAAATCCTTTGCCTGAGACACTGTAATTCCCATGCATGCTATTTCTAGTGTAATACATGGACTCTGTCATTGAAACTCATAAGGCTATGACCTCAAAACTTTTTAACAGTGTTCTGCAGCAGTGAGAACTGAAGTATGATGAGACACCCTACCACTGACATAGCACTGCTTATGTAACAGCTGTAAGATGATGCTCTGGGGAATTAGAACTTACAAGGAGGAGTTAGTGACATTTAAAAAGAGAGATGGCTGCTATCCATGCACTTGATATGTGAAAATCTCTTCTTATGTAAAAGTGAAAACAAAGGTAAACTTATAGTACCAGTGTGAACTTTTACCAGATCTGCATATTTGGCATTGTGCACTGGTTTTCTGTGCACTGTAACTTACTGGTTGAGGAGAATAAAAGATAGATATAACTCCATACTCAAATATGTAATCACCAAGGCCCTTGTAGCAAAGATTTAATTTTATAATTTCATATCTATTAAAATCTTCAAAGACTTCTTAGGCAATTATTGTCTATAAGAGCCCTTATCAGGAAGAACAACTCATCAGTAGGGCGTCCGCCTTCCTTTGCATCAGTGTTTTCCTTTCCCCACATCTTTGTCTTGCCATTCTAGAATGTCGTACAATCTATCGGTCACATTCAGACCCCCTTCCTCATCTTCATCCTTACCTACTTCCCCTTTCCCATTTCATCTCCTCTATTATTATTTTTCTTTTTTAAGCTCCATGTTTCTAATCTGTGATGCAAAAATGCTCTTGAGTCTGGTTAAACTACCACGCTTCAAACCCCTAAAGAAAATTGACTCTCCCTATCCCAGCGGCTATCAATTGCCAACAGACCCTCAGCTAGAGCTGGGGCTTCTTGCCCACCTCCCACATCCATGCCTGGTTTTGGTCTGACTTGGGCTTGCACAAGACTTACCCATGCTGTTACAAGAACTGTGGGCTAATATGTGCAATTACCCGTGGTGTCCAGATAATAAAGTTTCCTTGTATTCATCTACCACCTCTGACTACTACAATCTTTCCACTCCCTCTTCCACAATGATCCATGAGCCTTAGAAGGAGAAAGTGTGATATAAGTGACCTATTTAGGGATGAACACTCCACATCTCTAATTCTCTGCATGCTGACTAGCCATGGGCTTCATCTCTATCTGCTGCCAAAAGCTTCCTTGGTGAGAGTTAAGAGATTCATTGATATGTGAATATAGCAATGTTGTTAGGAGTTGGTTGCATATTATGGTTGTTTAGCAGGATAGTAGTGGTGGGTTTTCCCCTATGGGCTGTGACTTGTCTAGCCACTACTTCTTGACCCTAATAATAGTGCCACATTATGGACTCCATCTTGTGAAGCAGGTCTTAAATCCAATCCAAAAATTGTTGGCTACTCTGATAACATTTGTGCCACTATTGCAACTATGGTCATATCTTGCTGGGCCAATCATTATCGTAGCCTGAAGGGCTAACACCTGGGTAAGATTGGTGATTAATTTTAGCACTGTGAAAGCTAATGAGTAGAGATGGAGGCACGAAGATCAGTACCTGCTTGATTTCTCCTTGTTTGTTCAATTACCCACCTACGAAGTGTCTTTGACAATAGGGCATGGCCATCATGTTCTGGTGGGTAACCAAAATATTGGCCATGGTCAGTATTGTTTGAGCATCTGTGGGACCTCTCTGATCAAGAACTCAAAAATGAGGAGTCTATTCTTGTCATTGGTTCTTATTTGCTATCTCACTTGTTTCATATTAGCTGTGTGACATGCTCCATTTGCTTCTCACATATTGCACTTGTATCCTTAGGAAATTCTTTTGGTATTTACTTATGTTACCCTGCTTTCTCTTCCAAAGTCTTCCTCACAGTCAAGATTGAACTTAATAGTCAGTGATACTTACCTGTGGCCTTCTGTGGTAGATTTACCTGTCTCCTTGGGTCTATGCTGTGTATTGGGCTCCTTAACACTTAACACTTAGAATATTATTATCACTTGTTTCCTTCTGAGGAATTTCTAAACCCAAATCCTCAAATACAGCTTCCTTATATGCTTCAAGAAACCAAATTATATACATTTATGCTCATGTTCCCTGCTCAGGAACCAGGAAACTCAGCTTTTGCAAATAAAGATACATTAAGAAGCTGTACAGTGAGAGGGGCTAGAGAGATCGCTCAGTGGTTAAAAGCACTGACTGCTCTTGCAGAGGATCTGGGTTCGATTACTAGCACCCACATGACAGCTAACAACTGTCTGTACATCCAGTTCCAGGGGATTTGACGATTTCTTCTGCCTCTGTAGGCATTGTACAACATGGGTGCACTTACATACATGCAGGCAATACGCTCATACACATAAAATAAAAGTTAATTAATCAGTTAAAAAGGAATAAAAAAAGGAACTTTGCAATCAGAAAGGTAAAATCTCAAGCGCTACCCATTGGTATTGATTCTGATCATGACAAAGGAGGATCAATTCCATGAATAAACAGCTGTACACATTCCCAGAGCTAGTCAAGTTCTCCGTTTGTGTTATTTAGTTTTGCTTTGAGAAATGCTTTGATTTTGTTTCAGTATTTGAGGAGCTAAACTTTAAGACCCTAGGAGGAGGGCTTCACATTTTGCTAGAAACCATAAAGCTCTGCTACTTTCAAACACATGCAGTCTATTAACTCTTAATTGTTTTTTTTTTAAATGGAATTTCCAGGGCTGGAGAAATGGCTCAGTGCCTAAGAACACTGGTTGTTCTTGCAGAAGACCTGGGTTCAAATCCCAGCACCCACATGGCAGCTAACAACTGTCTGTAACTCCAGTCCCAGGGGATCCAACAGCCTCTTCTGACCTCTGTGGGCATTGCATGACATGGGTGCCTACATTGCAGGCAATACAAAAATACACATAAAATTAAAAAAAAATAAATAAAATTTAAAAATGAAATTTCCATGTTAAAGTTACTGTATTTTGATACTTTTCAATACCATATATTTCCTTTATGTTATTTTGATGAATGTATGTATTATAAGGCTCAATTTAAAATAGTTCTGTAGAATCAACCAGCTAGCCCCAGTTTATTACTCTACTGCTCAGCTATTTGTGTTTCTTAAAAATTATTTTCTTTTATTAATGAACAGCTGACACTTTAGATTAGATACTATGCAGGGGAAAGCTTAATCAGTGAATATATAACTAAGATGTAAAGCTTGATTTCTGCTTGTAGTCTATGCTGAAATAACAGTTCTCTGATAGATGTATATCAGGTTCATTATTCATTTAGTTTGTTCTCATGGTTCAGAGAATAACAACATGTTGCACTCAGGCTTGGTATTTCAGTCTACTAGACATCCTTATGAATTTGCTCTTTGGAAATTCTTAAAATAATCTTTAATTAAATCACTTGGAAAAGTTCACCCTCTCCCACATTCTTTCGTCTTTTGCTTCCATTTTCCATAAATTATTCTGTTTCATTTTGATTGCAATCAAGCAGTTATCTTTTGAAGATTAAATCAAACCTGCCAATAAAGAACCACCTTGGATCAGTCTATAGAAGGCACGGAAGTCAAAATGAAGTTGAATGAACTCTCAACTGAAGGGTTGCAGATGTGTTTTACTTTGAAGAAGGTTTGCTCCACATAGGAGAGAAAAATATGATTTCCATTATACATGATGGTGGTAGACCAAATGATGTCTTCTCCAACTCCCAGGTCATTTATTTCTTTGAACTGGCACTTATGGATATTTAGATTGTGGATGGAATTCAAGTTACTAATTAGCTAACTTAAAGTTAGGGGGTTTTTCCGGTTACCTGGGGGCCACAGTGGAGTCACAGGGGTCTTTATAAAAGGAAACATGCATAGGATTCATTGCAAGAATGATGCCAAAGAAGAAATTTAAACTAGTCTATGCTGGCTTTGAAGATGAAAGTCAAGAATGAATGACAGTGAGCCATCAGATCGACTTTCCTCCATATTCCTGCTCACACACTGGTTCCATACCATATAGGTTTTGACCGCCAGACCTGAGATGCTATTCTTATGTTTTTGTATTACATTTTCATAATTATAGGAGCAATAGGACATTAATTACCTACATCAATGCTATTTTGTATGAAGCTTAGTAAATTCTAATGCAGATCTCTAGTACTATTTCCTTATTCACAGTCCACATGCCTTTATGATTCTTGATGTTGATATCCTCCCAAAATTTTCAGCTTCCTTGATTCTACTGAGTACAGAACTGCTAACTATGTTGTGGTAAAGTTTAAGGAAACAGCTCTATGCTTCAAATATAAACATAAAAGCTCCAGGAAGAAAAAGGCAGGAACTTGGGTAAATCTCTCTTCCTAAAGGTATGGAATAAGTATGGGAAAGCTGACTGGCAACAGCATACCCACCATCTAATAAGCCTGGGGAAAACTTACACTTTAGAGTGTAACCATTAAAACATGGAAGTGTTCTTTAGATAAAACACTTTAGGAGATGTAACAACCGAGTTCAGAAAATTTCATTTCTCTGTCATACTGTTTTCTTCTTATATTATATGTGTGTCTGTGTGTGTGTGTATCTGTGTGTCTGTGTGTCTGTGTGTCTGTGTGTATATGAAAATGCCATAAATCAGCCATTGAGATGGAGATCCTGATGAGCAGAGTTTGATCCCTGGAAGCCACATTGGAGGAGAGAACCAACTCCAACAATTTGCTATGGCACATGCATGCCCACAAACAAAAAATAAAGAAATGTAAAAGAATATGTAAAAATAGAGTGTCATAATGAAATTTATGGTGTATAATTATTATGCTAATATATTTCAATATAAAAAGTGTATTTAAAAATATTTTTCAGCCTAGCTTTAGGAAATCTGTATTCTTTTAACAAAGTGATCAGTTGGTTTCATCAGGATTAATAAAATCAGTTCAAATCCACTATGGTTATAGAAAACCTGTAGTCTTCAGTATGGCTATATTCAGTTTGCAAAAAGAAACTTCAGTAAAGTTACAATATGACCTACCAGTGACCATTTGAAAGAAAGTTCTTTTATGCCAATATGATTCCCTTCTAAGAAACTACTCAACTGACATTTTCCAAATTTGTAAATGAACATTTAAAAATTGCAGCTAACCATCATAGCACTCCAGTAACATTCATTCCATTCGACAAAATATTGTAACAGGTTGTGTGGGCTTAGTTCAGGAATCAAAGGAATGTGTCAAGTTTCTCCTTTAAACGGAAGCATGACTGTTGATTTCTGAGGTGGCAGACATGCCAAGGCATCCAAGTACCAGGATGTCATCCAAGGCAGGTTTCTGGAGAACAACTCCTGCTGGGAACTCACTGTCATCCACAGAAATTGGATTGTATTCTGAACTCTGTGTTCTAGTTCTGAAGTTACAAATAGCTTATGGTGACAATAAATCCCAACTCCAGTACCATCTTCCTTCCAGCCTTGTGACTGAACATCAGTAGAAGTACGTTGGAGAGTTTTCTTTCTTTCTTTAATGCTGTATTAATTGTTCTTTATTCTTGAGAATTCCAGACATGTATACAAGGAAACATAATCTTATCCACCCCTCACTCCCCCCCTTTCAATATCCCCCCAATACAGCTCTTTCTGAGCTTCATGTTTTGATAACAGCACATTTCCATATTCTCTGGCTCTTACCTTCATTCCACCTCCTCTTTGGAGAAGTTCTCTGAGCGTTGGTGTGGAGGAGAGGAGGAGAAAGATGTTCTGGTTAGGGCTGAGCACTTGGTTTGGTCTCAGCACTTTGACAGGTTCTACATCTCAGCACTGACTGCTGTCCATTGTAGAAAGAAGCTTCTGTGGCCAAGACTGACAGCAGCCCATGTCTGTGAGTATGAGCACAAATGTGTAGAAGGCAATTTAACAACATGATCATTTAGCAAAATAACAATAGCAGTTCTACCCTAGAACCTCTGACATCCTCATTCATGACCTTTTCATCAGGTTTACAGTACCAAGCATGAAATTTCCTCCTCCAGAGCAAGCTTCAAATCCAATCAGAAAGAAATTAGTTACCTCATAGCAATTGTGCCACTAATTGCAGGAATAGACACATCTTACCTGATAGGTCAGCATGGAAGGTCCAGAGCTGGGTAGGATCATTGATGTCATCTCTCTCCAGCTGCTTATATAACATCTTCTGGCACTGTGCTGGGCAGGCTTAGAGGAAATTCCTTGTTGGTTTGAGGTTGATTTCTTTATGTCCTGCAGCAAAAATATGTTGTGTCTTCAGTAATAGGTACTTATATATAGTTATAGTGGGTGACCCAGGGCAAAGGTAATAGTTGTTTTGGAGACTCTTGAGGAGGTATCCCACACCTTGCACTGTGATAGTCATTTTGGAGACTCTTGGGGAGGTATCCCATGCCTTACAATGTGACTTTCATTAAATAACATAAGTCTTCTGAAAATGGAATTGTCTACCTATGCAGGGTAATTCCATCCGAACAAATTTTTTCAAGTTACATTTTGAAGTTGGCTAATTAACTAGTAGGTTTCCATGAGGGATTTCCATGCATCTTTAGATTGAGTAACCGCCAACACTACTTGTTCATCTCCCCTATCTCTGCTCTATCTCCACTCAATCCTATAACCCCAACTCTTTCCCCCTCTTTTTAATATCACATATATTCAGGTACCTCTCCATGTATTTTTTTGACTGGGTTGTGGATAGTAGCCTCCATATGGTTTTCCTTTGGGTTACTTGCCCCCCGCCCTTTTCCCCCACCCCAAACCCTCCCGTAATTGAACATTTCAGCACCTTGTATTTTTCAGGGAAAACATACCACATTACAGGTGTGTCTGAGCAAAGACAGTCCAACCCCTAGGCAACTGTTGGAACCAATGGTGAGCCCTACTCATTGTCAGAACTTGTTCCTTCAGATTTCCCTCTAAATTGTCACCTCAAACAGAAGGAGTTGCTCTCTTTTATTGAAACAGCACATCTGCCATCACCTGGGAAAAGAGGACTTTGTCTCATCAGAGGACTTTGCCCCTTCTTTCCCCTACTGACCAGAACAGCACACACAACCACAAACATGTTGCCAAACTAATTTCTTCTGTTGTCTGCAACATAAATATGATTATTCCTTGCTTTCAACAATATCTTCTACTTTTAACACTTGATATTTTCACCACACACACACACACACACACACACACACACACTATTCTGTGTCAGGGACAAGAAAGGATCATTAGGGATTAAAGCTACATGTTTAGCTTAAAAAAGTAGCCCAAGTCAGGTAAGTTTGCTTGCATTATAAACAGGGTGTGATAGTGTCAAATGATCTCCAAACATAAGAGTAACTTTTCCTCCAAGTTTAGTAAGATTCCACTGGTACAGAAGGCGTTCCCAGAAAAGACATTTCAATAGTATTCCAACTCTTTACTCTCCTTTTAGCTATATCTATGATCCCACCTCCCTTAAAGAACATCACTGGCAAAAACCCCTTTCAGATTGCCTTGTGCTCCAAGTTAAACACGCAAAAGGAGTTTTGAAGCTAGGATTTGCATATGAAAGAAAACACCCAACATTTGTCTTTCTGGGTCTGAGTTTCTTCACTATAATTTTTTCTAGGTTCAATCCATGAAAACTTTCCTGCAAATTTCATTTCATTTTTCCTTACAGCTACGTAATATTCCATTGAAAATTGCTTATCCATTCATCTCTGAAGGACATCTAGATTGATTCCATCCCCTAGCTATTGTGAATAAAGTGGCTATGAATATGGATCTGCAAGTGTTTCTGTAGTAAGATATCAAGTTCTTTGGGCTATGTGCCCAGGAGTGGTATAGCTGGGTCCTACGACAATACTCTACCTACCATCATACTAAATGAAGAAAAAATTCAAAGCATATCTACTAAGATGAAGAACAGGACAGCTTCATCCTGTCTCTCCACTTCTCTTCAGTATAGTGCTTGAAATCTTCGCCTTAGCACAGTAAGATGAGAAGGAAGTAAAAGGAACACAAATAGGAAAACAAATCAAAGTATCCTTTTTATGCAATTAAATGATTTCATGCATAAGAGACCCTAAAGAATCCACCAAAAAATCTTAGAGCTGATAAACGCTTTCACAGTAGCAGAA
Source organism: Nannospalax galili (assembly GCF_000622305.1). Classification (NCBI taxonomy): domain Eukaryota; kingdom Metazoa; phylum Chordata; class Mammalia; order Rodentia; family Spalacidae; genus Nannospalax; species Nannospalax galili. The sequence goes on along the minus strand of NW_008351881.1, from coordinate 630,065 downwards.
TACAAAATTAACACACAAAAATTACTAAGTAGCCTTTCTATATACCAATAAAAATACATAACATGAAACCAATTCACAAAAGCCATAAGAAAAATAAAACACCTGGGAATAGACCTAACTAAAGAAGTGACCTCTACAGTGAAAAAGTTTAAGGCACTGAAGAAAGAAACTGAGAAGACACTAGAAGGTAGAAAGACAGTCCACAGTCTTCAATAGGAAATCTTGCTAAAATGGCCATTCCCCCAAATAAATGTACAAATTTATTGTAATCCCTATCAAAGTCAAACTATATTCTTCACAGATGTAGAAAAAATATCTTTACATTTATATGGAAACACAAAGGACTAAAGTTTGCCAAAGTAATCTTAAAAGGATACTGCAGGAGTTATCACCATACCTGATTTCAAATTATGCTACAGAGCCATAGTAATAAAAACAAAGCGATACAGACACAAAAAAGACACATGAATCAGTGGAATAGAACTGAAAGCCCAGATATAAGTCCACATAACTACAGTTACCTGATTTGTAGTAAACATGCCCAAAATATGCAATTGAGAAAAGACAGTATCTTCAACACATGGTACTGGGAAAACTGGATTTCAGTGGGCAGAGAAGTTAAACAAGATCCTTATCTCTCATGCTGCACCAAACCCAACTTCAAGTGGATCAAGGACCTCAAAATAACTCCAGTACACTGAAACTGCTCAAGGAGAAATTGGGAACTGCTTCAACTTAGAAGCACAGGTAAGGATTTTCTGCATAAGACCCCTCCATTAGCACAGGAAATAAGAAAGCCCAGCAATTACAAATGAAATTTCAAAAAACTAAAGACCTTCCTACAGCAAAGGAAACAGTCAGTTGAGTGAAGAAGCAGCTCACAGAATGGGAGAAAATCTTTGCCGGCTATTCTTTCACAAAGGATTTCTGTTTAGAATATACAAAGAGCTCAAAAATTAAACAGTTCAACTAGAAATTGGGTTATGGAACTAAGCAGAAAATTCTTTAAAAAATAAATTCTAATGGTTAGGAAACACTTTAAAACATACTTAACGTCCTTCACCATCAGGGAGATGCAGATTAAAAGCACTTTAAGATCACTTCTCATTCCAGTTAGAATGGTCACCATCAGGAATAAGAAATGCCAGCAAACGCTTGGGTGGAGGTGGGGAAAGGGATGCCCACATCCACACTGTCTTGAGAGTGCAAACTCATGCAGCTGCTTTGGAAATCTACTGGAAGGTTTCTGGAAGGCTAGAAATAGATTAGAGGAATTTCATACTTTTCCTTCCTTCCTTCCTTCCTTCCTTCCTTCCTTCCTTCCTTCCTTCCTTCCTTCCTTCCTTCCTTCCTTTATTGAGAAAACTTTCTGGAGAGAAATCAGAAAGTAATTGTAATTATGTTTAATCATTCTTTATTTAGTACAGAATTCAGGAGTATCTAGGGTATTTTACTACTTTGAATGGTGTTATATGAGATATGGCTTTCAGTAGGATTAAGTAAGAATTGTAACCATCCCAAAGGCAGAAGATCATAGGATAGGCTTCTTAAAAGATGGCGTTTGGCTGGTGGGGTGAGTTTCCTTTAGCTCAGTGTTCCTCACAGTAACATATAGTTTAACCTAAATGCCCAGATAGTTTTTCCTCTATGAATAATATTTGTGTCATATACTCATGTATATTATACATCATATTTTTCATGTCAGTTTATAATAATGCAATAAAAAGTCAATACATATTTCATATGCTTTATAATATAGTAATATAGTTTATTGCACTCCATTTCTAATACTTTACATAATACAAATTGCCTAAAGACTTTGCTTAAGAAGAACAATAATTATTTTTTCTACTGGTTTATAAATTATGTTAAGAAAAATCAGTACTTGCCTAAGGTGTCGTGCCGGACAGAATATGGCATTCTCTCCATTAACTCTGTGTGTGTGTGTGTGTGTGTGTGTGTGTGTGTGTGTGTGTGTGTGGAGAGAGAGAGAGAGAGAGAGAGAGAGAGAGAGAGAGAGAGAGATGAGATTAAAATACGATTTCTCCTAGGTGTTCATTAGTGCCCTCTCTTCTTTCAAATACACTGTATGTGGAATAGAACTTTTCATAGCCTTAGTTGTTTTAAATTGATATGTGACACACTTGCTTCTTTTATAAAAGCAAAGAAATTCAAGGACAGGAAGTCTGTGGTAACAAGCCATCCATTCCTCTTTTCCACTTGCGTGTCTTTTACATGTCCTGGAACTTTGGTGACTAAGCTCAGAAATACTTTGATTACTGTAGCTGTCATGAACTTAATCTGACTGAAGCACTAAGAAATATCAGCTGGTGAGATTTTCTTCAAAATATAAAGACTACAGCTGGTACCTTATTTCTGTCCATTCTAAAGATACCATGGCTAGCCTAATTCGTATGGGCCCACTAGATTGTGCTTAATTGAGTTAATGAAGCTCTTCTGTAACAAGAACCCCCCAAAGGGAAATAAAAACACAGAATGAAATTTCAGAATGCAAATTAGCCTGGCTTTGCTGACTTCTTCGCTCATGGGTAGAAGTCACAGAGTAAAAGAAAATCCTTCAATTAAAGCCAATTACTGCATATAGTCAAAGATCAGATTTACCTAACTTTGTCAGTGGGGAGCAGCATGTTTTCTGTAGAGAGTACCCAGTCACTGGCTGGTTAGGGAAGGCTCTTGACCCTGCCTGGGATGCAAAGAGCAATTATTTACTTAATTCCATTGACTTGGTTGTTTCAAGTATTTGTGGACGTCTTTGGGGATTTATGGCTTTCATATATTCAATAGAAGCATATTAAATAAAAATATTATTTGTCACTGTGGAGATTTGTACTTATAGATTGATTTAAATTTTGTCCCTCCCCTTCGCACAGTACATGTTTTAGATTTCTTTCTGATTTGTCTGTAAAGACTACATACAGATTTCTGGGCTGGCTGAGGTCAGGGTATTACAAGTCTAGACATATCTCTATTTTTCTTGTGGAATATGAAAGAACTTTGAGTGTCTTTACCCTAATTTGATCTCCCTCTGCTCATTAAAGTTTGTATTGTATTTTACATAACTATGAAAATTTAAGAAATATTAGGATGGATGGGTGTCACTGGTTCTGCTAAAGTTATTTGTAATTACATAGTTTCAAACTGTACAATTATTTTTAATTTTAATAATGGCAAAGGCAACATAAATACATTTTAGTCTCTTTTTGAAGATTTGTGGTCATTGACTTTATACAATCCCAGAAACTGTCATAAAACAATAAACAGGATTATCAGAAACTTAAGAAATCAAAGCCAAACTCCAAATGATAATAATGATGATGGTGTTATATAGCTGATGCTTTTCCTTTTTTATTGTTTGTAAGTAGTCAAATAACTGGCAGTTAAAATTTGGCCTGGGGCCTTTGGCCTCTGTGTTTCTGTTAAGTGATGAATTTGGACATCTTCTCTGTGGCTTTAATGTATTTTTTAATTTAGTTTTGTTTGTTGTTTTGTTTGTTCTTTAAGACAAGGTCCCTGAGTAGCCATGGCTGGCCTAGAACTCTCTGTATAGACCAGGCTGGCTTGAACTCACAGAGCTCCAACTGCCTCTGCTTCCTGAGTGCTGGTAAAAGGCATGCATACCACCATGCCTAGTGACTTTAACATCTTTATGGTATGCAGTAACAAAATCATAAAAAAGTGTCCATATAACTTAATAAATAGATTAAATACATGAAAAACTTGAATTTGCATGTTAAGGTCTACTACATTGGCAACCATTTATATTTATGGTGTTATACTTGAATTTGATTTCTTCGATCAAAATTATGGTGTGTTTTTCTTTTAATTGCAATTTGTGGGATGAAAAGATGGCTCAGTGGTTGAGGGCACTTGTTGCTTTTATTGAGGATATGGATTCAGTCCCTAGCACCCACATCGGGCAACTCACCACCACCTGTAACTTCGGATCCCAGGTTTTGGACCCCCTCTCCTGACTTCCACAGATACTTGCATGCACATGTTACACATACAAATATGTAGGCACATGAATAAAACAAAATGTGGAAACTGTTAATTTATGTTTGAACATGCCATCTGAACCTTTAATATTTTTGTTTCCTTTAATATTCCAGTGAATTAACAAAGCACAATTCCTTTATTTTCAACTGAGTGAGCTTAAGGGTGATTTTGAATTTTTATTACTTCTAATGTGATATGCTCATATATGTCTTTACTTATGTAAGATAAAAATTCTTCATAGATTTGCCTTAAATTCAGACTATCAGATTTCATAGGAGGAAACACTGAAGAAAAACCCTTTAGTCCTACCATTTTCCTTCAGTTGTTTCAATTTCAAGTTCTATTGGCAATAACACGATTTTGTTTTCTACCGATACTTGCCGAATTTTGGTAATTACAGACATAATTTTTGCCAGTTGATCAGTACAAAATGGTGTCTGAGTGTTTCAGGTACTCCCTGGCTCCTACTGAAGCCCACTTCATTCTTATTCTTGATGTGTGTTTCATTTTTTATAAACTGTCAGTAACGTCCTTTTCCTGTCATACCCAAATTCTTAGTGCATAGGAGTTGAGCTGATTTACCAATTATGTGAGTACGTTAAAAAAAAAAAAAAAGCCTTTTCCTTGGGCTAGTCTACCTTATTATTTTATTTTATTTTATTTTATTTTATTTACTTATTTATTTATTTATTATTTTTGGACTTTTTGAGACAGGGTCCCCGTGTAGCCCCAGCTGTCCTGGAACTCACTATGTAGAACATGCTGGCCTTGAGCTCACAGAGATCTGCCTGCCTCTGCCTCCTGAGTGCTGGGATTAAAGGCATACACCACTGCCTTATTGTTTTAAGTATAGCCAAATATATCAATCTTTATTTGTAATTATTTCTTTTTGTGCCAACTATGAGAAGGACTTTATGTATGACCCAAATGCTAAATAAATTAGGTAGCATCCTTCCTCACCTTTTGTGGTCTTAGTTCCTCTCAAGTTAATTTTCTCTTTGGCTGATGTGAGTGGTGGTCTTCATGTATGTCTCTGAATTGATCCATGGTTGGCCCAGTCCTGTTCTGGCTGGTGTCTGCTTTCCTTCCTGATGTGAATTGTAGCCTCTGCCACATGGTTCTTACCATCTTTATGTGTGAGTTTCTTCTCCTTCCTGATCATTTAAAAAAATTTTCATTTTTCAAATCAGTTCCATTCCACAGATGCAGGAATGTTTCAACATGCATAAATGAGTAAATGCAATCCACCAGGTAAATAAACTCAAAGACAGAAATCACATGATCATCTCATTAGATACAAAAAAGTCTTTGGAAAAAATCCAAAATCTTTTCAGAATAAAAGTGCTGGAAAATTTTAGGGACATGAGGGTTAGATGTCAACATAATAAAAGCAACATGCAGCAAATCAGTGTCCACCATCATGATAAGTGGAGGAACAGTTTGAAGCATTTCCACCAAAATTGTGACCAGCACAAGAATTCCTACTCTCTTCATTCTTGTTCAACATAGCACTGAAGTCTTCACTAGTGATGAGACAGTGGAAGGGGACAGAGGGGATAAAAATAGGAAAGGAAGAACCAAGTACTCTTATATTCACGTGATACGATTCTATACACGAAGGTCCCTAAAGACACCACTAAAAACCTTCCATGCTGATAAACACATTCAGCAAAGTGGCACAATGCAAATCAACAGACACGAATCACTAGCCTTCCTCATTACCAACAAAAAATATATCAAGAAGTTTGGGAAATAACCTTACTCACTATCGCCTCCAAAAATATAGATGTATGTGCCTTAGAATAAATCTAACCATGGAAGTGAAAGACATGGACAATGAAAACATTAAGACAATATATTATTTGAAGTTTTATGAGCATAATATTCCTTTCATTTTCCTCTAATCTTCAGAAACATCCTATAAATGATGTATGGCTCTGTCCATGTTAAAATTATTTATTGCATCTATTTCTACCTATTCGTTTTTTTCTTAATCAGGCTCAACAGAAGTTTAAAGTTTTAATTACTGTGTTCAGACAAGAATTTAGTTTTGTCAATCCTCTCTATTTTTGCTTTTTTCTTTATTTCTTAAATTTTTAATATGTTGCTCCTTTCTGTTTTAACTAGATATATACATTCTTATTTTTACTTTCCTGAAATTTTGCTATTAACAATTAACCAGCTACAAATCTACTTCTCAGTCTTCACCAAAGGGATTTCAATGAGGCAATCATGGCACATATGACCTACCATGTTTAGAAACCCCGTTTGGAAACTACTGGGTAATTATTTTTTATTGCTAACACAAATCTATTGCTTTTAATATTAATATACAGAAACGCGCACACATAAACACACATGTGTGTGAGGGGAGACAAAGAGAAAGGCAGAAAGAAAGATACCTTTATCCTGCTGGTCAATAGCCAATGTATTATATTTGCCAGAGATTCTATAGTGAGTGAGCTGTTTTCTATAATTAGACAGTTTTCCAAATAATAGCATAGCTTAGACTAAAGGTGGAAAAGTTACAATGCGCATCTGAATTTAAGAAAATTCTATTAGTAACTTTTCAAGGGTATTCCTGATTTCATGGTTCAAACTAGCATGCAAGTGTTATCATGATACTCAGATGCTATTTTCTCTTGAAAGAACCTGAAGTCTGTAGTGCAGCTAACTGGGGCATGTTTGGCATGCATTTAAAATAGAAGAAGGAACATATCTTGGGTCTGGATTGCACAAGACAAATGTCATTGCTCTGGTCACTCTGTGTGTTAGGTCTGCTGCTTCAGGTGAGTGTATTGAAGTACTGAAGCCTATTTTCTTACCACTGATTTGGTGTTTTCAGGGTCATTCATCCTTTTGAATCATCTTGGTTTGTCCTTCATCTCAACTCCAACACTTCTGCTGTCCTCACTTGGTTTTCACTCTTTTATTTTTCCAAAAGGAAGCTGGTCTCTTTTCTCATGTGCTCTGCTAGGCTGATCTGATCTTTCCATGTGCATCTATTCGGTTTCAGGCATTCCATCCTCATATTTAAATAGAACATGTTTGTTATTAGCAACATATTTCCTCTTTTCAATACATTTCTTGTTGCACATTTGTGAAGTCACTAAAAAAAAAGCTATTATAATCAGACAGTGATGGATATGCATGGCTGTTGCACAGGAAGGAGACCTGATGCATTTCTGTTCTGTTTCTCACCACTGATGGTTCAGCTTTGTCAAGAGGAAAAAGGGCCAATGATTTGCTTTTGACTATCTTTCACCTGCTATTCTTTCTTTCCATTATTAATATACATGCAGGGGCTGGAGAGATGGCTCATTAGTTAAGATCAGTGACTGCTCTTGCAGAGGACCCAGCCAGGTTTGATTCCCAGCACCCACATGGCGGCTACGAACCGTCCTTAACTCCAGTTCCAGGGGAATCCAAAGCCTACTTCTGACCTCCACGGCATTGCATGACACAGGTGCACTCACATATATGCAGGCAATACACTCATACACATAAAATAAAAATAATAAATAAAAATTTAAAAAACAATGCTTGAAGTGAACGGATGGCCAAGCAATGTCAGTATGATTGCGTGAATAATGCATAATCAATGGACAACCAGAGTCTGGCTGTAGAAAGGCTTCCATAACTAATAAGGAAAATATATTTATCAAAATTCCAGGTTCAAAACGCCATACATATAAGTTTATTGTGCTTTTTGTTTAATTTTTTAAAGTGCATTATATGTCAAGCATAGGATAGGAAATGCAGATCCAAAATGAAAAGAATCTTGTATATTATAAGGAATAAGACAAGGGAAAGATAAAATGGTTTAAAGTCTTTAGACAAATCTCTCACAATTCAGAAAGAAAGAATCTGCCACCTCAGCCTCATGGTCTTATCAGATACTTGGCCATCCTGGTATAGTTAATCTACTTCCTTCTTTGACATGGCTTATTAATAAGCCATTTACCGATTTTTGAATCAGTCCCCTCTGAAATGTGAAACATGAGATCCTAGACTGTACGGACACAAAGTAACAGAATTTGAAAAGACCATGAGCCAGTTTTCTTCTAGTGTTTACATATTATGATACCACACCATGTACATGGTACACTCAGGTTCATCTTTCTTTGTTGGATAGATAAGTTCTATTGTTACACAGGACTGTCTCTGTGGAGCATTAGATTCTCTACATCTTTTATGATCAAAGGATAAAAATAGTGGAAAATTACTGCGTTTTGCTAAGATTTGTCTTCAAATATATTTGACCTTGTTTTTCCTAGGGCCATTAACATAATTATATTATCTTTTCTTATGATTTCTTAAAGTATAAAAAACGACAGTTTAATAATTAGGTTTAAAATTGAAAATGGAATGGTCATTTTTAAGACCCTTTTTAAAAGTTCTAAACTGATCATTTTTAAAGTGAATTAACTCTTGGAAGCCATTTTATTGCTAATTTGTTGAGTAAAATCACCTGTGAACCAAATTCTACCTGGCCACAACATTTTAAAGGACAGTGGCCATCATGTTCTGTAATTATGGGCTCTTAATCCATTTCAAAGACTGAAATCCACCATCTAAATAATTAACAAAAAATAGAAAAGGGTGTAAAGTATCTGATTATAGTTCAGTGGGAGTTACTGGCTTTCTTATTTTTTTCCACAAGAATTTATTCTGCAGTTTCTAAGAACTTTGTCCATTCTGGACAAAAACAGGTAAAATGTATTATCTCTGCCATAAACTATTTGTGAGACATTTGTAAACTGAGTCTGATATGTTGATAAATTTAGATTAATGACAGATGGAAGACTTGTAATTTGAAAAATTAGTTCCTATGTTTTACTGTTGTCTGTTTTAGTGTTTAGGGGAGTATCATGGAAATTTTTGTACAAGTTGGTATTTTCTTTTGTCTATGTCTGTGTGTGATGTGTGAGCTTGTGTGGGCATAAGTGTATGTGCAAGGATGTAGAGGCCAGAAGTTGACTTTGGGTGTCTCCCCCAATCACATTCTTCACACATTTATTGAAGCAGTGTGTCTCACTGAACCCAGAGCTCACTGATTGGCTAGTTTAGCTGGCCACACTCTCTATAGTTCCCCCATCTCTGCCATAGGGGAACGGGGATTACAAGTGGCCACTAGGCCTGCCCAGCTTTTTACATGGGTGCTGAGAGTCTAAATTATGGTCCTCGTGCTTGCCTAGCAAGCATTTTATCCACTGAGCCATTTCCCCAATCCCTCAAGTCAATATTTTATTAATCAATTACTAGACACAAAAACATTGTAAATGGCACTGGATGATGTGAAGGGAAACATGTCTAACACCCTCAGTTGTTTGCTTATATATTCAATAAATAAGTATTACATAGTCAGAGGTGAAAAATAAGATGAAAACCATCAGGGTAGTTTTGATTTCATGTAGAGACTCACATGGAAACTCATAATTTCAGTAGAATAGGGATTCTAAAGACTGAGTATTCACCAGAATTGCCTGGAAGGCTTTCCGACCTGCTGACAACTGAGTCCTTATTTTATAATTTGACTTAGTAGGTATGCAGAGGCTGTGATGGTTTTTTAATTTTTAAATATTTTAAAAATATTTGTTATTGTTAAAAGATATTTTGTTTATTCTTTTTCTTTTATGTGTATGAGTGTATTGTCTACATGTAAATAAGTTGCACCCATGATGCATTGCCCACAGATCCCTGAGAACTGGAGGTACAGGGCTTGTTAGCCCCTATGTGGGTGCTGGGAACTGAACCCGGGTCCTCTGCAAGAGCAGCTGGTGCTCTTAACCACTAAACCATCTCTCCAACCGCAACTTTGGTGATTTTCATACAATATAAGTTGATGATATTTTGATCTCTTCCCCTATCTGTACCTTCCGATACTCACACCTTCCCAATTTAATGTACCCTGTAATATTTCTTTTTTAATATTTTATTTATTATTTTTATTTTATGTGTATGCGTGAATTGCCTACATGTAGGTAAGTACACCCATGTTGTGCAATGCCCACCGAGGACAGAAGAGGATGTAGGATCCCCTGGAACTGGAATTATGGACAGTTGTTAGCAGCCATTTGGGTGCTGGGATCCGAACCCAGGTCTTCTGCAAGAACAGCCAGTGTTCTTAACCACTGAGGTATCTCTCCAGCCCACCCTGTAATACTTCTAATAAGGCCTGTAGAGTCTAAGTTGTGTCCCCAAATGTTCTTCTGTGTGAATTTGTCCACTGATACCTGGTTAACTTACCAAGAGTCATATCCTTGAGAATAACTCTCTACCCCTTCCTCAGCCATTGTTTGCTGATAGTTCTTCCAGTAAGGTTGGGTTTCTTAACTTCTTCCCCATATCTGTGCTTGGATTTTGTCTTGTTTACACTTGAGTGGGAATTGTGCATGCTTCACCAATTGCGGTGAATAACTGAGCAGCTGCTTGGAAATTTGTATTTCCTTGTGGTCATCCACCATGTCTGGCTCTTGCAATCTTTTCCCCCTGTTCTGCAAAGTTCCTGAGCCTTGGGAGGCAGAAGTTTGGATATAGGTGTCCTATATAGGGACATACACTCTTCAATCTCTTGATCTCTTCATGTTGGCCAGTGGTGGATATCTGTTTTAATCACTATCTGCTGCATAAGGAAGCTTCTCTGGTGAGAGTTGAGAGATGCATTAATCTATGGGTATAACAGTAAGTCATTAGGAGTCACTTTAATGCTGTAACTGTTGAGTAGGAAACTAGTATTAAACTCTCTGTTACGTCCTGTGACCTGTCTAGCCTCAGGTTCTAGGCCTGATATCAATGTCAGGTATGGAGTCCATCCTATGTAGCAGACCTTAAATCCTATTAGAAAGTGGTTTGTCACTCCCATAATATTCATGCCACTGTTGCACTGGTGGGTATCCTGTGACAGGCCACTTGTTGTGGTTTGCAGGAATCACAGCTGGATAAAGTTGATAAATTTTCTCTTCAGGTAGCTTGCATAGCACCTTTGAGAACTATGAAAGCTAGCCAGTAGAGATGAAGCTTTGAAATCAGCACCAGCTTGACAGCTCATATATGTAGTGTTTTCAGAAATAAGTTTTTACTATCAAATTCTGGTGAGTGGGAAACCAAGAGCGGGGAAATGGCCAGTAGCATTTAAGGGTCTATGGAATTCCTGCTCAACAGCTTCAAAAGTGGGAGTCCATTCCTAGTGCTGGGCTTTTACTTTGCTAGCCTGTGGTATATGGCAGAGGCAGTGTTCCCCTTTGAAAAGGTAACTCCTTTTATAATGTATATGAACATACTTTTAAGAAGCTTCTATAGTGGTAGGTTTCCATGTGGCTTTTTCTAAAGGTCTTTAGTGTTAGTTTTCCCTCCCTGCATTCCTTCCTCTTCCCTACCCCCCCATTCCCCAGCTCCATTTAAGACGCTCTACTCTATTAATCCTCTTTCACCTTTTTTATCACTGATTTATAACTCCCCTCCCCACAGCCCTTCCCCATTGCCATATATTAGTTCCTGATCCCTCTGGAATTACAGTTTGTAACTTAATAAATTTTTATGTGATGTTAAGGATGCCTCTCTTATAATCCTTTAAAATTGTTGCTGTTGAATATAGTAGAATTAAGTGGATATATTGAACTTTGAGAATGGGACAGAATAAGATAAGGGAGGTTTTAAATGGAGGTAGCACTTGGGTTCAAATTTGAAGGATGCCCTGGAGTTCTTCAAGGAAGGAGTTAAAGTTTTCTAGGGATAAAAATAAGAAATGCTCGTGACATAGCATGCTTACAGAACGCTCTATAAACCAGATTCTGTAGCTACAAGATTTGGATAACCTTTGAATCAAAAGATTTTATTGGAAATAGGGCGATATTAATGGCAGCCATGCACTTCTGGAGTGTTTAGTAGAGAAGAAAATCAACCTGCAGTTCAGTGCTGATGTTAAATAGGCAATAAATTATAAAACTCTAGCTTGCTCTACTAACAGGATACACTAACAGCAACTCAAAGAGTAGCCTTAATAACAGCTGGATTTGCCACTAAGGAATAGAATTCTCAACCCTGTCTTCTGGTTTGATGGAAATGGCATGAATGGAGATTGGGTCTGCCCAAAATAGCATAAATTTGTGGAGGTTTGATGGAGGGTAAAATGTATTCTGGGTTTCTTGAGTTTTGCTCTATGAAATACTCAGCTAGATAATTACAGGAAAGAGGCATGGGTGTGCAAATATGGAGTGTTTGCTGCTATATTCGCCTTTCTACATATTTCTCATATAAAAATAGTTATATGAGCATAGATATATGTATTCAAAAATCAAATGACATATAACCTTAATTAATTATTATGGTCTCAACCCATAGAAATTTTCTTTACTTTGACTTTAAAATACAACCAAAATCTGAAACATTGGAACACATTGCAAGTGGAATAAACTAGATAGATAGTCCGTAAAAATACAAATCATGACCATGAAGCAGCCACCATTTGTTTTCTTAAGTATCAGTGAGAGTCTTTGATTCTGTCTTGGAAGTCTGCCTTATATGCAGAATTATTTCAGTGAACTGGAAATCGCACTATAACAAACTCAATATTGTGTGTTTATAGTTATTATAGATATTGACTTTTGTATAAATATGACAGAATTGGGAATTGCTGCAGGTATTGTATGCCAACAATTGTTTGAAAGTATGCACATTAATATTTAAGAGGAAAGCAAAAAGCCTTCAATAATCTGTTAGCACTTCAGGGTTTGGTATTATAAGGGTAGATAAACAATTTCTACAAACAGGATTCTCTTTGACACGACATGCATACTAAATACCATGCACCATCACATGTGGGGATTCAAAGTCTGTTAGAGCTATCTCATTTGTAAATGTAAACTGATCCAAGTCATTTCATTGCTGAAATCGAAGCAGTACATTTCCCATTTAGCTGAGCTGAGCCTGGCATTCAACCCTGTTAGGAACATTTCCCTGACTGATTTTTGGATCTTTAATACAAAGCATACTTTTAGTGCACGGAAGATACATAATGAGTTTTAGTTGCTATACTTATAGCAGCTTTTGCAACATAGACATTTATGTGTGTATATAATGTATAGAGTACAGCAACATATGTAGATACACATGGAGAATTATGCACAGAAGTGTTTTTGAACATTTTTATGTCTTTGAAATTACATTGCTGACTTTTATGAAAATTTGGAAAGAGGGTTTATGTATTAGTCACTTTTCTGTTGCTGTGATAGAAACACTGACCCAAGCAATTTATAGAAGGAAGAGTTTATCTGAGCTTAAGGTTCCCAGGGATTTATAGTCCATCACGGCAGGGAGGCATGGTGACTGGAGGTGGCTGGAGCAGGAGCAGCAGAACTAAGTTCTCATATCATCATACAGGCACAGGAAGCAAGAGAGCAACTGGAGATCTCTAAGCTCACCCCCAGTGATGTGCTTCCTTCAGGATAGCCACACCTTCTAAAACCTCCCAAAAGAGCGCCACCATCTGGGCACAAAATGTCCGAATACTTGGAGCCTATGGGGAACAGTCTCATTCAAACCACCACAGTTTACAATGAGGAGAAAATACTACATTATTTCAAAACTTGTGTCATGCTTATGAGAACTACACTCAGACAAGTTCTAGTCTAAATATTCAAATATAATCTGACCTCTGCTACATGGATTCCATAGTCACATGGTGCACACATTGAAAATACTTTTGGGGAAAAAAAGAGTCCATCTATACTAATTAGAGACTTTCTTATTGTTCCTAAGCTATACAGTAATACACTTAGCAGCAACATTCTGTCAAGTATTGCAGGCAATCCAGAGAAACAGCCTAGTGTACAGCAGGATGAGTAGACAGTGCACAAGTACTGTATTATTTTATGCAGAGGACATTTGCGTTACTGCAGGGATTCCTAGAATGAATTTTCCATGAGTATTGTAGAGGGACTCAGTATAATTATGTTATGCTCTCTCTTGAACACTTGGGGTCTGAGATACCTTCAGGGAATAATCTAACTTATTCTTGGTAAATGTGACATATAGGCCTTGATTTATGCAATTTTGTCCTCTTAGTTTGAGACCAGAAGGTATTTTCAAATAGAGATGATAAATGTGTAACAAGCCTTCATTATTTAATGCCTTTTCATATTTAATTCATTGTTCTTTTTGTTGTTGTTGTTCTGTGTATGTGTGTGTATGTTTGTGTGTGTGTACATGTGTGTTCAACTGTGCCAGCGCACAGACACCATGTGGAGCCTAGAGTAAGGTATAGGGTTTCCTCCTCTGTATTGCTCTGCCTACTCCATTGAGAAATGGTCTGTCAGTGGACCTGTAACTTCCTGTTTTTTGGCTAGGCTGATGGCTACCAAGCCACCTGCCGTCTTCACCCCCACTTAGAGCATTAAGGTTACATGCACTTGCTGACATGCCTAGCTTTTCACTTGGATGCTAGGATCTGAACTTGGGTATTCGTGATTGTGCAACCCACTGAGCCATCTCCTGAACCCCTTGTTAACCTTGTTATTCTTTAATAATGTTAAGACAAACTTTAAGGACATTCTGAATTTTGTCACCATGAATTAAGCGTTCAGATAATTCTACTGCATTTATTATTACAGGAGCCATGATAGTAGATGATGGCATGATTGAATCCTTACTTAATAATATCTTGATTGAATTTTTATTTAATGATTGAATCCTCAGGTGATATTTCTTGAGATGTGATGGTGTCTGACGGAAAAATTTCATGGAGTAGTCAATGTATCTTATTGTCATTTTTAATAGTTGAATTATTATGATTCTGATGATCTTTAAGGAGCAATGGCCGTTCTTTTTTCAGTCTTCATATGAAATGAATTAAGACAAGTGTCAATTAGAAAGACTCAAAGATGAATGGCATTGGGTCCTTTGCAATAGTTGTAGGTGTTCTGATCACTAATGGAACATGACTGATGGGTTCACCCCAGGGAACAGGGGAGGTGATCTCTGGAACTGCCATTTCTGAAGAGCATCTGAAAAGAATACCAACCGTGGCCCTAAGTAAAATCTCAAATTTTAATTAGAGAAGTTGTTGACTTCCGTATTTATGTTCACATGAGTCTAATTGCTTTGCTAGAATTGAAATGTAAGCAAAATGTAAATACAGCCCTTGATCATGTTTTAATCATAATTTTGAAGAGAGGCTATAAAATATTCATATTAGTGAAAAATCCAAAGTTAACGGATGTATTCCATAAATATTCTGCTAATACTTTTCACTTAGGTGTTGAGAGTGATCTGTTTTAGGGGAGAAAGAGAATTATTTGTATCATCTCCATGTTATACACAGAGAACATGCGCAAGGCAGGTTCCAGCTAGTGACACGGCCAGTAATGGAGATGCATGGTTCTGTTGATTCTGAGTTCACAAAGAAATGAATTCAGTCTGGTTTTAAAGCTGCGTTTAATATGATTTTTCCAGCTGACTTCCATGCATCCAGACTGAGGTGACTTCCTGGGAGGAGGCAGCACTGTGGGGCAGGCTGTCTCAGCCTCCTTCACTTTTGAATCACAACTACCTTTTATGCTGTTTAAATAGTGCCCTTTTCTAAGTTATTTCTATGTGGCTTGGTTCTCAATTGAGTTCTTGATTAAGTGAATTAAATATTCAGTAGCAGATATACACACAGGTAGAAATAATATATTGAAACCTTGAAAATGTTTAAGAAATTCTTTTATGTGGAAATAGGAACCCATAAACAAATCTTGGCAAATACTGTGCTTCATAACTATAAAATTTAAGATATATTTAGAAACATGGAAAATAATAGTCAAAAGAGAAAATATGGGTCTTAGAGAGTTATATATTGTTACTTCTATATTCAAGTCAAGGAACGACTCAAGGACCTCAAAAAGGCCTTGTGTAGACGTCCTGCTAAGGTGTAATCTGTTTCTGTCAAGGACACTAATGAGATGACTGGAATGCCTCTGAAACCTTACTGTGCAGCCCAGTTCCATGCAGCATGTTTTATGGTGTCTGGTATTAATTTCTCTTTCAGCTCTAGACCATTACTCTTTGCTTCTGCCTTCCATTACCATTTAAAAATATTGTTATAGTTCTTACAAATGCCGCTGAACTGCCTTTTTCTTTAAATGTACAGTTTCCCTGAAATCCTTTTATGTGCATAGCTGCCTGTGGTCTCAGGGTGAAAAGGTGTGTCTCTGCAGTGCCATTAAAATGTAACGATAGCTATCATTAAATTATAAACCTTGATCATTTTATATTGAGACAATGTCAGAGAACATTTGGGGGAGGTTTTGTGTTTAAATTTTTCCTAGATGAACAATCCCTTATTGACTTTCTCCTGATCCTTAATTTTACAAATATAGAAACTGAAGCACAAAGATTAAGTTTTGGTCAAAACCACACCTAGTCTGTGGCCAACTCAAGAGCTCAGCCTACTAACTGACACTCAAACCTGCGTTACATCCACTTGCCAAACAGAGCTTTACACTGTGGTGCTAAGCTTGGAATTGACTCATTTTCTTTTAATTTCTTTATCATTACTATGTACTTTTATTTTGGTTCCACAAACTTAGTTATTTCATAGTTTTATTCTTTCCTTTGCCATGTAATCAACCTGAAAAATACCGTGACCAAAACTGTCCTTAGAAACTTCCCTCTCCTGATGCACTGGATGATTTGACTTCACATTGATTGATTGCTATCAGAGTGTGCCCTCAGAGATAAAAGGCAATTTCTGATGCTTCTAGAAAGACTTTTGCAGTTTCACAGAGTTATAGGGACAAGGGACTACTGTTACTGCAAGTTTCCTTTGAAACAAAACAAAAACTTACAGTCAATGTCAAGTACTGTTTTCCACCTAAAACTAAAATTCTCAAGATCAATTTTAAGTCTTTGCCAAGTTGTTGATTATCATCAAGGTATCTGAAGAAATACACTCATCTTGAGTTGTTCCGCTGCAGAATGCTTTTTTCCTGTGTGTCCATGCTGGATATAACCAGCTCTGCCCTTGGGAATGGTCTTGAGAGCATACTGGTCACCAAACCTTAGAATTCTCATTTGCTAGTTTTCTGTTTGTTTTTGTTTCCTTTAAAAATCTCAGCTTTGCTTGCTGCCAATCAAAATGTAAGATTGAAGAAATGGGTAGAAAGTGGGGTGAGAGTTTGCTGTCAGTCTTGGACCAAGAAGGAGAGAACCTGCCTCCTGCCTAGACGGTAAAGTCTTGCTGAATGGATTTAGAGGGACGATAGAGACAGTGTTAGTAGGAAAGCTCAAAAGAGAAGCTTACTAACGATAAGAGAGCATAATTCGCTCACCTCTAGTGATGAACACCAAATGGGTTTATTGCTCAGGTAAAAATTGATAAATGAGACATGCCAGGAAAACTTGTGCTGGAGTACTCTGCCCAAACCTGTGGGCGCTCTGCGGCAGCCTCGTGCAGCTCAGCGCTTTTATGTGTTAGCCTGTGGAAACAATTTCCCTTCTGGAATGCTTCCAGAGTGTTTAAGTATAATGGACTTCGTACTGCCTGCCTGGTCTGTACCCTGTAGAGCACACTCAGCTCAGTCAGCTTGAACTCCATTTTATCAGGCTCTTTATCCATTAATTTTCTTCTGACCTTGGGCATAAAATATATGCGCTTTTTATACTGCAGTGCTTTGTGCAGAGAGAGGAATGGAATTACCAATCCATCACCATTATGAATGATACAGCTTAAAACAAACACAGGTCAGAGACAGATATTTTAAGAGCAGATTTGTATTGATTCCATCAAAACATTGAGCTAAAAGGAAAAGAACTCTGAGACTATAAATGATGAAGCAAGTTTTGACAAATAGTCACAGCACAGAAGTCAACTTAAGAATGTGCCTCACGGGCCCTCACTGGTAAGAAAGCAAAATTTTTATTATTATAAAATTCCACCTTTCTTAAATATATTTATTGCTGTACTGTAACGGCATATTTTAGCAAGGAGGTTTCTCTATGTCTCTAACTATCGAGAGCTTTTTTGTTAAAAGGAATGGGAACTCTTAATTATACTCCTTAAACTTTATTAAGTTGTTGCTTTTGAAATACTTAAACTACTTTATAGAAGGTGATAGCTTATTTGTTTCATAATTTGATTTTGAGAATATCTGATTTTGAAAGAGTTTGTATTATGGAAAATATGTTATTGAAACATAATCAAATATGATTAGTGTGTTTATCACCATTACCATTAATAATTCCCACTCACACATAAAGATTCTCACTAATGTAATAAAGTCATATACTGTCAAGTTATGTGTTCTTTCCTTAATATTTTATCTATTATTTTCTGTGTATGTGTGTATTGCCTGCATGTAAGTACACGCGTGTCATGTAATGCTCGCTGAGTTCAGAAGAGGGCGTCGAATCTCCTGGAACTGGAGTTAGGGATGGCTGTTAGCCACCATGTGGGTGCTGGGAACTGAGGCTGGCACCTCTGCACGATCAGCCAGTGCTCTTAAATGTTGAGCCATCTCTCCAGACACAAAGTGTTTGTTCTTAACCTGGTTATCAGTTGCTAAGACAAATGAAATAGAACTCTGCAATGAAACAGTCATCCAACTTTTACAAAAGGCTGTACCAGGGCTTGAAGTCATGGCACATGCCTTTAATCCCAGCACTCAGGAGGCAGAGGCTGCAAGGTCTGTGAGATTGAAGCAAACCTGGCCCACATAGCTAGTTCCAGGCCAGTTAGGGGCTACAAAGAGAGCATATCTAAAAAAAAAAAAAAAAAAAAAAACCACAAACAGAGGCTGCACAAAAATGAGTAAAATGTTTATTCATTCAGTTAGGATTGCATTTCCATTAAACCTCATTGAAACAGAAGTTGACCTATAACTGTCAGAAGAGGGAGAGTTGGTTTTCTTTAAGAGTGTGATGCTACACAGGTTAGCCAGGCTCCAGTGGATGAACACATGCACTGCAGGACATTTGGGGACTTGACTCTTGGAGAGGCCTTAATATATATGGCAGAGTACTTGCAATCCAGGGGGAGGGCTATAAGAGGGATGCAGGTAGGGGACGGAGTCTAGGGGTGTAAATGTAATCAAAATATATTGTATAAAATTTGCAAAAATTCAATTAAAAAAAGAAAATCAAAAAAGGTTGTTTGGTGTTATTTTTTTTCTGGGAGTTCTCTGTGTCACTAAGGTCTTGTGTCTGAAATAACAACAGATCTCTGGAGGATTGGTACGGAGACAAAATGGGTCAGACATCACAGTTTTGATGATTTTTGAAAGGCAAAAAGATAAAGGTTCTATTTTCCCTCCAAGATATTTTATAATTAAGCCAAATAAATTGTTACTGTTTCGAAATTAACAATATTTGGTGGCTCATGCCTGGATCTCCAGCACTCTCGAGGCTGGGGCAGGAGGGTCATCGTGAATCCACAATCAGCCTGAGCTCAGTTGTGAGTTGCTGGTCAGCCTGAGCTATGTAGTAATTTCCAGGTCAGCTTGGGCTCTGAATGAGGCCATGCCTCTAAAATCGTGGGCATTAATTCATAATGTACTTGAAGTGTTCACTTACATCCCTACTGCCTCTTGTCAGGATTATGGTAGCTAGAGAGACTGCGCAGAGTGGACTGTGATTGCAGCACATGGTTCCATCTTTACCGAGGACATCTTCAGGGCAATATTGAATGTGTCTCATGATTGATAATTGTGCTTTGGATTGGATGGCTCTATTTTCACAGCCTTGCCCTTCTGTGTTCAGTGTGGGATTGTTATTGGGTTTCAGTTAGAAAGTTACCTTATAAACTTTCTAAGTTTGTCTTACTGTATTTACAGATATGATCTTCACTCAAAATTAGGAGCACACATGCCATTTTCTCTCCCTCTTTTCCCTGTTCACTCATGGATACAATTTAGTGTTACACCAAATCGTTCCCTCCTCCCTCCCTTTCTTCCTTTTCTCTCTCCAAGGCCTCTTTACTTCTCCCCCTCCTATGTATAAAATAGTTAACACTGAGATTAAACAGCAGCATGCAGTGGCAGCTACTGGGTTTGTGCTCTGCCACCTGTACATTTAATCTTCATGCACAACCTCAGGCAGAATGCAATGACGAAGAAAGTGTCCTAGGAATCCTCGCAGAGCCTCTTCACAATGTTCATACTCAGCTAGAAGGCGGTAGCAAACACCTTTAATCCCAGCAATCTGGTGACAGAAGCAAGCGGATCTCTGTGACTGTGAGGCCAGCCTGGTCCACATAGCAAGTCTCAGATGAGCCAAGTTTCAGGCCAGCCAATTTCAGACCAGCCAGGGCTACATGGTAGGACCCAATGTCAAAAAAAAAAAAAAAGTGAGTTCCAGAACAGCTGGGGCTACAGGGAGACCCAAAAAAAAAAAAAAAAAAAAAAAAAAAAAATCAAAACCTTAAAACAGTTTATACTCTACTAGAGTAATAGAAGTCAAGCATCTTCATTTAACATATGTATTTTTATTTTTTATTATTTTTACCATATTATATGTGTTTGAGTGTACTGCCTGCATGTGTGTAAATGCAGCTGTGTCGTATGATGCCCATGGAGGTCAGAGGAAGGTGTCAGATGCCCTGGAACTGTAGTTACCAATGGTTATTATCAGCCGTGTGGGTGCTGAAAACTGAACCCAGTTCCTCTGCAAGAGCAGCCAGTGGTCTTAACCACTGTGCCATCTCTCTAACTCCCTTATATTTTTATTTTATGTGTATGAGTATATGGCCTGCATATATGTAAGTACACCAGCATCATGCAATGCCTTAGAGGTCAGAAGAGGGCATCAGATTCCCTGAAACTGGAGTTACAGATGATTGTTAGCCATGTGGATGTTGGGAACCTAACCCAGGTCCCCTGGAAGAGCAGCCAGTGCCCTTAACTACTGAGTCATCTCTCCAGCCCAAACAAATATCTCCATTTTGAAAATTCAAAATCTAAAATGTACCCACAATGCACAACTTTTTGAAAACTTCACACCTGGCCTTATAGAATGGGTCAGTCCAAACACAGGTGTATTACATACTATTTATTTGGGATCCCCAAGTGGGGAAAGACACGTGTGTATTGTGGACTATAGTGTGTTCCTTATGAGTTGTGCAGGGAAGTTGTATGATAGTATATTTTACTAAATTAGGAAACTACCTAGAGTAAAAATGAAAGCTCAGTATGTAAAATATGCAATAAAACGACAACAGAACAAAAGAAACATAAGAAACTCTGCGGAGGGGAGGAGGAGCAGGGAAAGTTGGAGTCCTTCCACCGAGTAGCTGACCACACAGCGGCAGCTCCCACACACTGGAAGAGCCTCCCTGGCTCAGCAGAGATGCTTGCTGAAAACTGTTGCTTAGTCTGTGCTGTTTCTTTTGTTCTAAAGGATTTCAAGATTTCTGCTGGCTGACGCTTCAAAATACCAAGGACATGTGCACTGCTATCCTAAGAGCTTGTAGTGGCCGAATCTTGCTTTCTGGTCCTCCATCAGTTTTGTCCCCTTTTGTACCTGCTTTTGGGTTTGTTTCCTTGTTTTGAGTTATTAGTGACTTTTTAATATCTAATTTAAAACTTTTTTTAAATTTAATAGCCACATGATTAGAAGAAGCATTTCATTATAGCTTTAACATATTCAGTAACAATTTCCAGAGCAAAGATACATCACTTTCAAAAGTGGCTGTAAATTTTTAGGTTCACAGTGTATACACTATTGAACTCAGTATAAACCCTGTAAAACAAAAAAATTGAATGAGTTTTTAGCCTTTAAAGATGATCTCCATTTCATTTTAAAATATGCTGTCCCCTACATTTTTAATGCTACTAACACTTAGATCTTTGCACATGTGTCTTTAATCTCTATGTATCTGATTATTATTAGTCACAGTTGGTTACACTCAGACCCTTGGCACATGAGTATGGATATAAAGTCATCAGATAGATTTCATTAGTAATGTTTATCACCTCTACTAATTAACATGAAGTTAATCTTTATGCTTCCTCCTCAAATATGTCTTTTCTTTTTAATTTGTAGATTTTTTTTGTGTGTATCTCATGTAAAACATCCCACACAATCTTATTCATCTATATACCCACATTCCAAATGGCACCCTCTTATATCCACCCCCCCCCAACTAGAACTCATGTACTCTGTCATCCCTGTTACTGTCCACTGTGTTGTCGGTGTCCCCAGCCTTTCCCCAGTGCTTGTCCATCTGCTGAATCTAGTCAGCCTATGTAGAGAGCCTTGTTTTAGGAAGATCAGCTGTTCCTCATCTAGCAGCAATCAGTTGCCAACATTCCTTTAGATAAGATTGGGGTCTGCTGTTTATTTTCCCAGTTTTATGCTGAGTTACTGTCTGAGAGTCTTTTGGGCCACACTGTCCAATAACTCAAAGGAAATTATCTTTGGTCTGGCATTGTTTCTTGTTATGTAGCCTTTAGCTGTACATATGGACTCCTAAAAATAATATTGACCTCATTAATCTTTGGTTATACTTTCCTTTTGGGTGTTTAAGACCCTACAATTGGCACAAATAAACCAATTTATTTTTACTCTTAAGGTCATTTGAGGTTCTATTCCTCAGGGGTAACATGGACTTGGGAGGAGCCCCTGGCAAAAACTGTCCTTTATGTCCTTCTGTTCAAATCAGTATAGGCCTCGTAGTATGGCTGTTAAACATCCAAGAAAGTTGGTTCCACAAGTCTGGTACTTTTAATTACCTTGTGCCTTGTAGATAAAGCTTGGGCAAAGACCAAACGCTCTCACATAAACCTTGCCTAGACATATATTATATTCTTTGATCTGGTTGTATGTATAATTTGTCAGTAGATTGTTGGACTAATATGGTTCCCTCTGGTTTTTTTTTTGGACAAAGACAAATTGTTCGCACATAAACCTTGCCCAGACATATATTTCTTGATCTGGTATGTATAATTTGTCAGTAGGTTGCTGGACTAATATGGTTCCCTCTGGTTTTTTAAAACTAGCTAGGCATTATTTATCTCTCTCATTGTCTAACTCCTCCATCATGGTTTCCCCAATTAAGGTGCTCCCATATTCCCCCTTTCTCTCTTAATAATACCCTTCCCCTATGGGTCTACCTCTCTTGAGCTCCTTCTTTCCCCTTATCCCCTAGGATGATTGTATATCCTTCCCTCCCTTAAACTAACCCAATTTTTATCCATATCTCCCTTATTAAGGCCTGTTTCCTACTGTTCTTCTCTTTCAGATTCTTTCTTTTCCTTTACCTCCCTGGTTTCTTTTCATTACCCTGGTTCCTGTAGTTATGTCTGGAACCTAAGGTCTCCTGAATGTGAGGCATGCACTCTCTGGATTATTTTTTAACAGGCGTTTGCTTATCTAACACAGAATGTCTATGATTACTTGTTATTAGTCATCACTGGGGCATTTTTAAAATAACAGATTTTAATGATGAGATTGCATTTTATGCAATATCATGAGAAAATTACTCTAAAATTATGGCAAGAAGAATGAGGCAATGAAAGAAGAATATGAGAGTGTTTAAGATATTAAAAACAAAACATACAGTGGCAGTAGAGAGGGGTGATTGGAAAGAGGAAGTAGACTATTGGAAGGGAGGGGGGACAGCATAGTGTAATGTGTCAGTAGGATCAAAGTTCAGATACTTAAACAAAATGGTATAATAAAACCATTCCTATGTTCAATGAATATACACTATCAAAAAACAAGAAAACTCTGATTTGGTGAAGATGTAGAGGACAAAGCAGCAATCTCTCCTGTTGGTAGTCATTGGGTTTTGGACAGCAGGGAGGCACAGTGTAGGAAGCATCTTCACGGCCCTGGGGAAAGCCCACCTTTGGTTCTTGACACTGATCCATTCCAAGATAGGACTAGGGAGGAAACTAACAATTTGGGAGTGGAAGGTTTGTTAAATAAAGAAAAGCAAAGGAGTAAATTGCTTGGTGCTTTCCCCTCTGGGAAACATATTATAGGCAATATTTTTTTAAATGATAAAATAGGTTCTGTCTCTTGCTGTTTCTCAACTCAGGAACTCCCTTTGTACATTACAAAATATCTAAATATTCTATTTTGCTAATTTCCATACTGAATTTATAGTTCAAGTGATAATTTTAAATGTTAGTAAAGAATTTTGCAAAATTAATATCTTTCTAAAATGAAAATAAGTCAATTTTCTTTAATAAAGAATATGTATGGATTCTTTTCATGTAGTCTTTGAAAGTAGGGAGTTTTAAAGACTATTTTCTTAAGTATATTTTTAAATAAATAATGTATTGAGAATTTCATATATGCATATAAGATGTTTTTATCAAATCCATGCCCACTCCCATACCTCCAACTCCTCCCATATCTCCCCATCACTTTTTTGTGATAACTTCACGTACTCTTCTTCTTTGATTTATTTTTTTATGGTACTTTTGGCTACTCTAACATTCCCCACTCTGAAGAGGTAACCCTACAATCTTTTAAGGATTAGATAAAAGCTCCCAAATATTTTCAACATTTTTGGCCTTTGGAATTGAGTAGGTTGCTAAGAGGCCCAAGGACATTGTGAGTTTTAGCCAAAAAACTGGCTACTTTTCTTTGGGGTCTTTTTACCCTATCTGCCTAGCGAATTTTTACCTTCTTATCACACCATCCACTGAAGAGGTTGCCCAAATTGCCAATAGGGAATCTTTATGCAGAGCTCTCTGGCTTCTTCCATACTGAACAGGGATGCAGGGTGAGGCAATTGGGGTACCCCTTCAGTGGGTCTATCTAAAAAACTCCTTAGTTGCATAATTGTTATCTCTAGGGGGAAAATAAAGTCCTTGCATCATGAATAGGAAATGTGAAGGAGAAGTAAGGGCAAGAGTAATTAGCATTACAAGTTCTAGACATGGAGCTAGAAAAACGTCAAAACAGGGCAATTTTCAAATTTTTATATGAGATTCCACTGGATTTTCTTGACAAGGGCTTCCAAAAGCATCCCTCCATTGGGTTCCTCCTCATTTTTCTTTTGTCTTCAAGGCTGGACTCTAGAGTGGTAGATTTAGAATTTGCTTTCAGGTATTTTGATATCTGTTGGAGTAGTTAGAATCAATGTCAGTTCCCTTTCAAAGGCTTCGAGATAACGGAGGGGTTGCTGAGGTATACGTACGACCTGAGGGTATGCACACTGGAAAGCCTTTACCCAGCATGGGTCCTGCCTTCTCTTCATAGCCTTCCCCACGTTGTATACTTGAGCCCTCCCCAAATCCAGGAGGCCATGCATGATTAGGGTCAAATTTCAATCAGTTGGTTGGGAAGAGGGACTGGATAATGCAGTGAGGTCCAATGACCCTGCTTGGCCCTCCTTTAATGAATGAGCACAACTGTCATCAAGCCCAATTGTGACCATGTTTAGTGATCAGGATCAGCTGAAGTCATGATGATGGTAGTTATTTCATGCAGAAGGGACTGCTGTATAGCATTATCTTATTAAAAGGACCTGGAATTTTAAAGGATTTGGTGCTAAGAGCCACATATGAGGGAGAACATACATCGTTTGTTTTTTTTAGTCTGTGTTACTTCACTTAGTATGACAGTTTCTAGATCCATCCATTTACCTGCAAATTTCATTATTTCATCTTCTTTATGGCTGCTCAGTTTAGATAAATAAAAAAGAATGAATTAACCAAATTGTAAGGTATGATTCCTTTTAATTCTCATCTTTTGAAAATAAATCACTACCAGACTAGGAAGGTTTGTAGACACATCAATGGCAAAGGGGCAAGAAATGTGTGATAATTGGAGGGCTTTGTTTTTCTTTAATATTTCTCAAAGATATTGTTTAGGTTTTCTCAAAGATATTGTTCTTTAAAGAGACTGAGAACTTTTCTACTAAGGAGTCAGAAAAGGCTCACCTCTCTGCTTCTCAGTCACAGAGAACTGCAGGCACTCTTGCTTTAGTTCCTTCGTGTTATTATTTTAAGCATGTGGAAGTGTGTCTCCCTGCTTGACTAATATAATTTGAGGGACACTGTGGGCTTCCTTCTGTGAATGTTGTTACTGCCTGCACTGCCACAATGATAGCTCTTTTACAGAATGCAGGCTTGAAGAGGTTGCAGCTTCTGCACTGGGAAGAGCTGTTTGATCCCAGGTCTTCTTGAAAGAATATATTGACAACTGATTACTGCTAGATGAGTACAGCTGACCCTCCTAAAACAAAGACCTCTAGATAGGCTGACTAGATTCACCAGAAGGGCAAGTAGTGGGGACCTGCAGTGGGGGTGCTGACAACACAGCAGACAGTAGCAGGGATATCAGAGTATAAGGGGTCTAGTGGGGGGAGGGAGGCTATGGGAGGGTGCTATCAGGGAAGTGGGTGTATAGTCAAGTGAGATGGTTTGGGATGTTCTGTGTGATATACACACACAAAAAAAATCAACAAATTTTTAAAAAATGTTTTATATTTGAGGAGGAAGCATGGAAATTTACATCATGCTAATTAGTAGAGGTGATAAACAATACCACTGAAATCTGCCCGATGACTTTATAGACCTACACAGGAGCCAAGGATCCAAATGCAACCGATTATGACTAGTAATAATCAGATACATATAGATTAGAGATGCAAGCGCCAACATCTCAATGTTAGTAGCAAAAACATTGAGTCTGTCTGCAAGGAACAATATATTCTAAAATGAAATGGACATCTTTTTTAAAGGTTAAAAACTCATCCAATTTTATGTCCTACAGGGCTTACACTGAGTTCAATAATATATAACTATATTAATTCAACTGTGAACCTAGAAACTTGCACCCACTTGTGAAAGAGATGTACTGTTGATCTGGAGTGTGTTACTGAATATGTTAAAGTTGTAGTTAAAAGCTTCTAATCATGTAGTTATTAAAAATTTTTAAAAGGATAAAAAAAAATCTGCAAGAATTCACCTGTGTGGCAAAAGGAACTCCCCAAAAACAGGTGATTCTGTGTAGGACTGGAAGCCTCTGGAATTCGGAAGATTTTTGGATAAGGAAGGTGAAATCCTGCAAAGAAATCCAACAGTTCTTTGTAGGATCAGACATGTTTGAATCTTGGGTAGGAACATAGCCATGACTTGTGCTAATGACTTGAAGAAGTTCATTGAACAGAATATTAACATAATTAACAGCACCTAGAGTTTAGTTTGGCATTTACAGAGGTTTCCTAAGGTATTAACATTTTTTTAAATTTTATTTTACTTTTTTTATTTTTAATAACTACATGATTAGAAGAAGCATTTCATTACAGCTTTAACATGTTCAGTAACACACTCCAGAGCAAGAGTACATCTCTTTCACAAGTGGCTGTAAGTATCTAGGTTCACAGTTGAATTAATACAGTTATACAATACTGAACTCAGTATAAGCCCCATAAGACATAAAATTGAATGAGTTTTTAACCTTTAAAAAAGATCTCCATTTCATTGTAGAATATATTGATCCCTGCAAAAAGATCATTGATTTTGCTACTAACATTGAGATTTTGGCACATGCATCTCTAATCTGTATGCATCTGATTATTACTAGACATAATAGGTTGCACTTGGATCCTTGGTGCCTGTGTATGTCTAAGTCATCAGGTAGATTTCAACGGTAATGTTTATCACCTCTACTAATTAACGTGCCGTAAATTTCCATGCTTTCTCCTCAAATAAACACTTTTTTAAAATTTGTTGATTTTTGTATGTGTGTGTATATCACACAGAACATCCCAAACCATCTTATTCAACTATATACCCACTTCCCATATGGCACCCTTCCATAGCCTCCCTCACCCAACTAGAGCCCTTATACTCTGATATCCCTGCTACTGTCTGCTGTGTTGTCAGTACCCAAGCCATTCCCCACTACTTGTTCATCTGGTGAATCTAGTCAGCCTGTCTAGAGGTCTTTGTTTTAGGAAGGTGAGCTGTTCCTCATCTAGCAGCAATCAGTTGTCAATATTCCTTTAGATAAGATTGGGGTCTGCTGTTCATTTTCCCAGTTCTATGCTGGGTTACTATCTGGGAGTCCCTTGGGCCACCCTGGCCAACAACTCAAAAGAATGTATCTCCTATCTGGCATTGTTGCTTGTTATGTAGCCTTTAGCTATGTATATGGACTCTTATGAAATTATATTGGCCCCTTTAATCCCTGGTTATATTTTCCTTTTGGGTGTTTAAGGCCATGCAGTTGGCCCAGATATGCCAATTTATTTTTACTCTTATGGTGATTTGAGGATCTGTTCCTCAGGGGTCACATGGGCTTGGGAGGTGCCTCTTGCTCCTTTCTTTTACCAGTTCCACCTATATGAAGATAAGTCAAAGATCCTGCTTGACCATGGCCAGCTTCGCTTGGAAGCTTGGAGGAAATGATTCCTCTCTGTTGACCCTCCTCTTTGTAGACTGGACACTGGTTCAAGTCCATCTGGTGGGGTCTCCTCAGCTTCCTTGGTCAAGAGGACAGGTGAACCACCACAAGTAAAGGATATTTTGAGAGATGCTCATAGTCCCCTGGAACTAGTTTACCTAGGAGGGCAAAGAGCAAAAACTGTCCTTTATGTTCCTCTGACCAAATTATTTTAGGCCTCAAAGTATGTCTGTTAAATATCCAAGAAGGATAGTTCCACCAGCTTGTACTTTTAATTACAGTGTGTCCTGTAGATAAATCTTGAGCAAAGACCAATTGTTCTTAGATAAACCTTACCTATACATATATTTCTTGATTTGCTATGTATAATTTGTCTGTAGGTTGTTGGAGTAATATGGTTCCCTCTGGTTTTTAAAACTAGCTAGGCATTATTTATCTCTCACATTGTCTCACCCCTCCATCATGGTTTCCCCAATTAAGGTGCCCCCATTTCCCCCTTTTCTCCCTTAATTATACCCTTCTCCTATGGTCCTTCCTCTCTTGAGCTCATTCTTTCCCTTTATTCCCTAGGTTTCTTGTATGCCCTTCCCTCCCCTCTCCCTTAAACTAACGCAATTTTTATCCATATCTCCCTTACTAAGGCCTGTTTCCTACTGTTCTTCTCTTTCAGGTTCTTTCTTTTCCTTTACATCCCTGTTTCCTTTCCATTATCCTGGTTCCTGTAGTTATGTCTGGATACATACTCACGTCTCAGGGTTTGAATCTAGGATCCACATATGAGGGAGGACATATGTCGATTTTTTTCTGTGTCTGTGTTACTTTACTTGTGTAACAGTTTCTAGTTCCATCCATTTACCTGCAGATTTCATTATTTCATCTTTCTTTACTGCTGAGTAAAACTGCATCATATAAATGAACCACATTTTCATTATCCACTCATCAATTGAGGGATACTTAGGTTGCTTCCATCTCTTAGCTATTGTGAAAAGAGCAGCAACAAACATGGATGTACAGGTGTCTCTGTAGTAGGATGAGTTATTTGTGTATATGCCAAGGAGTGCTATAACTGGATCAAATGGTAGGTTCATTTGTAGTTTTTTAAGAGTTCTCCACACTGCTTTCCATAGGAGTTAAACAAGTTTGCAGCCCCACCCACCGCCAGTGGATGAGTGTTCACCCTTCCCCACATCCTCTCCAAAATTTGGTATCATTTGTTCTCTTGATCTGAGCCAGTCTGACTGAGATAAGATGAAATCTTAAAGTGGTTTTAATTTTCTTTTCCATAATTATTAGTGATGTTGAACATCTTTTAATATGCTCCATAGCCATCTTTACTTCTTCTTTTGAGAACTCTCTGTTCAGCTCCTTAGCCCATCTTTTAATTGGGTTACTTCTTGTCTTGATTCTCTGTTTTTTGAGTTCATTATATATTCTGGATATTAAACTTCTGTCAGATGTGTCACTGGTGAAGATTTTCTCCCATTTTGTTGGTTTTCTATTCACCTTCCTGGTTGCCTCTGATGTACAGAAGCTTTTTATTTTAATGAGATCCCATCTGTTAATTCTTGCCCTTGTTTCCTGTGCAATTGATGTCTGGTTTAGAAAATCCTTTCCTACACCTGTATCATGTAGGTTTTGCCAGTGTTTTCTTCTAACAGTTTCAGAGTTTCAGGCTTTACATTGAGGTCTTTGATCCATTTGGAATTGACTTTTGAGTAAGGTGAAAGATAGGGGTTTAATTTCATTCTTCTACAGATGGAGATCCAGTTTTGCCAGCACCATTTGCTGAACATGCTGTCTTTCCTCCAGTGAATGTTCTTGGCCCCTTTGTCAAATATCAGGTGGCTGAAATTGCATGTACTCATATTTGGGTCTTCAATTTTGTTCCATGGATCTATGGGTCTATTTTTTGCCAGTACCATGTTGTTTTTATGTTTATGGCTCTGTAATACAGCTTAAAATCTGGTATAATAATCTCCCTGCCATTGCTCTTAGTGCTCAGGGTTGCTTTGGCTATCTGAGGTCTTTTGTGCTTCCACGTGAATCTTAGGATGTTTTTTTCCAATTCTGTGAAAAATGTCATGGGAATTTTGATTGGCATTGCATCAAATCTATAAATGGCTTTTGGTGGGATGGTCATTTTTACAATATTAATTCTTTCAATCCATGAGCATGGGGGGATCCTTCCATGTTCTGATATCTTCCTCAATCTCTTTCTTTAAAGATTTAAATTTTCCAATGTAGAGCTCTTTAATGCCTTTGGTCAGGTTTATTCCGAGGTATTTTATTAATTTTTTGCAGCTATTATGAAGGGGAGTGTTTCCCTGTGCTCTTTCTCTGATTGCTTGTTATTGGTATATAGAAAGACTACAGACTTTTGTAGTTTAATTTTGTAACCTGCCACTTTTTGAATGAGTTAATAATTTCCAGGTGTTTTCTGGTGGAATTTTTGGCATCTCTTAGGTATAATATCATAACATCTGCAAAAAGAGATAATTTGATCTCTTCTTTTCCAATTATTACTCATTTAATTTCCTGCTCTTGTCTTATTGCTCTTGCAAGAGTTTCAAGAACTATGTTAAAAAGGAGTAGAGAGAGTTGACAATCTTGTGTGGTTCCTGATTTTAATGGGAATGCTTCCAGTTTTTCTCCATTTACAATGGTGTTGTCTATGGGTTTGTTATGTATGGCTTTAATTATGTTGAGGTATGTTCCCTCCAGTCCAATTCACTCTAGGACTTTGAACATAAATGCATGTTGAATTTTGTCAAAGGCCTTCTCTACATCTATTGAGATGACCATGTGATTCTTGTCTTTGAGCCCATTTATATGATTTATGGCGTTTATTGACTTACGTATATTGACCCATCCCTGCATCTCTGGAATAAAGCCAACTTGATCATGGTGGGTGATCCTTTTGATGCATGCGGTTTGTAAGTATTTTGTTGAGAATTTGTGCATCTATGTTCATTAAGGATATGGGTCTATAGTTTCCTTTTTTGGTTGTATCTTTACCTGGTTTTGATATTAGAGTGATGCTGGCTTCATAGAAGGAATTTGGAAGTTCTTCCTCCATTTCTATCTTTTTGAATAAATTAAGTGGTATTGGATGTACATCTTTAAATGTCTGATAGAATTCTGCTGTAAATCCATTTGGTCCTGGGCTTTTTTCAGTTGGGAGGTTTTGTATTACTGTTTCAGCCTTTAGATATCCGTCCGTTTCTTTTAAGTTTCCTAATTTAGTAGCATATGGTTTTGGGTTTTTTTTGTTTTTTTTTTTTTGTTTGTTTGTTTTTTTTGGCACCGGGTCTCCCTGGAGCCCCAGCTATCCTGGAACTCACTTTGTACACCAGGCTGGCCTTGAACTCACAGAAATCTGCCTGTCTTGCCTCCCTAGTGCTGGGATTAAATGTTTGTACCACCATGCCCTGCTGCATATAGATTTTTAAAGTATTCCTTTGTAATGTTCTGTATCTTTCTGGTGTCTGTTGTGATGTTTCCCCTTTCATTGCTGATTCTGTTGATTTTAAGGTCTTTCTTTCTTTCTTTCTCTCTTTCTTTCGGTTAATGGGACTAGCAGTCTGTCAATCTTGTTTATCTTTTCAAAGAGCTAGCTCTTAGATTTGTTGATTCTTTGTATTGTTTTCTTTGTTTCGATATCATTAACTTCTGCCCTGATTTTTGTTATTTCTTCTTGTCTGTTGCATTTGGGTTTCATTTGTTGTTGCTTTTCAAGTGTCTTGATTTGCAATGTTAAGTCATTTATTTGTGTTCTTTCCCATTTTGAATGTAGGCACTTAGAGTTATAAACTTCCCTCTAAGGACAGCTTTCAGCATGTCCCAGAGGTTTTGTTGTGCTGTATTGTCCTTTTCATTTAGTTCCAGGAATACTTTTATTTCTTTCTTAATTTCTCTTTTGACCCATTCATCATTCAGGTGTGTGTTGTTTAATCTCCATGTGTTCATGTGGTGATTAGGGCTTCTTCCAGCGTTGATTTTAAGCTTTATTACATTGTGGTCTAATAGAATGTGTGGAATTTTTTCAATCTTTTTGTATTTGTTGAGGTTTGTTTTGTGCCCCAGTATATGGTCGATTTTGGAGAAGGTTCCATGGGGTGCTGAGTAGAAAGTATTTCCTTTGGTGTTTGGGTGGAATACTTGGTAGATGTCTGTTAAGTCCTTTTGATATATGGTATTGTTTAAATCAGATGTCTCTCTGTTAACTCTCTGCCATGTTGACTTATCTAATGGAGACAGTGGGGTATTGAAGTCCCCTGCTATTAATGAGGTGGGATTAATCTGGGCCTTAAAGTCCTGAAGTATTGTTTTTATGAAGTTGGGTGCACCAAAGTTTGGTGAATATATGTTCATGATTGTAATATCTTCTTAGATTTATTTTTCCTTTGATCAGAATTAAGTGGCCCTCTTTATCTCTTCTAGTTAGTTTTATTTTAAAGTCTATATTGTCAGATATTAGAATTGCAATGCCTGCTTTTTTCTTAGTACCATTTGCTTGGTATATATATTTTTTTCTATCCTTTCACATTAAGATAGCATCTGTCTTGAAAGTGTGATGAGTTTCTTGCAGACAACAAAAAGATGGGTTTTGTTTCTTAATCCATTCACCTAGTCTTTGTCTTTTGACTGGGGAGTTCATTAATGAAAGATGAGTATTGAACCTGTCATTTTTATTTCTGTTTTCATTCTTGATATAGCTGTACTTTTCCACAGTTATACCTTCATCGAATTTCTTTCAGTAACCACTTGGGTATAGTCGTTCCTTTCTTCAGCTGGTTTTATTGCTTCAAGAGCTCTCTGAAGGGCTGGTTTTGTGGACATGAATTCTTTCAGCCTATTTATGTCATGGAAGATTTTTCTTTCCCCTTTGACTATAATAGAGATTTTGGCTGGGTAAAGTAATCTGGGTTGGTATCTCTGTTCATTTAGAACTGGGGATACTTTGGCCCAGGTTCTTCTGGCTTTCATAGCTTGCACTGAAAAGTCAGATATAATTCTGATGGGTTTTCCTTTATATATGACTTGTTTCTTTTGTAGCTTTCAGTATTGTCTCTTTGTTCTGTATATTTAGTGTTTTAAAAACATTAAAATGTGTTTTTAAACACTATGTGTGTTAAACACTATGATGTGCTGTGGAGAGTTTCTTTTCTGGTCCTGTCTGTTTGGTGTTTTATATGCTTTTTGTATTTGTATGGGCATGTCTTTCTTCAATTTGGCAAAGTTTTCTTCTACAGTCCTGTTGAAGATCTGGTCCATACCATTATTCTGAGATTCTTCTCCTCCCTGTATGCCTATGATGTGTAAGTTTGGTCTTTTTATTTTCTTAAATTTTTCATAATCTTTGCTTGAGTGGTCTAGTTTGTCCACTTTATCTTCCAGTCTTGATACTGTTTTGCATTTCATTCATCTTATTGGTGAGGCTTTCTCCTGTGTGTTTCACTTCCTTCTTCATTTCAGCCAGAGTAGTCTTCAATACTACTTCAACTCTTCTGAGTCTTCAACTCTTCTGAATTCATTCAGTCGTTTATCCGTTATCTTCCTTCAGTTTTTTGATTTCTTTGTTTGTGTGTTCTTTAAATTCAGATAATTTAAATTCTTTGTTTGTGAATTCTTTCATCATGTTTATAAATGTTCTTTTGAGTTCCATGCCCTGTATTTTCTCTAGGGGGTTCTCATTGTAGTCCTCTAGAATTCTATTGGCATTTGGTGGGGATATGTTATTTTGGTTTTTCATGTTATTTTTTCTCTGTGGTTTTGACATGTGAATTTCTTTTGTAGCTTCTGATTCTTGTGTGAACTTCAAGCCTTTAAGTTTAGGTCTGCTTCTTTTGTAAACTTATGTGCCTTTGTGGTTTACTTTTTGGGCATGAAAAGCTGGTTCCTCTAAGCTTCCAGTTCTCTCTTTTGAGTTTATGGTAGAGTGGCCAGATTGCTTTTGTCATCAGGAATTCCCACATAGGCCAAAGTCAGATGAGGATCAGATGCTGTCAGGCTTTCTCCTAAGGTCTGGGTCCCTCCAGGAAAGATTTTGGCCTCAGGATTTTGGGAGTTGGACTGGCCTGTGAGCAGGGCCCATGAAAGATACTGGTTTCAGGCAGCTGGTGGCCTCGCCACATAGAGATGCAAAGGGAGATGGGGGCAGGAAGAGGCGCCAAGTGCTCCTGGGGACTGCACTGAGGAACTGGGTTGGTCTGGATGCAAAGGATCAGGAAGAGGAATGGTCAGCCCCGGTGTCCAGGAAAGAGGCTGGCAGGTTGTGCAGCCCAGGGAAGCAGAGGGAGGTGAGGGCAGGGCCAGGCCCAGAGGGCTCCTGGGGACCCCAGAAGGAACTGGGTTGGTCTGGATGCAAAGTATCAGGAAGCAGTCGTGGTTCCCCCGGTGCCCAGACAGATCCCAGGCTAGGAGGAGAGAAGGCTGGAGGAGTCAAGGCCCAGAGGGCATGATCAACTTACCCCAAGAGTGTCTTTCAGGTCATGCTGGCCCAGGGAAGCAGAGGGAGTTGAGGGGTAACAGCATTTTTTAATTCCATAGGAAATAGTCTCTGTGTGTCTAAAAGAAGATGCGGGCTGTGCACAGTTGTGGACATCTTTAATCCCAAGCACTTGGGAGACAGAGGCACTGAGAGCTCTGTGAGTTCAAAGATAGCCTGGTGTACATAGGGAGTTCCAGGCCAGCTGGGGCTACAGGGAGACCCTGTCTCAAAAAGCATATTTGAAGTAGAAATTTTCATTTGGTTTTTGATGCAAAAGTTATTAATGTCAGTGATTGTGAACAAGTTAAAATTTTATCTAAGTTAATAAATTAAGTAAATCTAGTCTCCTGTGGCCACATAGTTGTGACTGTTTTCTCTTTCTACATAGGCTGAGAGTCAGCCCAATGTGTTCTCTTGTTTATGTTTCCAACTGTTTAACAATTGTTCTTTTAAATCACTTGTTTCAAAGACTGCTCCATGGCTGGTGTCTCTAGCAGTGTTAACTGCCACTTTCTTCCTAGGTGTTTTAGGAATGATAAGAATGTATGGTTCCAAGGAGATGGCAGTTCTTTGCTATTAATACATACTGTGCATGTTGCTGTCACACAGAGAGGGAATAGGGAATCATTTATGGTATTTATGGTCCTTATTTATCATCTTTCAGATTGCAGGACCCATATGTTCCCAAAGATGCTGATGAAGGAGCTCAACCATAAAGCTACACATCAATAATGCACAGAACACTTGAATGGGATAGATTTTGCTATTTAAATAAACAAAAACCTACTAGATTAAAAAAGTACTGATTAAATTATAGTATTTTAAGCATACTATGTGACTGCTTCAATTTTAATGTATCCTTTATGAAAACCAGGCCTTCATGCACTAAATATTTTATGCTGTTAAATTTCCATGAGAAGGGGCCTCACTTCTAAACATGTATTTGTAATGACATGACAACTCTTTATTGTCTTGGTTTTCCAGACTAATTCTTTTTAACACTTTTTTTTTTTTAAGTCACAGTATCCTCGAATGAACTCTGAAATCTGAAAACTCATTAAAAACTCATGAATAAGTGTTCGGAACTTAATTAGCTTGGTCATTAGACCTCATTTGGAAAAGCGACAATTTGGATTGAATATATCTGTGATTACTGCTAGCTTAAACGTCGGGTTATTCATTCATTCACTGGTAAGGTTTTTAAAAAAATACTGGATACCAAACATATTGGGAGTTACTTGACTTCAGAGAGCTCATGCGCCTGTAGATCACACATAAACAGAAATATATTCATTCATCAAATCCTGCACAAGCGCTGTAACATGGAGGCCTAGCAGAATGCTGGATTCACAGCTGAGTTGATCAGAACCATCTATGTATAAAGGATAAGTCTGAGGACTTTCACTTTTTGAGAAGTACAGTATGAACACTTGGTTAATGATTTATAATATAAATCACTGAACTTTTCAATAGGAGGAAGCTGAAACCCTTTCATAGTCACTTTTCCTCTTATCTTTCATTTTTTAGCAGCTTGAAATGGGTATGAATGGTATTTTCCCTTCTCCTTCGTTTGGCAAGCTATCCTGAGTGCTTAACATTTTTTAGGCTCCTTGCAAGGCGGTGAAGACCTAAGAAGAATGGTACAGCCGTGCCTTCAAGGAGCCTCCCTTAGAACTACTCCTGGCCTACTTAAATCTGTTACTTCAAATTTTATGTTTCTTAGATATGTGACATTCCAAAGATGAGAACAGATGGTAAAAATTGCCTGTGTAGTTTAGGATAAAAAGACCTCGAAAATGAGCAGCATCTCTCTTTGCTAGTAGCCAGAGATGTCCTTGGACCTGATGGTTAAGTACACTTGTCCTTGTCAGAGGCCAGAGATACCAGAACTATCTTAGCCAAAAATGTATACGGTTCTACCATGCCAGAGGCTTGGGATGCCCAAAAGGG
Source organism: Nannospalax galili (assembly GCF_000622305.1). NCBI lineage: Eukaryota > Metazoa > Chordata > Mammalia > Rodentia > Spalacidae > Nannospalax > Nannospalax galili. The sequence continues at coordinate 593,269 of NW_008351881.1, read as the reverse complement.
GGTCTGGTGTTTTCCGTATCTCTTTCACTGAAGGAGTACCTTGTGGGGCTGGAGAGATGGCTCAGAGGTAAAGAGCACTGACTGCTCTTGCAGAGGATCTGGGGTTGGTTTCCAGCACCCACGAGGCAGCTAATAACCCTCTGTAACTCCAGTTCTACGTGTCTGCTTCCAACCTCCGTAATTGCATGACACAGGTGGGTGCACTTAACATGCAGGCAACACAGTCATACCTATAAAATAAAAATAACAAATATTTTTTAAAAGAGTACCTTGTTCCTAGTAATCATACTGAGGGTATACTGAAATGTCCAGGTTCTGAGGGACCTGGATACCTGGAATGGGAACTGCCCTGACCAGTTCATCCCCCCTCTTCTCCCCCACAAAGCCTTGTTACCTCCATGACAGTGACACTCAATGGTATCCTACTCCTGGGTCCCTTGTCTTTGCTCTCTCTCCTCAGCTCCCTATAATAAAATGCTTTTTTCTAAAACTTATCTTCTGTGCTCCATGAATTGAATCCAAAAGCCTCTGGCTTGAGGTGGCTTTTGTGGCCATTGAGTTTCAGGCACCCCAACCTTGCAAAGAGCTGAGAAAGGCTCTGAAGCTCTCTAAGAAGCTCCAATATGTCCTCATCCATGAGTGCCAGTCTCTGCTGCACTAAACCCGTTTGCAGTGACACCATTATCAGAAGTGCGGCTTGACTATCCTGCTGATCTTAAGTTTCAAACTGGAAAGTAGGGATGTGACTCCCACAGAGGCTCCTGTCCATGCTGCGGGCACAGGGGTGGACAAGAGGAGAGAGATTTCTTTTGCTACAGATTACTAAAAAGTCATTCTTTGGCTGTCTTCCTTCTTGAAGCAGGAGAACCAGAACCAGAGTACATGGTTCCCCCACACACGTCAAACAGCTTCAGTGATAGCTTAAAGCCCTTGCCAGAGAGTGTGCATATGTCTCAAAATGAAGCCTGTTATTCACATTTTGCATTCAGTATACTTCTTTGCATAGGACGCATTTTCAATTCCTGTTGCAAAGTTGCTGTGATTCTACAGCAGCTTACCAGGGAACCCTGGTTTATAACCTTCACATATTTGACCCATGAGCCTTCAAACTGCTTGCAAGCTTCCTGAAAGTCTCATAAACTTTGTCTTGTCTTTTCTCTATGTCCAAATAGCACCTGGCCCGTGGCTCTGTGTGTCTGTTTCCAGAGGTTCGCTTTTGTTTTTAGTATCATTGCAATGAAATAATGATGAACAAACCTTCCTTAGTCAGTTAGGAAACACACCTCATATTCTGTATGGAAAGATTCACCAAAAATGTGAAGTGTTCTCAGATGTTTTAGCCACTTTAAATGTGGAGTTATGAAAAGAAATTAAATTTTGTGTTATAGCCTTTATTTCGAGATATTCACAGTTTTAAAAACATTCACAAACATATTTGTATTTATGTATGTTTAAAATATAAAGTGGAAAAAAAATTAGACAAAGTGTTTCTGGGAACACTGCTCATGCTTAGGAATTTGAAATTCAAGGCTTCCTTAGTGTGTTGCTCTTTGTATTCCTCAAGAACATCAGTGTCCTCCTCAGTGAGTTGTGAATTAATAGCCTGTCAAGGGACCCCACATGTTCTCTCAGGAAAATGGTAGACTAGGGCATTAGTGTTTCAGGGAGAAGCCACATTTGAATAGCCACTGATGATCACAGAATGCCTTAGGGTGAGTGTTCCTTATGCAAAGAACACTCATCTCTCAGCTGAACCCTTGTACCTTCCTCCTCTTCTGCCTCACTGTGATCAGATGTGCTTAGGGTCACTATGGCCTCGGAATTCCACTAGTAGGGAGCAGATGTCATTGTCACAGCCTGATCGTTCCCTCTTAATGGGTTTTCATTTCAATTTTTATACATAACTTTATAATGACTTTTATGAGAACATTTTTGCAATGAAGAAACTTATAGAGTCAAATTTGACAACCTTATGTCTATCAACTTGATTATTTTGGTGTTAACGGTGTAGGAAAATAAATGTGTTTGATTTGATAATGGATATTTAGAGTCTTTAATTTTTAAAAAATAAAACACCCTAAGCTCTTTCTAGAATAAATGAATATATACCAATGGTCCATACCTACGGACTCAGTTGGTAAATAAAATTGTTCAGGGTTCTTCCTTTATCAGTAACAAGGTGAGATGCCCTCAGTGTGCTAAAGCTTTGTTCGACTGCTGTAGTTCTAAGCATGGAGCCCAAAGTCTCAGGAGTGCTAGGGAGTTTCTCTACCAGTGAGGCAAACACCCAACCTTTTCCTTCTTTTATCTTTTATTTATTTATTTTTATTTTATGCATATTAGTGTTTTACCTCCAGGTATATAAGTGCAGCTGTGTCATAGAAGAGGTCAGAAGATGACATCAGATCCCTTGGATCTGGAGTTACAGACAGTTGTTAGCAGCCATATGGATGTCTGGAACCAAACCCAGGTCATCTGATAGAACACCCAGTGTTATGAAGTGCTGAGCCATCTCTCTGCCCCCCTTATTTTTGATTTTGATGTAGGGTCTAATTTCCCGCACTGGTTTTGAACACACTCTGTAGACCTGGCATGGTTAGTGCTTGGAATTCTTCTGCCTCTGCCTTCAGCGTAACTGGTGTTACAGGCTTGAGCCACCAGCCCTAGATGAACGCGAACTTTTAATTAAAGATTTGTTAACACACCTACATTTTCTACATATGATTAATATATATATATATATAATGCATATATACGTGTGTGTGTGCACTTATACTGAGGTTTAACTGAAACATGATAAACATTATGCATTTAAAACAGGCTTTTAGTAGTTAATTTTGACATATGTGAAGCTAAATAACCAGCACACTTGTGATCTTTCTGTGTTTAATCTGTCAGAGCTGGGGCCCCAGCACACTTTCCAGGCAGTCACTGAGTATCTTCCTATCAGTATAGACTGATATTTTTTACAGAATATGAAGCATGCCTGGCTTACTCGGGATAACTATCTGAATGTTGATTCATGTCTCCCGTAATCAGCCTTCATTTCTTTTTGCTGCTGAATGCTATCTCATTACATGTATAGGGAAGTTTTAAAACAGTCTATTCACTGTGTTTTTAAAAACTAGTGGTAGAAAAGATGAGTACACATATTCCAAAAACTGAACTCTTGCTCAAACCAGACACAAAATTAACTCACAGAGCTAAATGTAAACAATAGCACCATAAAATTTTGGTAAAATAACAGTAAAGAAATTTTTTTTAATCCGATTAGAAAACATTTCTTGGGTATAACCCAAAATCATGATTTTTTTTTAGCAGGTTTACCTGTAACCCCAGTTGACCCAGAACTCTCTATGTAGGCCAGACTGACCTCTATCTCACAGAGATCTGCCTGCCTCTGCATGTACCACCCTAGCAGCTATGATTCATGAATCTTGAAGGAAGATATTCATAACTTAGATATCAATACATTTAAAGACTTTTCTTCCAAAACCTTTATTAAAAGAATTAAAAATCAAACCACCAGATGAAGAGAGGCTTTCAAAACTACTTGCTTTTAAAACTTGCAGAAGAAGATAGAATACAGAAAAATAAAACTATTACCAGTCTGTGTGTTTTTAGGGTATGGATTTAGCTTAATGTGTTGTTAGACTAAGTAAACCAAGAAGTGAGAATTAATATCCTAGATAATGAGCTCACAGTGTTGTAGAACTACTTTTCAATCCTGTAATTGGTGGATGCCTAAGGAAAATTTTGTTGATCAAACTTGTAAAGTAGTGATTGCCCGGCCCCAGTCTCGTGTTGATTCTCCTTTGCTTCAAATGTGGAACTGCCTTTGTTTCCATGTAGGGTATTGACAGATATTCATGGTTTTGTTACTGAACGGTAGGTTTAGGAAAAGGTTAACTTAACAGTCTGATTGGTACAGCAGAAACAATGGGGTGACCTGATGTGCATTGTTTTCAAAACCTTTGCATTGTTTTTAAACACTGTGCATTATATATATATATATAATATATATATATATTATATATATTTATATATATATTTCCCTAAACAGCTTTTTGAGAGTTCTAGGTTTGCTGAACATCTCTGGGACCAGAAGCCATTAGACATGTTATAGCCCTCTGGTCACGTGCACCTCAGGAGACTAAGAGTGGAGTCCAACAGCACACATAAACTTACTTAAACAATTTTGAGAATTTTTTTGAAGGGAGAGCTCAATTTCCCAGTTCTCAAAGGTGAACTTTGTTGATATAATGTCATAGCGTAGTGTCATGGGTTGGACACATGGGGTAGATTATTACGAGCACATCTTTTTTGACATCCTTTTCGTTAACCTTATCATTTATACACCACAAAGACTGACTGGGATGAAAAGAGATCGTGCATTCCTCATCAATATTTCATAAAAGTAATAAATTATTGATATCTATTCTGTGTGTCAGATTGACTGTAGTCTGTGAATCCTTTCACATACTTACTTGTACTTGAAATAAAAACCGTGAAGAATTTACATACCATCTGAAACCACCCTATTCTGTCCAATAAAATCTGAAACCACCCTACCAGTATTAAAATGAAAGGCAAGATCCATTTACAAGTAGAGATTTGATACTAAGTACTAGACAAGTTTTGAAGAAACTTACTTTTGTGTGGTTACAGCACAAGGCGTCACAATAGGATTAACACTTATGTTACTGCCTTTGAGGGATATTGTTCGATGATTAGATGGATAAATACAAAAGACATGTCCTTTTTCTGGCATTCCTATGCCACCTGACACAGTTGTGTAATGACTTTGTTCAACTATTTTAGCAGGTTCTAACTGCACTTATACACATATATGTTGGATTTTATTTAAATATATATTTATTACCGTTAACGCGAAAGAGCCTCTAGCATTGTAAAAGTGTATATCTATTAATTATCTGTCATCTATTATCTACTGATTATCATCTAAATTATCGTCTACTTCTCAGCCATCTATCATACATACCTCTAGTATTATCTCTGTTTAATTTATCAATTAGCTATCATCAAAATCATCTATATCTTTCAATTATATCAATCATCTATCTATTGTCTATCATTTATTTGTCTATCATCTATCTGTCTCTCATCTATGTATTTATCTATCATCCATCATGTATCTATCATCTATCTAGCTATCATCTATCTGTCATTCTATGATCTATATCTATCTCTCATCTATCTGTTTGTATTAGCTATAATCCATTTGACAAACTCTTGCCTAAATTACCTAGATTATTTTCTTCCTTTGTGCATTTCATTTTTTAAGCTGATCTCGTCATTAACGAAGTTTTGGTCTTTGTTGTCTACAGATATTTAATTTTGTTGCTCAGTGGACTTTAAAATTCATTCTATTCTTATAATCTGGTATATCTTCACATAATATAGTATCATTTATTGGATTGTGAGATGCTAAAGTTCCTCCTGCTGTTGCAAATTCACAATAAGCACTGATGACTTATTATTTTTAAGGTTATACATATTGAAACGTGCTTGAGGGCTAACCCTCCCTTTACTCAAAGCAGACATAGAATCAACTTGTGCTTTTCATCTTCTTGTTTGCTACCTGTGTAGACTTTCCTTTAGACAGTCCTGTTTATGATACAGCTGAAAACCTGGAGAAATTGATACACTATTACATTTTGGAGATACAGAGAGTTTTCAGTAAGGTATACTGCAAATTAATGTTAACTGCTGAAAGCAGGCAGAATCACTCTATGAAGTATCCATTTACATTGGGAGTGTATTTTCAGGGTTGGAATGATATATGTAGACAAGCTTCTCATGGGGCGTGTATATTACAGCTGCAAGTGTTAAACTGGTGGGCTCTAGCAGTTAGCACAAGTGTCACTTTAAAATATGACATAGGATGCTCTTTGCAGGTCTCCTTCAGAGTACAGTTCTTAATGTTGTGACTGGTTTGGATGTTGGAGTTATTTCCAACAAGGTCCGTGTGTGGAAATGGAGGAGCAAATTGTTGGACATCTTGTCCTTGAGAAATAAAATTGATTATCTTGTCCTTATTGTGGGAACATCTGCAATGGATGGTACTTAAGGATGATAACTTTTGTTTTCTCTATTTATATAAAAGCATCATCAGCCTAGTGCCCTAAGCAGATTTTAAAGGAACAAGTAATTGTGTGCAACAAAATTTGATTTTAGGTGGTATGGGATGAATATTTGCATTATTGCATGTTTTCCATTTCTTATTTTTTCATAATAGAAAGTAATGAAGAATTGCGTCCTCTAAGAATAAAACAGTTTTACTTGAGATGAATGGACCAGGACAACCACAAGTCTACTGTTAGATTATGCACGAAACTGTGCTGGGCATTCCACACTTGTTTGGAATGCAACTACATTTCTTTTTCTTTCTTTGATTTTCTTTTGAGACAGGGTCTCCCTGTAGCCCCAGCTGGCCTGGAGCTCGCTATGTAGACCAGAATGGCCTTGATCTCACAGAGATCTGCCTGCCTCTGCCTCCTGAGTGCTGGGATTAAAGGTGTGTGCCACCAAGCCCAGCAATAATTGCATTTCTTATGAATTTTATTAGTTCATGGAATAATGTATCTTGATTTTTTTGTATTTAATTAATCCATGGCTCATAAGTTTATATATACTTATATAAAGTTGAAGACATATTGAATTAATTTCATTCTTTTTGAAAAACCTCATCACTTCTCTCTGGAAATTTACTACTGCTTTTAAGTAATGTAGAAATTATGACAGTGGTGTCTGTTGTCAACATACGTGAGTCCCATGCAAACTCAGGCAGACAGTAACCCAGCATAGAACTGGGAAAATGGACAGAAGACCCCAATCTTATCTGAAGGAATGTTGGCAATTGATTGCTGCTGGATGAAGAAGAGTTGATCTCCTAAAACAAGGGACTCTAGATAGGCTGACTAGGCTTAATGGATGGACTTGCACTGAGGAACGGTTGGGGACACTGACAACCCAGTGGCCCTTAATAGGGATGACTAAGCATATGAGCTCCAGTGGGGTGTGGGGACTATGGGAGAGTACCAGTGGAAATGGGTGTATAAAGATGATTAAGACTGTTTGAGCTGTTCTGTATGAAATATGCAAAAATTCAATAAAAATGTTGTAGAGAGAAAAAAATTCAAAGATCAGAAAAAAAAATATGGGGTAAAAACAGATGTAAGTGCGGTTCACTGTATTTGGGTAATAAAGTTATTTTGAGCCCTCACTTGTTCTAACACACACTGAGGTCAGCAAAACTATAATGACATATCTTTCTGATCAGACAAATGGAAATAAATAGCAGATACCCTAGATTAGATGCTTTCTGAGATGCCATGAAGATGCTTTCCATGTATCGTCCACAGTGACACTCTGACATAATTTAACAGGCTATTTCTGAATTCTATATGAGAATAAGCCTGATTAGTGGACACACTAGGTAGGTTCTCTGAGAGGTGCTAGATGGGAGCTTAGGCTAGAGTGTGGTCCCTCTGAGGATCTGAAGGGATGCAGAGAGGGAGGAGAGTGAATGTGTCATTGCTACTTGGAAGTGACTCCTGATTAGGAAAACAGCACAAGCAATTTGGCTCACATTCATTCTCCCTGGCAAGGCTGAATGAAAAGCAAAATAGAGGAAAGATATCTGGGAGAAAATAAGACAACTTTGCTTGTCTCTATTTGCATAAGAAAATAGCTCATTACTGTTCCCAGGAACAGGGTGAGTACACAGCATTTAAAGATCAAAACAACCGAACTTGAGTAGACACGAGTGGCCTGCTTGGTCTTTATGTCTGACTTTCTTCATTGTCTTAAGTATATTGTTGTTCATTCTAAATTGACAGAGACTGTCATTGTAGCAGAAACACTATGATAAATTTATTATTTAGATTTTTTCCCAGTCTGCATTTAATAAACTATAAAGTGTCTTCTATGTTTATACTGACAGCATAACAGAAAGTTTAATAATTGAAATGTGTTATTTATATTTATAAATGCAAATGTATTTTAAAATATTTTATTATACATTTAAAAATAACCAAATCTAATTTTACAAGAAGTTGCAACAACAAAAAAGATTTTGGTTTCCAAAATAAAACAAATTATAATAGATACCTATTCTGTTTCTTCTAATAGCCTGTGGTATCTATGGAGTGTTTTCTGTGCCTTAAGTGTTGTGCTAGCCTTGAGCACACTGTTGACTGAAATTCTGTCTACTTGATGATGGTCTTTCCCAAGACAGTAAATTTCACAGTCAAAACAGCATTGGAATGGCTGCCCTCATAAGGTTCCTTCCCTTGATCTTGGGTTAATTCTAACAGGCTACCTTATGTCTTCACTTCTTCTCCGTGATCACCCCAGCCTAGGTGAAGGACACCTCTTTCTACTCTCCCTCTGTTCCTGTGCTATACAAGCCATTTTTTGGTTTTCTTTCAGTTTTGCTGTAGGCTTTGCTGGCATGAAATAACCAGTGTTGTATTACTTTATTCAAAGGGAGACCTTAAAGGCAAATAAGCACATAGATAATCAGGGCAACTCAAGACATTTCAGTGGCCTGACTTTGTGATTCTCTAGGCTTAACCTTGTATAATGATCATTTGCAAATTCATACATTCAAAGAATAAATATGTGTAAACTTGTGCATAGTGATGATAAGCCCTAATTTGGTGACTCTGGTCTGTATGGGTGTAGAATATACTTGGATGGGAAGGAATTATACAATTATATTAACTAAATACATGTGGATAGATAACAATAGAAATAAATGAATATAAAATACACTAGCATGTATGTACATAGAATCATAACAGGTTTTATTAATATATATTATAGATATATACATGAACGTACAATATAGTTTTGTTAAACATATTCCTTTAACCCAATGTATCTCACTGTCTTTATATACTTTGGTTCCTTTCAAAGGATAGATGGCAAAAGTTGTGTTAATGAATGTGAAAATCATGCATTCAGTCATAGACTATTGAAAGACATTTGTTTAACTTGGTATGTTTTACAACAAAATTTCAACTTTGACTCATAGTACCCAAACATGTCCTAACTAGTTGTGACATAAGAAATGATGAAGAAATGATGTGGCTGGGCGTGGTGGTGCATGCCTTTAATCCCAGCACTCGGGAGACAGAGGCAGGCAGATCTCTATGAGTTTAAGGCCAGCCTGGTATAGTGAGTTCCAGGCCAGCTGGAGCTACTGGGACACCCTGTCTTAAAAAGACCGAAAAAAGAAACTGGGTGTGTATAAATAGATTGCTTTTAATTTTCATTCATTTAAAAATGTTTTTTGTTATTGTTTTTAAATATTTTATTTTTTATTTTATATGTATGAGTGTATTGCCTGCATGTAGGTAAGTGCACCCATGTTGTGCAGTGCCTGTGGAGGTCAGAAGAGGCTGTTGGATCTCCTGGAACTGGAGTTACAGACAGTTATTACCTGCCATGTGGGTGCTGGAATTTGAACCCAGGTCTTCTGAAAGAACAACCAGTGTTCTTAACCATTGAGCCACCTTTCTAGGCCCCTCATTTAAAAATATTTTGAGTAGAATTTTTGCTTCCCATCTTAAAAGATGTTCAATATCACTAATAATTAGAGAAATGCAAATTAAAACCACTTTAAGATTTCACCTTACCCCATTCAGACTGGCTAAGATCAAGAGAACAAATGATACCAAATGTTGGAGAGGATGT